>NC_084749.1:8628233-8858233 GCF_033978785.1 Entelurus aequoreus
GTGACCGCCGCGCGCGCCGTGCCTTGCCTTAAGGCAGAGGAGCGGGGGTTACTTTCATCACCGTGGAAACGCTCTCTTTTGGACATTTCACATTTGAAAAAAGGCATTTCCTTGGGAAGTAAACTTTGGAGTGAAAAGCTTTTGAAAATAGCCCCCAGTGATGCCTGCTAGTCCTTCCACAGTAGACCATCACACACTTCACCTTAGCAGTCAGCAACCTCCATCAATGCCCCACCACACACACTTCACCTTAGCAGTCAGCAACCTCCATCAATGCCCCACCACACACACTTCACCTTAGCAGTCAGCAACCTCCATCAATGTCCCCACCACACACACTTCACCTTAGCAGTCGGCAACCTCCATCAATGTCCCCACCACACACACTTCACCTTAGCAGTCAGCAACCTCCATCAATGCCCCACCACACACACTTCACCTTAGCAGTCAGCAACCTCCATCAATGCCCCACCACACACACTTCACCTTAGCAGTCAGCAACCTCCATCAATGCCCCACCACACACACTTCACCTTAGCAGTCAGCAACCTCCATCAATGTCCCCACCACACACACTTCACCTTAGCAGTCAGCAACCTCCATCAATGCCCCACCACACACACTTCACCTTAGCAGTCAGCAACCTCCATCAATGCCCCACCACACACACTTCACCTTAGCAGTCAGCAACCTCCATCAATGTCCCCACCATACGCACTGCACCTAATCAGTCAGCAACCTCCATCAATGTCCCCACCACACGCACTTCACCTTAGCAGTCAGCAACCTCCATCAATGTCCCCACCACACGCACTTCACCTTATAAATCTGCAACCTCCATCAATGTCCCCACCACACACACTTCACCTTATTAGTCAGCAACCTCCATCAATGTCCACACCACACGCACTGCACCTTATCAGTCAGCAACCTCCATCAATGTCCCCACCACACGCAATGCACCTTATCAGTCAGCAACCTCCATCAATGTCCCCACCACACGCACTTCACCTTATCAGTCAGCAACCCCCATCAATGTCCCCACCACACGCACTTCACCTTATAAATCTGCAACCTCCATCAATGTCCCCACCACACACACTTCACCTTATTAGTCAGGAACCTCCATCAATGTCCCCACCATACGCACTGCACCTAATCAGTCAGCAACCTCCATCAATGTCCCCACCACACGCACTTCACCTTAGCAGTCAGCAACCTCCATCAATGTCCCCACCACACGCACTTCACCTTATAAATCTGCAACCTCCATCAATGTCCCCACCACACACACTTCACCTTATTAGTCAGCAACCTCCATCAATGTCCACACCACACGCACTGCACCTTATCAGTCAGCAACCTCCATCAATGTCCCCACCACACGCAATGCACCTTATCAGTCAGCAACCTCCATCAATGTCCCCACCATACACACTTCACTTTATCAATCAGCAACCTCCATCAATGTCCCCACCACACACACTTCACCTTATCAGTCAGCAACCTCCATCAATGCCCCACCACACACACTTCACCTTAGCAGTCAGCAACCTCCATCAATGTCCCCACCACACGCACTTCACCTTAGCAGTCAGCAACCTCCATCAATGTCCCCACCACACGCACTTCACCTTATCAGTCAGCAACCCCCATCAATGTCCCCACCACACGCACTTCACTTTATCAATCAGGAACCTGCATCAATGTCCCCACCGCACACACTTCACCTTATCAGTCAGCAACCTCCATCAATGCCCCACCACACACACTTCACCTTAGCAGTCAGCAACCTCCATCAATGTCCCCACCACACACACTTCACCTTATTAGTCAGCAACCTCCATCAATGTCCCCACCGCACACACTTCACCTTATCAGTCAGCAACCTCCATCAATGCCCCACCACACGCACTTCACCTTAGCAGTCAGCAACCTCCATCAATGTCCCCACCACACGCACTTCACCTTAGCAGTCAGCAACCTCCATCAATGTCCCCACCACACGCACTTCACCTTATCAGTCAGCAACCTCCATCAATGCCCCACCACACACACTTCACCTTAGCAGTCAGCAACCTCCATCAATGCCCCACCACACACTTCACCTTAGCAGTCAGCAACCTCCATCAATGTCCCCACCGCACACACTTCACCTTATCAGTCAGCAACCTCCATCAATGCCCCACCACACGCACTTCACCTTAGCAGTCAGCAACCTCCATCAATGTCCCCACCACACGCACTTCACCTTAGCAGTCAGCAACCTCCATCAATGTCCCCACCACACGCACTTCACCTTAGCAGTCAGCAACCTCCATCAATGCCCCACCACACACACTTCACCTTAGCAGTCAGCAACCTCCATCAATGCCCCACCACACACTTCACCTTAGCAGTCAGCAACCTCCATCAATGTCCCCACCACATGCACTTCACCTTAGCAGTCAGCAACCTCCATCAATGTCCCCACCACACGCACTTCACCTTAGCAGTCAGCAACCTCCATCAATGTCCCCACCACACGCACTTCACCTGATCAGTCAGCAACCTCCATCAATGTCCCCACCGCACACACTTCACCTTATCAGTCAGCAACCTCCATCAATGCCCCACCACACACACTTCACCTTAGCAGTCAGCAACCTCCATCAATGTCCCCACCACACGCACTTCACCTTAGCAGTCAGCAACCTCCATCAATGTCCCCACCACACGCACTTCACCTTATAAATCTGCAACCTCCATCAATGTCCACACCACACACACTGCACCTTATCAGTCAGCAACCTCCATCAATGTCCCACCACACGCACTTCACCTTATAAATCTGCAACCTCCATCATTGTCCCCACCACACGCACTTCACTTTATCAATCAGGAACCTCCATCAATGTCCCCACCGCACACACTTCACCTTATCAGTCAGCAACCTCCATCAATGCCCCACCACACACACTTCACCTTATCAGTCAGCAACCTCCATCAATGCCCCACCACACGCACTTCACCTTAGCAGTCAGCAACCTCCATCAATGTCCCCACCACACGCACTTCACCTTAGCAGTCAGCAACCTCCATCAATGCCCCACCACACACACTTCACCTTAGCAGTCAGCAACCTCCATCAATGCCCCACCACACACACTTCACCTTAGCAGTCAGCAACCTCCATCAATGTCCCCACCACACACACTTCACCTTAGCAGTCAGCAACCTCCATCAATGCCCCACCACACACACTTCACCTTAGCAGTCAGCAACCTCCATCAATGCCCCACCACACACACTTCACCTTAGCAGTCAGCAACCTCCATCAATGTCCCCACCATACGCACTGCACCTAATCAGTCAGCAACCTCCATCAATGTCCCCACCACACGCACTTCACCTTAGCAGTCAGCAACCTCCATCAATGTCCCCACCACACGCACTTCACCTTATAAATCTGCAACCTCCATCAATGTCCCCACCACACACACTTCACCTTATTAGTCAGCAACCTCCATCAATGTCCACACCACACGCACTGCACCTTATCAGTCAGCAACCTCCATCAATGTCCCCACCACACGCAATGCACCTTATCAGTCAGCAACCTCCATCAATGTCCCCACCACACGCACTTCACCTTATCAGTCAGCAACCCCCATCAATGTCCCCACCACACGCACTTCACCTTATAAATCTGCAACCTCCATCAATGTCCCCACCACACACACTTCACCTTATTAGTCAGGAACCTCCATCAATGTCCCCACCATACGCACTGCACCTAATCAGTCAGCAACCTCCATCAATGTCCCCACCACACGCACTTCACCTTAGCAGTCAGCAACCTCCATCAATGTCCCCACCACACGCACTTCACCTTATAAATCTGCAACCTCCATCAATGTCCCCACCACACACACTTCACCTTATTAGTCAGCAACCTCCATCAATGTCCACACCACACGCACTGCACCTTATCAGTCAGCAACCTCCATCAATGTCCCCACCACACGCAATGCACCTTATCAGTCAGCAACCTCCATCAATGTCCCCACCATACACACTTCACTTTATCAATCAGCAACCTCCATCAATGTCCCCACCACACACACTTCACCTTATCAGTCAGCAACCTCCATCAATGCCCCACCACACACACTTCACCTTAGCAGTCAGCAACCTCCATCAATGTCCCCACCACACGCACTTCACCTTAGCAGTCAGCAACCTCCATCAATGTCCCCACCACACGCACTTCACCTTATCAGTCAGCAACCCCCATCAATGTCCCCACCACACGCACTTCACTTTATCAATCAGGAACCTCCATCAATGTCCCCACCGCACACACTTCACCTTATCAGTCAGCAACCTCCATCAATGCCCCACCACACACACTTCACCTTAGCAGTCAGCAACCTCCATCAATGTCCCCACCACACACACTTCACCTTATTAGTCAGCAACCTCCATCAATGTCCCCACCGCACACACTTCACCTTATCAGTCAGCAACCTCCATCAATGCCCCACCACACGCACTTCACCTTAGCAGTCAGCAACCTCCATCAATGTCCCCACCACACGCACTTCACCTTAGCAGTCAGCAACCTCCATCAATGTCCCCACCACACGCACTTCACCTTATCAGTCAGCAACCTCCATCAATGCCCCACCACACACACTTCACCTTAGCAGTCAGCAACCTCCATCAATGCCCCACCACACACTTCACCTTAGCAGTCAGCAACCTCCATCAATGTCCCCACCGCACACACTTCACCTTATCAGTCAGCAACCTCCATCAATGCCCCACCACACGCACTTCACCTTAGCAGTCAGCAACCTCCATCAATGTCCCCACCACACGCACTTCACCTTAGCAGTCAGCAACCTCCATCAATGTCCCCACCACACGCACTTCACCTTAGCAGTCAGCAACCTCCATCAATGCCCCACCACACACACTTCACCTTAGCAGTCAGCAACCTCCATCAATGCCCCACCACACACTTCACCTTAGCAGTCAGCAACCTCCATCAATGTCCCCACCACATGCACTTCACCTTAGCAGTCAGCAACCTCCATCAATGTCCCCACCACACGCACTTCACCTTAGCAGTCAGCAACCTCCATCAATGTCCCCACCACACGCACTTCACCTGATCAGTCAGCAACCTCCATCAATGTCCCCACCGCACACACTTCACCTTATCAGTCAGCAACCTCCATCAATGCCCCACCACACACACTTCACCTTAGCAGTCAGCAACCTCCATCAATGTCCCCACCACACGCACTTCACCTTAGCAGTCAGCAACCTCCATCAATGTCCCCACCACACGCACTTCACCTTATAAATCTGCAACCTCCATCAATGTCCACACCACACACACTGCACCTTATCAGTCAGCAACCTCCATCAATGTCCCACCACACGCACTTCACCTTATAAATCTGCAACCTCCATCATTGTCCCCACCACACGCACTTCACTTTATCAATCAGGAACCTCCATCAATGTCCCCACCGCACACACTTCACCTTATCAGTCAGCAACCTCCATCAATGCCCCACCACACACACTTCACCTTATCAGTCAGCAACCTCCATCAATGCCCCACCACACGCACTTCACCTTAGCAGTCAGCAACCTCCATCAATGTCCCCACCACACGCACTTCACCTTAGCAGTCAGCAACCTCCATCAATGCCCCACCACACACACTTCACCTTAGCAGTCAGCAACCTCCATCAATGCCCCACCACACACTTCACCTTAGCAGTCAGCAACCTCCATCAATGTCCCCACCACATGCACTTCACCTTAGCAGTCAGCAACCTCCATCAATGTCCCCACCACACGCACTTCACCTTAGCAGTCAGCAACCTCCATCAATGTCCCCACCACACGCACTTCACCTGATCAGTCAGCAACCTCCATCAATGTCCCCACCGCACACACTTCACCTTATCAGTCAGCAACCTCCATCAATGCCCCACCACACACACTTCACCTTAGCAGTCAGCAACCTCCATCAATGTCCCCACCACACGCACTTCACCTTAGCAGTCAGCAACCTCCATCAATGTCCCCACCACACGCACTTCACCTTATAAATCTGCAACCTCCATCAATGTCCACACCACACACACTGCACCTTATCAGTCAGCAACCTCCATCAATGTCCCACCACACGCACTTCACCTTATAAATCTGCAACCTCCATCATTGTCCCCACCACACGCACTTCACTTTATCAATCAGGAACCTCCATCAATGTCCCCACCGCACACACTTCACCTTATCAGTCAGCAACCTCCATCAATGCCCCACCACACACACTTCACCTTATCAGTCAGCAACCTCCATCAATGCCCCACCACACGCACTTCACCTTAGCAGTCAGCAACCTCCATCAATGTCCCCACCACACGCACTTCACCTTAGCAGTCAGCAACCTCCATCAATGCCCCACCACACACACTTCACCTTAGCAGTCAGCAACCTCCATCAATGCCCCACCACACACACTTCACCTTAGCAGTCAGCAACCTCCATCAATGTCCCCACCACACACACTTCACCTTAGCAGTCAGCAACCTCCATCAATGCCCCACCACACACACTTCACCTTAGCAGTCAGCAACCTCCATCAATGCCCCACCACACACACTTCACCTTAGCAGTCAGCAACCTCCATCAATGTCCCCACCATACGCACTGCACCTAATCAGTCAGCAACCTCCATCAATGTCCCCACCACACGCACTTCACCTTAGCAGTCAGCAACCTCCATCAATGTCCCCACCACACGCACTTCACCTTATAAATCTGCAACCTCCATCAATGTCCCCACCACACACACTTCACCTTATTAGTCAGCAACCTCCATCAATGTCCACACCACACGCACTGCACCTTATCAGTCAGCAACCTCCATCAATGTCCCCACCACACGCAATGCACCTTATCAGTCAGCAACCTCCATCAATGTCCCCACCACACGCACTTCACCTTATCAGTCAGCAACCCCCATCAATGTCCCCACCACACGCACTTCACCTTATAAATCTGCAACCTCCATCAATGTCCCCACCACACACACTTCACCTTATTAGTCAGGAACCTCCATCAATGTCCCCACCATACGCACTGCACCTAATCAGTCAGCAACCTCCATCAATGTCCCCACCACACGCACTTCACCTTAGCAGTCAGCAACCTCCATCAATGTCCCCACCACACGCACTTCACCTTATAAATCTGCAACCTCCATCAATGTCCCCACCACACACACTTCACCTTATTAGTCAGCAACCTCCATCAATGTCCACACCACACGCACTGCACCTTATCAGTCAGCAACCTCCATCAATGTCCCCACCACACGCAATGCACCTTATCAGTCAGCAACCTCCATCAATGTCCCCACCATACACACTTCACTTTATCAATCAGCAACCTCCATCAATGTCCCCACCACACACACTTCACCTTATCAGTCAGCAACCTCCATCAATGCCCCACCACACACACTTCACCTTAGCAGTCAGCAACCTCCATCAATGTCCCCACCACACGCACTTCACCTTAGCAGTCAGCAACCTCCATCAATGTCCCCACCACACGCACTTCACCTTATCAGTCAGCAACCCCCATCAATGTCCCCACCACACGCACTTCACTTTATCAATCAGGAACCTCCATCAATGTCCCCACCGCACACACTTCACCTTATCAGTCAGCAACCTCCATCAATGCCCCACCACACACACTTCACCTTAGCAGTCAGCAACCTCCATCAATGTCCCCACCACACACACTTCACCTTATTAGTCAGCAACCTCCATCAATGTCCCCACCGCACACACTTCACCTTATCAGTCAGCAACCTCCATCAATGCCCCACCACACGCACTTCACCTTAGCAGTCAGCAACCTCCATCAATGTCCCCACCACACGCACTTCACCTTAGCAGTCAGCAACCTCCATCAATGTCCCCACCACACGCACTTCACCTTATCAGTCAGCAACCTCCATCAATGCCCCACCACACACACTTCACCTTAGCAGTCAGCAACCTCCATCAATGCCCCACCACACACTTCACCTTAGCAGTCAGCAACCTCCATCAATGTCCCCACCGCACACACTTCACCTTATCAGTCAGCAACCTCCATCAATGCCCCACCACACGCACTTCACCTTAGCAGTCAGCAACCTCCATCAATGTCCCCACCACACGCACTTCACCTTAGCAGTCAGCAACCTCCATCAATGTCCCCACCACACGCACTTCACCTTAGCAGTCAGCAACCTCCATCAATGCCCCACCACACACACTTCACCTTAGCAGTCAGCAACCTCCATCAATGCCCCACCACACACTTCACCTTAGCAGTCAGCAACCTCCATCAATGTCCCCACCACATGCACTTCACCTTAGCAGTCAGCAACCTCCATCAATGTCCCCACCACACGCACTTCACCTTAGCAGTCAGCAACCTCCATCAATGTCCCCACCACACGCACTTCACCTGATCAGTCAGCAACCTCCATCAATGTCCCCACCGCACACACTTCACCTTATCAGTCAGCAACCTCCATCAATGCCCCACCACACACACTTCACCTTAGCAGTCAGCAACCTCCATCAATGTCCCCACCACACGCACTTCACCTTAGCAGTCAGCAACCTCCATCAATGTCCCCACCACACGCACTTCACCTTATAAATCTGCAACCTCCATCAATGTCCACACCACACACACTGCACCTTATCAGTCAGCAACCTCCATCAATGTCCCACCACACGCACTTCACCTTATAAATCTGCAACCTCCATCATTGTCCCCACCACACGCACTTCACTTTATCAATCAGGAACCTCCATCAATGTCCCCACCGCACACACTTCACCTTATCAGTCAGCAACCTCCATCAATGCCCCACCACACACACTTCACCTTATCAGTCAGCAACCTCCATCAATGCCCCACCACACGCACTTCACCTTAGCAGTCAGCAACCTCCATCAATGTCCCCACCACACGCACTTCACCTTAGCAGTCAGCAACCTCCATCAATGCCCCACCACACACACTTCACCTTAGCAGTCAGCAACCTCCATCAATGCCCCACCACACACTTCACCTTAGCAGTCAGCAACCTCCATCAATGTCCCCACCACATGCACTTCACCTTAGCAGTCAGCAACCTCCATCAATGTCCCCACCACACGCACTTCACCTTAGCAGTCAGCAACCTCCATCAATGTCCCCACCACACGCACTTCACCTGATCAGTCAGCAACCTCCATCAATGTCCCCACCGCACACACTTCACCTTATCAGTCAGCAACCTCCATCAATGCCCCACCACACACACTTCACCTTAGCAGTCAGCAACCTCCATCAATGTCCCCACCACACGCACTTCACCTTAGCAGTCAGCAACCTCCATCAATGTCCCCACCACACGCACTTCACCTTATAAATCTGCAACCTCCATCAATGTCCACACCACACACACTGCACCTTATCAGTCAGCAACCTCCATCAATGTCCCACCACACGCACTTCACCTTATAAATCTGCAACCTCCATCATTGTCCCCACCACACGCACTTCACTTTATCAATCAGGAACCTCCATCAATGTCCCCACCGCACACACTTCACCTTATCAGTCAGCAACCTCCATCAATGCCCCACCACACACACTTCACCTTATCAGTCAGCAACCTCCATCAATGCCCCACCACACAAACTTCACCTTAGCAGTCAGCAACCTCCATCAATGTCCCCACCACACAAACTTCACCTTAGCAGTCAGCAACCTCCATCAATGCCCCACCACACAAACTTCACCTTAGCAGTCAGCAACCTCCATCAATGTCCCCACCACATGCACTTCACCTTATAAATCTGCAACCTCCATCAATGTCCCCACCACACGCACTTCACTTTATCAATCAGGAACCTCCATCAATGTGCCCCACCCCCACACGCACTTCACCTTATCAATCAGCCTGAACCATTCTCTAGTGCAGTACTTGGCTTCAGCCAGCAGGGGCACCGTGGATGAAGTCGCTGGTCAAAAGTGAACAACAAGTCACTTTTTGCCGTCTAATTGACATTTTAAAAAAATCATATTTTAAAAATAACACATAATTTAGGAATTAACTGTTTTTTTGGTTGTTGTTTTTTTTACAAAGAGTTGAAATAAAAAGTACATTGTAGCCAAATAACGGTTGTTAATATTATTATTGTCTTCATGAGAGGCATAAAACACATACTAACAATAATACAATAATAATGCTAACAATATCAACACTAATGACAACAATTATATAAACACTAATGATGACAATAATATAAACACTATTAAAAATAAACACTAATAGAAAAATAATGAATATAAACAGTACTACTAATAATAATATAAATTCCAATAACATAATATGAACACTACAACTAATAATAATAATAATAGCAATAATAATGTAGACACTATTGTTAATAATAATAATAATAATATTAACAATACTACTACTGTACTACTAATATAAACAGTACTACTAATCTATAATATAAACATTACTACTACTACTAATAATAATAATAGTGATATAAACACAAACAATAATGATTATAATATGAACACAAAAACTGATATAATACTATCAATAATTACTTTTAATAGTAGTAGTATTGCTAGTTAATACTAGCAATACTACTACAGCACTACTATTAATATAAACACAACTATTACTAATAATAATATAAACACTATTACTACTATAACTATTTTAATAATATAAAGACTAATAATAAGAAAATTATTATTACAAACACTAGTTATAATAATGCAAAAACTGCTACTACTACGACTAATAATAATAATAATAATAAAATAACAATACTAACAATATAAACACTAATGATAATATAAACACTACTACTAGTATTACTACTAATTCTGATAATGACACTACTACGAACAATACAAAACACTAATAATAATAATATAAACGAGTACAAATAACATAATAAAAAAATAAGAAATATAAACAGTATTACTGATACTAATAATAATATAAATGCTAATAACATAATATGAACACTACTACTAATAATAATAGTAATAATAATAATGTAGGCACTAATATTGCTAATGCTAATAATATTAATACAAATTCTGTACTACTAATATAAACAGTACTTCTACTACTACTACTAAAAATAATAGTGATATAAACACAAAAAGTAATATAATACTATCAATAATATATACACGACTACTGTTAATACTAGCACTATTACCACAGCACTACTAATAATATAAACACTACTATTACTACTAATACTATATACACTATTACCACTATAACTATTTTGATAATATAACGCCTAATAACAATACAAATATTATTAGAAACACTATTAATAATAATGTAAACACTACTACTACTAATAATGATCATAATAGTACCACTAATACTACTTTTAATAGTAATACTATTTGTGCAACTACTTTTTTTTATTGTATTTATTTTTTATTACTACTATGACTATTAATACTAACTCTACTAATATTACTAAAATACACTACCACTACTACTACTACTAATAATATTATTATTATGATAATATCAATAACAAGAATTCAAGTAATCCAAAGTGCTGTTAGCAACATTTTAAAAGGAAAAATTCACATTTGTGTTTATTTTGCTTCTGAACTAGACACATTTTTTATTTGTCATTTTTCAAATGATCAGATACTATTTTTTATCCCCCCCCCCCCCCCCCAAAAAAAAATTGAAAAAGAGTTATCATGATAGTCATAATAAGCATATATGTACACTGTAATTTAATCTTACATTTTATTTATTATTATTATTATTATTCTATTCTTACATTTTGTTCCATTCTAATTTCCATGATTATTATATTTTTCCGCTCTGTGCTGATTGGCCGGGAGAAGTCACATGGTCTCTAACAGCCTGAGCTTGAGTGGAAGTGACCAAATATGGCTTGTTTCCCTCTAAAGTAGAACTATTGTGATAAAACCTCCTGGCTTATGTTTTCTTTATTGCGCTACATATATATTGCACAATATTTATAATATCCTAAAGGTTGCGTGTTGTGTGTACGATGAAATGTGTTGTTGTTCATACTTCCTGTCCCCTCACAGATTATCACTTCAGCACACGCGAGGCCGTGCAGGAGGGCATCGATCAGGGCAACTTCATCGAGAACGCGGAGTTTTCCGGCAACTTGTACGGAACAAGGTAAATAGTCTTTGGATGGGGGAGGGGCCCACAGCGCCACCCCCCAAACATGAAAGGTACCCATCCCTAAATATAGCTAAATTGGCAATACTGATCCCGCCTGCTTCGTCTACTTATGCTCTGGCAGACCAGTTGCGTTCTGATAGCCAGGGTGAGCAGGTCGTGCCAAATATATTTGTGGCGGTCCTTTGTGACTTTTTGACACTTAGAAAAAAATCCCGACTTTTAGACACTTAGAAAAAATCCAGATTTTTTTGACAGTTGCAAAAAATCCAGATGTTTTGACACTTGGAAAAAATCCTGATTTTTTGACACTTGGAAAAAATCCAGACTTTTTGACACTTAGAAAAATCCCCACTTTTTGACAGTTGCAAAAAATCCCCACTTTTTGACAGCTGCAAAAAATCCAGATTTTTTGACATTTAGAAAAAAATCCAGACTTTTTGACCAATTGAAAAAAATCCAGATTTTTTGACATTTAGAAAAAAATCCAGGTTTTTTGACACTTAGAAAAAATCCCCACTTTTTGACACTTAAAAAAAAAAAATCCCCACATTTTGACACTTAAAAAAATCCCCACTTTTTGACACTTAAAAAAAAATCCCCACTTTTTGACACTTAAAAAAAATCCCCACTTTTTGACACAGAAAAAATCCCCACTTTTTTGACACTTAGAAAAAAATCCAGACTTTTTGACACTTAAAAAAAATCCCGATTTTGTGACACTTGAAAAAAATCCATATTTTTTTTAATTTAAAAAATCCCGATTTTTTGACACTTGTAAAAAAATCCCGATTTTTTAACAGTTGCAAAAAATCTCGATTTTTTGACACTTAAAAAATCCCCATTTTTTGACATTTAAGAAAAAATCCAGAATTTTTGACATTTAGAAAAAATCCCAATTTTTTGACACTTATAAAAAATCCCGACTTTTTGACTCGTAAAAAATCCCGATTTTTTGACACTTAAAAAAAATCCCGATTTTTTGACTCTTAAAAAAAATCCCGATTTTTTGACTCTTAAAAAAAATCCAGACTGTTTGACACTTAGAAAAAAATCCAGATTTTTTGACATTTATAAAAAAATCCAGATATTTTGATACATAAAAAAATACAGATTTTTTGACACTTAGAAAAAATCCCCACTTTTTAACACTTAAAAAAAAATCTCGATTTTTTGACTCTTAAAAAAAATTGCGACTTTTTCACACTTATAAAAAATCCCCATTTTTTGACACTTATATAAAAACCCGATTTTTTGACACTTAAAAAAAAATCCAGACTTTTTGACACTTGGAAAAAAATCCAGATTTTTTCACAGTTGCAAAAAATCCCCACTTTTTGACTCCAAAAAAAATCCCCACTTTTTGACACTTAGAAAAAAATCCAGATTTTTTGACAGTTGCAAAAAATCCAGACTTTTTGACACTTGCAAAAAATCCCCACTTTTCGACACTTAAGAAAAAATCCAGACTTTTTGGCAGTTAGAAAAAAAATCCACAGTTTTTGACACTAAGAAAAAATCCCCACTTTTTGACAGATTTAAAAAATCCAGATTTTTTGACACTTAGAAAAAAATCCAGATTTTTTGACACTTATAAAAAATCCCGACTTTTTGACACTTAGACACTTGACACTTTGCCTGGCTTTCTGTCGGGTGTTGCTAACCAGCGGCTTGTTTTGGCTGGCGTTTAGCGACGTCATAGCAGCTGTTTTAAAGCAACCATGTGGTCTCACTCAGCGCCAGAGTCTGCTCTCTTTCCTCGTCTTTGTCGCTAGCCTGATCGCTTATGGGGTCACACTTTGACTAACCCTAGGAACCAAACAGTAAACTGTTTGGTTCCACACCAACAAAGTGGCCTCGAGTGAGCGCACACCATCTCAACATCCCACTGGGATCACATGGATGAAGAGGATTTATAAACGTCTCGGGACAGATGGAGCTTTGACCCCCCCCATGCCACACTAAGTGCAACACAAGTGTGTGCGTGTGCATGCGTGCGCGTGTGTGTGTGTGTGTGTGTGTGTGTGTGTGTGTGTGTGTGTGTGTGTGTGTGTGTGTGTGTGTGTCTGTGTGTGTGTGTGTGTGTGTGTGTGTGTGTGTGTGTGTGTGTGTGTGTGTGTGTGTGTGTGCATGTGTGTGTGTGTCACGTTTAATCTCTCCTTATTGTGAGCAAAAAGTGTGAGCGAAGGCAGCGATCCTCTTATCCAATCCAATCCAATCCACTTTATTTATATAGCACATTTACACAACAAGAATGTTTCCAAAGTGCTGCACAGCCATGTTAAAAACAATATTAAAAACAATATTAAAAACTATATTAGCTTGCTCACCTCGTGTGTGTGTGTGTGTGTGTGTGTGTGTGTGTGTGTGTGTGTGTGTGTGTGTGTGTGTGTGTGTGTGTGTGTGTGTGTGTGTGTGTGTGTGTGTGTGTGTGTGTGTGTGTGTGTGTGTGTGTGTGACAGTAAAACTGCCATCGAGGACGTGCAGGCCAAGAACCTGATCTGCATCCTGGACGTGGACATCCAAGGAGTGAGGAGGATTAAGGAGACAGACCTCAACCCCATCTACATCTCCATCCAGCCTCCGTCCATGGACATCCTGGTGAGCACACTCCTCCAACACCATAGCAAGTACACTGGATCACTGTGATACGAGCAGTCCTGCAGCGTGTTTACACGTGTGTGATATCATGGGCGATACGAGCAGTCCTGCAGCGTGTTTACACGTGTGTGATATCATGGGCGATACGAGCAGTCCTGCAGCGTGTTTACACGTGTGTGATATCATGTGCGATACAAGCAGTCCCGCAGCGTGTTTACGTACAACTCTCAATTTTTTCACAATCCCGAGTTTTTGACCAAAATAATCCAGACTTTTTGACACTTAGAAAAAATCCCGATTTTGACAGTCGCAAAAAATCCCGATTTTTTGACACTTGCAAAAAATCCCGATTTTTTTTGACATTTAGAAAAAATCTAAAAATTTTGACACTTAGAAAAAATCCCGATTTTTTTGACACCTGGAAAAAAATCCAGATTTATTGACACTTACAAAAAATCCAGATTTTTTGACAGTTAGAAAAAATCCAGACTTTTTGACACTTAGAAAAATCCAGACTTTTTGACAGTTGCAAAAAATCAAGATTTTTTGACAGTTGCAAAAAATCAAGATTTTTTTGACACTTGGAAAAAATCCCGACTTTTTGACACTTAGAAAAAATCCCGATTTTAACAGTCGTAAAAAATCCAGACTTTTTGACGGTTGCAAAAAATCCCGACTTTTTGACATTTAGAAAAATATCCAGATTTTTTTGACTCTTGCACAAATCCAGACTTTTTGACACTTAGAAAAAAATGCAGACTTTTTGACACTTACAAAAAATCCCGACTTTGACAGTTGCAAAAAAATCCAGATTTTTTGACAGTTGGAAAAAATCCAGACTTTTTCACACTTTGAAAAAAATTGCAAATTTTTGACACTCAGAAAAAAATCCCGATTTTTTGACACTGGGAAAAAAATCCCTATTTTGTTGACAGTTGCAAAAAAAATCCCGATTTTTTGACAGTTGGAAAAAAGTCCCGATTTTTTGACAGTTGGGAAAAAATCCAGACTTTTTGACACTTAGAAAAAAATTCCGATATTTTGACACTCAGAAAAAAATCCTGATTTTTTTGACATAGGGAAAAAAATCTCGATTTTTTTGACAGTTGCAAAAAAATCCCGATTTTTTTGGACAGTTGCAAAAAAATCCTGATTTTTTGACAGTTGGAAAAAATCCAGACTTTTTGACACTTAGAAAAAAATTCCGATATTTTGACACTCAGAAAAAAATCCCGATTTTTTGACACAAAAAATATCACATATTTTTGACCCTTGAAAAAAATCCAGACTTTTTGACCCTTAGAAAAAATCCCGATTTTTTTTTTACACTTAAAAAAAATCCAGACTTTTTGACATGTAGAGAAAATTCCGATTTTTTTTTAATTTAGAAAAAAATCCAGATTTTTTTGACATTTAGAAAAAATCCAGACTTTTTGACACTTATAAAAAATCCCACCAGCGTGTGGTTGCTGTGCTCTCTCATCGCAAAACAAAAGGCCTGACACTTTCTGCAGTTGAGTACCCGAGCACCCCTTGTGACTCGTGGATGAAGGGAACTAATTGGAACAATTTCCCCAGGAGAAACGTCTGAGGGACCGTCAGACGGAGTCGGAGGAGAGTCTGCAGAAACGTCTGGAGGCGGCTCGCATCGACATGGAGCTCAGTAAGTTTGTCTCCACAATGAAAAAAGTCAATAAATGACATCGACAGAACGCTTGAAATATTAATAGCTAATGTCATTTTTGTTTGTTTTACACTGTAAATCTATTTGCTGGAATAACGGAACATTTGCATGATATTTCAAAGTAAACAATTGAGATAAAGGTGTGGTCTGCAGGTAAGGAGCCGGGGGTCTTTGACGTCATCATCATCAACGACGACCAGGACCGCGCCTACGAGGAGCTGAAGGAGACCCTCAACGACGTGAGTCTTTTTACCTGGCGGCCAATGCAACCCGCTTATGTCGACAACCCGTTTATGTTGACCAACACATCAAGTACGGGTTCATCACCGTGTTCTCCTTTTTTTACTAAAATGATCAAAGAAAGTATTTGAAACAATAATTATTGTTGACTATGAAAAATAATATTAATCATAATTTAATTAGTAATACTTATTATTATATAAACTATAATACAATAATATGAAAAATTATATTAATCATAAACTAATTATTAATGTTTTTTATTATATAAACTACGAACTTAATTAATTTATATTATTATTATTAATATTTATGAATAATATGCACATTGTAGCCATTAATCCTGACTTCCTCATTTTGATAAAAACATTTTTTTTTTAATCGGCACATTTTATTCATTTTTATTTTGTAGGTTCAATGTTTTTAGTTTGTGATCCTGAGTTTATATATTGCTGATGAATTTGACTTTATTATTTATTGAGTGTATTTTTTGAGGTATCAAACGGGTTGATTTCGACCCAAAATGTTTGTAGTTTAAATAAGTATCAACCATTTTATTTATTTTTTCAGGCAAATTGATGCACTTCAAATATTTTGATTAAAAACAATGTAGATAAGTTATTTTTGGTGTATTTGTAACTATTTATTTCTTTTTTTTGTGATATTTAATGTTAAGGATACAATGTTATGCAGAGGTGTACTTATAACAGTTTCATAGACAAATTATATTATTTATAGTCACGGGTGGCGTAATAGAAAATAATGGAGAAATTTAAAATGTACGTAGTTTTTGGCTACTCTACCCACTTGTCGCTAAGCTAACAGCAACAAACATTAAAACAGTGACTTCTTGTCAAAGTAAGCTTCAAAATAAAAGCATGAGAGTTTAACTAGTCTCCTTATGTCTCTTTATAAAGTCACGGCTAGTTTTTATGACGATTGTGTCGCCGTAAACGTGTTCCTCTCTGTGTGTTTGTGTCAAGGGGAAACATGATGACACTCTTCTGTCTTTTCGCGCAGGAAATTCAAAAGGTTCAAGACACCAAACCCTAAAAAAAAAAAAAGGCCGACTCGTCAGTACCTGGGAACGCGACGACGACGCTCGCCAGCAAAATAAAAGTCCCTGCTGGGGAAATGTTGTCTTGTAATCTTCCATGTTGAACGGCGGAGAGGTTAGTGGGGCAGGAGCAAGATGGAGGTTTGTGTTAGTGAAGTTTTGTTAGATTCTGATGAGTGCAAGAATTACAATCATAATAGTTTTTATTCCTAATATTCTCACTCATTTAATTACTAAAGTGCATCAGGAAAGTATTCACAGCGCTTAACTTTTCCCACATTTTTTATGTTACAGCTTTATTCTAAAATGGAATGAATTAACGTTTCTCCTCAAAATTCTACACACAATACCCCATATTGACAATGTGATTTATTTATTTTTTGGATTTTTGCAAATGTATTAAAAATAAAAAAAAACTAACAGGCTGACTGAGAGAAGAAAGCAAGATGGAGGTTTGTGTTAGTTAATTGTTTCCTTCTGCAAAAAATTAAGAACAAAAAAAAAGTATGACTTATTTTTAACACTTGAGTGTGGCCCTTTTGGATCCCTAAAAAAATCCAGACTTTTTGACATTTAGACAAAATCCCGATTTTTTGACACTTATAAAAAATCCCGATTTTTTGACACATAAAAAAATCCAGATTTTTTGACACTTGGAAAAAATCCCCACTTTTTGACACTTAAAAGAAATCCAGATTTTTTTGACTCTTAAAAAAAATCCAGACTTTTTGACACTTGTAAAAAATCCAGACTTTTTGACACTTATACAAAAATCACATTTTTTGACACTTATAAAAAATCAAAGTGACTTATTTTTAACACTTGAGTCTGGCCCTTTTGGATCCCTAAGAATTTTTGTGGGATTAAAAAAAATGTACTTGGTCAATAAATAATAATTAATTAAAATACATTTTTAAATGAATTATTGACCTATTTATGGCTTCAATTACATCACACTAAATATTCCACTTTGGAATTTTCGAGAGGAACATATATTGTGTTTTTTCCATAAAAAAAACAAGATAATTATTTTATTTTTTTTCATATCGACCGATACATCTGAAGTTATTAATCTTAAGATTTAAGCGTTGAAAGTAAAAAAAATTAAAAATAAATAAATAAATCCATATTGTTTTTTGTTCCTAATATTCTCACTTATTTTATTACTAAAGTGCATCAGGAAAGTATTCACAGCACTTCACTTTTCCCACATTTTTTACGTTACAGCTTTATTCTAAAATGGAATGAATTAACGTTTCTCCTCAAAATTCTACACACAATACCCCATAATGACAATGTGATTATTTTTTATTTTTTATTTTTGCAAATGTATTAAAAATAAAGAGAGAAGAAAGCAAGATGGAGGTTTGTGTTAGTTAATTGTTTCCTTCTGCAAAAAATTAAGAACAAAAAAAAAAGTATGACTTATTTTTAACACTTGAGTGTGGCCCTTTTGGATCCCTAAAAAAATCCAGACTTTTTGACATTTAGACAAAATCCCGATTTTTTGACACTTATAAAAAATCCCGATTTTTTGACACGTAAAAAATCCCGATTTTTTGACACGTAAAAAATCCCGATTTTTTGACACGTAAAAAATCCAGATTTTTTGACACTTAGAAAAAATCCCCACTTTTTGACACTTAAAAGAAATGCAGATTTTTTTGACTCTTAAAAAAAATCCAGACTTTTTGACACTTATAAAAAATCCAGACTTTTTGACACTTATAAAAAATCCAGACTTTTTGACACTTATAAAAAATCCAGACTTTTTGACACTTATAAAAAATCCAGATTTTTTGACACTTATAAAAAATCAAAGTGACTTATTTTTTAACACTTGAGTTTGGCCCTTTTGGATCCCTAAGAATGTTTGTGGGATTAAAAAAAATGTACTTGGTCAATAAATAATAATGAATTAAAATACATTTTTAAATGAATTATTGACCTATTTATGGCTTCAATTACATCACACTAAATATTCCACTTTGGAATTTTCGAGAGGAACATATATTGTGTTTTTTCCATTAAAAAAAACAAGATAATTATTTTATTTTTTTTCATATCGACCGATACATCTGAAGTTATTAATCTTAAAATTTAAGCGTTGAAAGTAAAAAAAAAATAAAAATAAATAAATAAATCCATATTGTTTTTTGTTCCTAATATTCTCACTCATTTTATTACTAAAGTGCATCAGGAAAGTATTCACAGCACTTCACTTTTCCCACATTTTTTACGTTACAGCTTTATTCTAAAATGGAATGAATTAACGTTTCTCCTCAAAATTCTACACACAATACCCCATAATGACAATGTGATTATTTTTATTTTTTATTTTTGCAAATGTATTAAAAATAAAAAATAAACTTGACAGGCTGACTGAGAGAAGAAAGCAAGATGGAGGTTTGTGTTAGTTAATTGTTTCCTTCTGCAAAAAATTAAGAACAAAAAAAAAAGTATGACTTATTTTTAACACTTGAGTGTGGCCCTTTTGGATCCCTAAAAAAATCCAGACTTTTTGACATTTAGACAAAATCCCGATTTTTTGACACTTATAAAAAATCCAGATTTTTTGACACGTAAAAAATCCCGATTTTTTGACACGTAAAAAATCCGAATTTTTTGACACTTAGAAAAAATCCCCACTTTTTGACACTTAAAAGAAATCCAGATTTTTTTTACTCTTAAAAAAATCCAGACTTTTTGACACTTATAAAAAATCCAGACTTTTTGACACTTATAAAAAATCCAGATTTTTTGACACTAAATATTCCACTTTGGAATTTTTTGAGAGGAACATATATTGTGTTTTTTCAATAAAAAAAACAAGATAATAATTTTTTTTTTTTTTCATATCAACCAATACATCTGAAGTTATTAATCTTAAGATTTAAGCGTTGAAAGTAAAAAAAATAAAAAAATAAATAAATAAATCCATATTGTTTTTTATTCCTAATATTCTCACTCATTTTATTACTAAAGTGCATCAGGAAAGTATTCACAGCACTTCACTTTTCCCACATTTTTTACGTTGCAGCTTTATTCTAAAATGGAATGAATTAACGTTTCTCCTCAAAATTCTACACACAATACCCCATATTGACAATGTGATTATTTATTTATTTTTATTTTTGCAAATGTATTAAAAATAAAAAAAAACTTAACAGGCTGACTGAGAGAAGAAAGCAAGATGGAGGTTTGTGTTAGTTAATTGTTTCCTTCTGGGAAAAAAAGTAAGAACAAAAAGAAAGTATGACTTATTTTTAACACTTGAGTGTGGCCCTTTTGGATCCCTAAGAATTTTTGTGGGATTAAAAAAACAACTGTACTTGCTCAATAAATAATAATTAATTAAAATCACTTTTTAAATAAATTATTGACCTATTTATGGCTTCAATTACGTCACACTAAATATTCCACTTTGGAATTTTTTGAGAGGAACATATGTTGTGTTTTTGCCATAAAAAAACAAGATTTTTTTTTTTTTACACAAAAAAAGGCATAAAAACATTTAAAAAATGTTTTATTTCATATCGACCGATACATCTGAAGTTATTAATCTTAAGGTTTAAGTGTTGGAAGTAATAAAAAAAAAAAGCAACAAATTACTTCAAATATTCCATTTTGACATTTTTTTGAGGGGAAAATATATGTCGAAAATGCAAGTGTGTACCTAATGAAGTGTCCAAACATGCATCTTGGCGTGCAAGTTTGTGTTGAATAAACAAAACCAAACTGTTAAACACAAACTCCTTGTAACTTTATATTGAAAGATGAATCTGAAGTTGATCTCGAGATTTAAGCGTAAAAGTAAGAACAAAAAAAAAGTGACTTATTTTGACACTTTAAAAAAATCCAGATTTTGTGACACTTGAAAAAAATCCATATTTTTTTTAAATTTAAAAAATCCAGATTTTTTGACACTTATAAAAAAAATCCCGATTTTTTGACAGTTGCAAAAAATCCCAACTTTTTGACACTTAAAAATCCAGATTTTTTGACACTTAAAAAATCCCCACTTTTTGACATTTAGGGAAAAAATCCAGACTTTTTGACACTGAGAAAAAATCCGGACTTTTTGACATTTAGACAAAATCCCGATTTTTTGACACTTGTAAAAAATCCCGATTTTTTGACATGTAAAAAAATCCAGATTTTTTGACACTTAGAAAAAATCCCCACTTTTTGACACTTAAAAGAAATCCAGATTTTTTTGACTCTTAAAAAAAATCCAGACTTTTTGACACTTATAAAAAATCCAGACTTTTTGACACCTATAAAAAATTCCAGATTTTTTGACACTTATAAAAAATCCAGACTTTTTGACACCTATAAAAAATTCCAGATTTTTTGACACTTATAAAAAATCAAAGTGACTTATTTTTAACACTTGAGTGTGGCCCTTTTGGATCCCTAAGAATTTTTGTGGGATTAAAAAAAAATTTACTTGGTCAATAAATAATAATTAATTAAAATCACTTTTTAAATGAATTATTGACCTATTTATGGCTTCAATTACATCACACTAAATATTCCACTTTGGAATTTTTTGAGAGAAACATATATTGTGTTTTTTCCATAAAAAAAACAAGATAATAATTTTATTTTTTTTCTTATCGACCAATATATCTGAAGTTATTAATCTTAAGATTTAAGCGTTGAAAGTATAAAAAAAAACAACAACAAATAAATGACTTATTTAACACTTTTATGAGTGTGGCCCTGATAATTTGTTCGTTTTTTTAATTAAAAAAATAATGAACCAAAATCAATATTGTTATGAATTATTGACCTATTGTGTCACATCAAATATTCCATTTTGACATTTTTTTGAGGGGGAAATATGCAAGTGTGTACCTAATGAAGTGTCCAATCATGCATCTTGGCGTGCAAGTTTGTGTTGAATAAACAAAACCAGACTGTTAAACATCAACTCCATGTAACTTTATATTGAAAGATGGATCTGAAGTTGATCTCGAGATTTAAGCGTAAAAGTAAGAACAAAAAAAAGTGACTTATTTTGATACTTAAAAAAATCCAGATTTTTTTGACACTTATAAAAAAATCCCGATTTTTTGACAGTTGCAAAAAATCCCGACTTTTTGACACTTAAAAAATCCCCACTTTTTGACATTTAAGAAAAAAATCCAGACTTTTTGACACTTAGAAAAAATCCAGACTTTTTGACATTTAGACAAAATCCCGATTTTTTGACACTTATAAAAAATCCAGATTTTTTGACACGTAAAAAATCCAGATTTTTTGACACTTAAAAGAAATCCAGATTTTTTTTACTCTTAAAAAAAATCCAGACTTTTTGACACTTATAAAAAATCAAAGTGACTTATTTTTAACACTTGAGTGTGGCCCTTTTGGATCCCTAAGAATTTTTGCGGGATTAAAAAAAAATTTACTTGGTCAATAAATAATAATTAATTAAAATCACTTTTTAAATGAATTATTGACCTATTTATGGCTTCAATTACGTCACACTAAATATTCCACTTTGGAATTTTTTGAGAGGAACATGTATTGTTTTTTCCATAAAAAAAACAAGATAATTTTTATTTATTTTTTCATATCGACCGATACATCTGAAGTTATTAATCTTAAGATTTAAGCGTTGAAAGTAAAAAAAACAAAAAACAACAACAAATAAATGACTTATTTAACACTTTTATGAGTGTGGCTCTGATAATTTTTTAGTTTTTTTAATTAAAAAAATAATGAATCAAAATCAATATTGTTATGAATTATTGACCTATTGTGTCACATCAAATATTCCTTTTTGACATTTTTTTGAGGGGGAAATATGCAAGTGTGTACCTAATGAAGTGTCCAATCATGCATCTTGGCGTGCAAGTTTGTGTTGAATAAACAAAACCAGACTGTTAAACATCAACTCCATGGCATTTATTTCATCAAACTCATCAAAAACAAGCCGTTGGGCACAATAAATTATTTTTGACACGTGTTTGGGAAAGCTAAAATAATTTTCCAGCAATGCAAATTGTCACACGTGGTGTTTTTTTTATCCCACCAGACTGCTAGGATCATCCCTGACACTTACTGGCCCGTAATAAATAAATAAATCATCACGTAGCTTTTTTTAAGACGCGTCAGGAGAAGATGCTTCCAGACTTTACTGCTGGAAGATGGGACTCTGGAGCTTGCTGCGCACCTGCTCTCGCTTCTCCTCCTTCTGCGTCAGGTAGGCCTTCAGCTTGTCCGTGGAGAAGCACACCTTGGAGGGGCGTGTCCGCTGGGCCCGCAGCCACGCGCTCTGGAGACACTCGGCTGCCGTGGGTCGCCCCCTGGAGGACAAAAAAAAACAAAGACGTCATCAAACAGGAGCCAACTGCAGAAGGAAAGGTTGTATTTATTTATTTTTGCCTCATTCCTGTGAGCATCCTGCGTGCGACTGAAGCATTAAGGCACAGGTGTCCAAACTACGGCCCGAGTTTAATAAGGAATTTGCTTCATTTTAAATATTTGCTGCACGTTTGCCGCCATCTTGTGGTCAATGACCATAAACTCACACAGCACATCATTTACTTATATGACCCAATCTAAACAACCTTTCCCACTAATGGTGCAAAAAAACTAAGACAGAAAGTCAACACACATAACACAACCTGCTCACTGAACTTGTGGATATTATTAAAAAAGGTATTTTTTTTCGTCATTCTTGTGAGCATCCTGCGTGCGACTGAAGCATTAAGGCAAAGGTGTCCAAACTACGGCTCGAGTTTAATAAGGAATTTGCTCGATTTTAAATATTTGCTGCATGTTTGCTGCCATCTTGTGGTCAATGACCATAAACTTTACGCAGAACATAATTTACCTATATGACCCATATATTTTGTATTTTATTAATATCACAAATTATTTATTAATTTTTGTTTTGCAGGTTAATATATTAGAAATAAATTAATGTTGAGTTAAAGCTAATGTGGATAAATTAGATTTTTTTTTTTTTTAATTGTTGCGTTAATGTATCTTTCACTAGCAAATGGTTCAAGTCGGTCAAAAAATTTTAACGGACCAAGTTTAAATGAAAATATATATTTTTTAAATAACTAAGCAAATTGATGCACTTTAAATATTTACTTTTACGGACTAAAACTATTTTACTGACGTCCATTCTTTTTTGGTTCTCTTCAACGTTAAGTATACAATGTTACGCAGAGGTGTACTTATAACAACTTTATAGACAATACTATTAGTCATAGTCGAGAGTTAAACGTAGTTATTTAATTCAATAAATACTTACTTTTTCGGTCTAAATATGTTATTGACGTTATTCTTTCTTTTTTGGTTTTCTTGAACGTTAAGGATACAATGTTACGCAGAGGTGTACTTATAACAATTTTATAGACAATACTATTAGTCATAGTCGAGAGTTAAACGTAGTTATTTAATTAAATAAATACTTTAACTTTTTCGGACTAAAAATGTTATTGACGTTATTCTTTCATTTTTGGTTTTCTTCAACGTTAAGGATACAATGTTATGCAGAGGTGTACTTATAACAACTTTATAGACAATACTATTAGTCATAGTCGAGAGTTAAACGTAGTTATTTAATTCTATAAATACTTACTTTTCCGGACTAAAAATGTTATTGACGTTATTCTTTCTTTTTTGGTTTTCTTCAACGTTAAGGATACAATTTTACGCAGAGGTGTACTTGTAACAATTGTATAGACAATACTATTAGTCATAGTCGAGAGTTAAACGTAGTTATTTAATTCAATGAATACTTACTTTTTCGGACTAAAAATGTTATTGACGTTTTTTGTTTTTTTTTGTTTTCTTCGACGTAAAAGATACAATGTTACGCAGAGGTGTACTTGTAACAATTTTATAGACAATACTATTATTCACAGCCGAGAGTTAAACGTAGTTATTTAATTCAATAAATACTTACTTTTTCGGACTAAAAATGTTATTGACGTTATTCTTTCTTTTTTGGTTTTCCTCAGCGTTAAACGTAGTTATTTCATTCAATAAATATCATCCACTTCCTTCCTTCCTATGCTTGGAAAAACTAAATTATGTCCATCGCTAGCTATAAGCTAATGCTAGCGAGTAAGAGCGGATGTTTAACTCGGCAAATTGATGCACATTAATATTTACTTTTTTGGACTAAAAATGTTATTGACGTTATTCTTTCTTTTTTGGTTTTCTTCAACGTTAAGGATACAGAGTTATGCAGAAGTGTACTTATAACAATTTTATAGACAATACTATTAGTCATAGTCGAGATTTAAACGTAGTTATTTAATTAAATAAATACTCTTCAACGTAAAAGATACAATGTTACGCAGAGGTGTACTTATAACAACTTTATAGACAATACTATTATTCACAGCCGAGAGTTAAACGTAGTTATTTAATTCAATAAATACTTACTTTTCCGGACTAAAAAGGCTAATGACGTTATTCTTTCTTTTTTGGTTTTCTTCAACGTTAAGGATACAATGTTACGCAGAGGTGTACTTATAACAATTTTATAGACAATACTATTATTCACAGCCGAGAGTTAAACGTAGTTATTTCATTCAATAAATATCATCCACTTCCTTCCTTCCCATGCTTGGAAAAACTGAATTATGTCCATCGCTAGCTATAAGCTAATGCTAGCGAGTAAGAGCGGATGTTTAACTCGACAAATTGATGCACATTATTTTTACTTTTTCGGACTAAAAATGTTTTTGACGTTATTCTTTCTTTTTTGGTTTTCTTCAACGTTAAGGGTACAATGTTACGCAGAGGTGTACTTACAGCAATTTTATAGACAATACTATTAGTCATAGTCGAGAGTTAAACGTAGTTATTTCATTCAATAAATACTTACTTTTCCGGACTAAAAATGTTATTGACGTTATTCTTTTTTGGTTTTCTTGAACGTTACGGATACAACATTACGCAGAGGTGTACTTATAACAATTTTATGCTAGCGAGTAAGAGCTGATGTTTTGGTCGGATCTTACGTGGTTCACTGAGACTTTCGCTACGCTAACTAGCGTTGGGGAGGCTAGTAACCCGAAGCATAACAATCCCGAAAAACTCGTAAGCTGAGATAATTCCTGTATAGACTTAAGTCTGTTTCAATTGGCACATTTCTGTACCTGGGTTTTCGTACGCCCTACTTTGCGTATGATTAAGTTTGCGACAAAAATGTTGCCCCAGTTTTCCTAAGCTGCCAAATAGTCCATTTCCCCCCCGTATCATGATTCTGGAAGTCTGGAACGCATTATTGACATTATTTCCTATTTGGAGAAATGCTATGATTTTCCGCTGAGATTTCAGAACATTCTAGAAAACCGAGGTACAGTAATACTGTTTTTAAAGAGGAGGCTGACCAGGATTTGTTGTTCAGGCTGGTCTTCATCAAGTTCAAGGCTCCTTCGGACAAACCAGGGTAACAACGTCCAAACTGGATCTTTCCTTTCCTGATGTTCTTGTCCTGTTCCCAGCCATGTTCTGCATGGAAGGGACTGTCGGCACTCAGCCTGCAAAAGTAAAAATACTATTACAAAAACAAAAACATAAGTGGAGTGAAAGAGCAAACGGGTGAAAAGTAACAAAAAAGTTTCAATGTTGACTCCAATAACTACGCTGCCATGTATCAATCAATCAATCAATCAATCAATCAATCAATCAATCAATCAATGTTTACTTATATAGCCCTAAATCACCAGTGTCTCAAAGGGCTGCACAAGCCACAACGACATCATCGGCTCAGATCCCACATCAGGGCAAGGAAAAACTCAACCCAATGAGATGAGTGCAATGGACGTCAAGTGGATCTAACATAATATTGTGAGAGTCCAGTCCATAGTGGATCCAACATAATAGTGAGAGTCCAGTCCATAGTGGATCTAACATAATAGTGAGAGTCCAGTCCATAGTGGATCTAACATAATAGTGAGAGTCCAGTCCATAGTGGATCTAACATAATAGTGAGAGTCCAGTCCATAGTGGATCTAACATAATAGTGAGAGTCCAGTCCATAGTGGATCTAACATAATAGTGAGAGTCCAGTCCATAGTGGATCTAACATAATAGTGAGAGTCCAGTCCATAGTAGATCTAACATAATAGTGTGAGAGTCCAGTCCATAGTGGATCTAACATAATATTGTGAGAGTCCAGTCCATAGTGGATCTAACATAATAGTGAGAGTCCAGTCCATAGTGGATCTAACATAATAGCGTGAGAGTCCAGTCCATAGTGGATCTAACATAATATTGTGAAAGTCCAGTCCATAGTGGATCTAACATAATAGTGAGAGTCCAGTCCATAGTGGATCTAACATAATAGTGAGAGTCCAGTCCATAGTGGATCTAACATAATATTGTGAAAGTCCAGTCCATAGGGGATCAAACATAATAGTTAGAGTCCAGTCCATAATGGCTCTAGCATAATAGCGTGAGAGTCCAGTCCATAGTGGATCTAACATAATAGAGTCCAGTCCATAATGGCTCTAGCATAATAGCGTGAGAGTCCAGTCCATAGTGGATCTAACATAATAGAGTCCAGTCCATAATGGCTCTAGCATAATAGCGTGAGAGTCCAGTCCATAGTGGATCTAACATAATATTGTGAGAGTCCAGTCCATAGTGGATCTAACATAATAGTGAGAGTCCAGTCCATAGTGGATCTAACATAATAGTGAGAGTCCAGTCCATAGTAGATCTAACATAATAGTGTGAGAGTCCAGTCCATAGTGGATCTAACATAATATTGTGAGAGTCCAGTCCATAGTGGATCTAACATAATAGTGAGAGTCCAGTCCATAGTGAATCTAACATAATATTGTGAAAGTCCAGTCCATAGTGGATCTAACATAATAGTGAGAGTCCAGTCCATAGTGGATCTAACATAATAGTTAGAGTCCAGTCCATAGTGGATCTAACATAATATTGTGAAAGTCCAGTCCATAGGGGATCAAACATAATAGTTAGAGTCCAGTCCATAATGGCTCTAGCATAATAGCGTGAGAGTCCAGTCCATAGTGGATCTAACATAATAGAGTCCAGTCCATAATGGCTCTAGCATAATAGCGTGAGAGTCCAGTCCATAGTGGATCTAACATAATATTGTGAGAGTCCAGTCCATAGTGGATCTAACATAATAGTGAGAGTCCAGTCCATAGTGGATCTAACATAATAGTGAGAGTCCAGTCCATAGTAGATCTAACATAATAGTGTGAGAGTCCAGTCCATAGTGGATCTAACATAATATTGTGAGAGTCCAGTCCATAGTGGATCTAACATAATAGTGAGAGTCCAGTCCATAGTGAATCTAACATAATATTGTGAAAGTCCAGTCCATAGTGGATCTAACATAATAGTGAGAGTCCAGTCCATAGTGGATCTAACATAATAGTGAGAGTCCAGTCCATAGTGGATCTAACATAATATTGTGAAAGTCCAGTCCATAGGGGATCAAACATAATAGTTAGAGTCCAGTCCATAATGGCTCTAGCATAATAGCGTGAGAGTCCAGTCCATAGTGGATCTAACATAATAGAGTCCAGTCCATAATGGCTCTAGCATAATAGCGTGAGAGTCCAGTCCATAGTGGATCTAACATAATATTGTGAGAGTCCAGTCCATAGTGGATCTAACATAATAGAGTCCAGTCCATAATGGCTCTAGCATAATAGCGTGAGAGTCCAGTCCATAGTGGATCTAACATAATAGTGAGAGTCCAGTCCATAGTGAATCTAACATAATATTGTGAAAGTCCAGTCCATAGTGGATCTAACATAATAGTGAGAGTCCAGTCCATAGTGGATCTAACATAATAGTGAGAGTCTAGTCCATAGTGGATCTAACATAATATTGTGAAAGTCCAGTCCATAGTGGATCTAACATAATATTGTGAAAGTCCAGTCCATAGTGGATCTAACATAATATTGTGAAAGTCCAGTCCATAGTGGATCTAACATAATATTGTGAAAGTCCAGTCCATAGGGGATCAAACATAATAGTTAGAGTCCAGTCCATAATGGCTCTAGCATAATAGTGTGAGAGTCCAGTCCATAGTGGATCTAACATAATATTGTGAGAGTCCAGTCCATAGTGGATCAAACATAATAGTGAGAGTCCAGTCCATAATGGCTCTAGCATAATAGCGTGAGAGTCCAGTCCATAGTGGATCTAACATAATATTGTGAAAGTCCAGTCCATAGTGGATCTAACATAATAGTGAGAGTCCAGTCCATAGTGGATCTAACATAATAGTGTGAGAGTCTAGTCTAGTCCATGATCTGTTTAAGGTTCCATTTATGTCACATCAAATATTCCACATAAAAAAAATTGAGGGGGAAATATATTGCTTTTTTTTTTTGGTTTTTTTTACTCAAAAGTTAATGAATCAAAATCAATATTGTTATGAATTATTGACCTATTGTGTCACATCAAATATTCCATTTTGACATTTTTTGAAATTGAGGGGGAAATATATTGCTTATTTTTTGTTTTTAAATACGAAACCGGGTTTTCTTTAACAAAAGAGGCATCAAGCTTAAAAAAAATAAAAATAAATAAAAATGTATATTGACAAATAGATCAGAAGTTGATTTAGAGATTTAAGCGTTGGAAAAAATATATATTATCATTATTTTAACAGTTTTATAACTGAGATCATTCTGGGTCCAAACTTAAGTGGAATCCTAAAGGTTAAAAAAAAAAGGCCTCCCTATGGTTTGATTTTCCAGTGTGAAACCCCTGCAATAGATGATCTTTGGACTTACATGATGAACAAGAGAACGGAGACCCCTGCAATAGATGATCTTTGGACTTACATGATGAACAAGAGAACTGAGACCCCTGCAATAGATGATCTTTGGACTTACATGATGAACAAGAGAACTGAGACCCCTGCAATAGATGATCTTTGGACTTACATGATGAACAAGAGAACTGAGACCCCTGCAATAGATGATCTTTGGACTTACATAATGAACAAGAGAACTGGGACCCCTGCAATAGATGATCTTTGGACTTACATAATGAACAAGAGAACTCCGATGGCCCAAACATCAGTCTCGGGCCCGACACCTTGGCCCTCCAGGATTTCCGGAGCTTTAGGAAGGACAATATAAACTGACAAGACAGACAGACATATGATATTGTTCATAAAATGCTACTTTCATGCTTTTAGAAAAAATGATGGATATTTGTTGTGCTCATGGAAGTTACTGCCACTCATCAATCCATGGTCCAGTAAAGTTGTACCTTTGCTGCGGCGCTCTGTTGAAGGCCATGACAGTCCAAGGTTTAGTTCATTAGCGAGCAAAAAGAAAGCGAAAGCCGCGAGTCTCGGTCACCTTTGCTCTCCGACAGGCCCTGCAGGTGCTCGATGTGCAGAGGCTGACCGGGCACGAAGCACTGGGCCGAGCCCAAGTCCACAATCTTCACGTGGTTGCCGTCGTCCACCAGCATGTTGTCCGACTTCAGGTCCAAGTGGACCACGCGTCTGCCGTGAAGGTAGTCCACGGCGCTCAGGATCTGAGCCAGCAGCTCGGCCACGCTAGACTCGGAGTACAGATCTCTGGGGAAAAGACACGATGACGTCACTTGACCTGATCACCGCTAGATTGTTTGACACAAAGGTGCTATATTCTTAGACCTCTCAAAGGCTTTTGATCTAGTTGACCACTACATTCTCCTTGACAAACTTCAATCGGTAGAAATGCTCTCCTCTGGTTCAATGCCTATCTACATAATAGATGCCAATAATTGAGTAGGCCAACCTACTCAGTGGCCTAGTGGTTAGAGTTCAAACCCTGGCCGAGTCATACCAAAGACAAAAAAATTGGGACCCATTACCTCCCTGCTTGGCACTCAGCATCAAGGGTTGGAATTGGGGGTTGAATCACCTCACCTCCCAGGTAGTGATCATGGGTGATGGGTCAAATGCAGAGAATAATTTCGCCACACCTAGTGTGTGTGACAATCATTGGTACTTACTTAGAACATGTGAATGCTCCAAGGCGGAATGTTTTTGTCGGTTCATGTAGACGACAAAAACTTGGACACTTCTTCTGCCGTCTTCTCGGCCATCAGAATGCCGTGCGTGTACTCAACCAACCAGATAGGAGCTAGAACTCTGTAGCTTTCAATTGCACTGATTTAGCAACTAAACATTAAAATGGCACACAGTGACTTCCTGTTCGGAGCAAAGTAAGCTTCAAAATTAAAGCAGGGGCGTATTCACCTGGTTTCTACAAACAGCAACTCAGAGGATTAGATTGCTAGCCCTCCAAAAGAAAGATATGCAAATCAAAAGGATGTGGACTTAAAACGGGTTCCACTGTTATGATTCCGAGCATTAAGCTTTATTTTACCTGGCAGCGAGACTATAGAGCAGCTCCTTGCCGGGACACAGCTCCTCCACCAGCACCAGGTAGCCGGGGGTGATGTAGGCAGTGTGCAGCTGCACCAGGTGTGTGTGGTGAAGCCTCCTCAGCAGCTGGTACTCTCTCAGCACCAGCGGTCTCTGCTCCGCCCGGTACGGAGTGATCTTGGCGGCAAACACTTGGCTGGTCTCGGCATCCCGACATAAGGTTACGACGCTGAAGCGACCCCTGAGGTGAGTAGAGGTGATGATGCAGAAAGGCTTTGTGCCAGCTTGAAGAGGTTCTGCTTTGTAGTAATCTCACCTGTTGATCTCGGAGAGGAAGTTGTAACTCCTTTCTGACCCGGTGATCTTTGACGCCAGGCGCTCGGTCTGGATGAGGGGAATGCGAGCGTCTGGACGAGCCAATCAAAGTGTCATGTTAGTATATAGCTTGGCTTGATGATGGCTTCCTAAGTCAAGGTTGCACTCACCTTCGGGGTGAGTTGCCATGACAATGGGAGCTGAAGCTTCACTGAACGGTCCCGCCCCGGTCTCGGTGATGCAGCCCACCCTGAAGACGTACGAAGCTCCCTTGGGTAGGTCCTTTGCTACGTAGCTGCTGTCCGTCACATCCTCGGACAGGACCGTCCAGTCTCCGCCTAATGAGGAACACAAGATCAAAAGTACAGAGGGTGTGTTGATCGTCGGGGTGTAACGGCGCAACATAATTAAGGTCCCGGTTTGTTTAAGGAAAGGAACACAATACAAAACTGCTTAGCAAAATGTACACTTTCTGTATCCGTTACACCGCGAAGGGATTGTCTTTGTGAGCTCACCCTCTGTGCTGTACTGGACGCAGTAGGTCACAGGGTCACTAGACTGGACAGGCCTCCACACCAGCAATACTCCACCTCCATCTAACTGCATCACCTCAGCCTTGTTGGGACGAACTAGAAGATCTAGCAGAGATCGAGCAAGAGTTTTTTAACTGTGGACAATCAGCACTTTAATTAAGACTAGTTTGGTACCTTTGGCTTTTTTGAATGCTGGTATCTTAAAAGAAGGCAAGCGCTTGGAGGTCCTCTTTTTTGGACTCGCAAGGCCATGCTCAATTTCAGGCGAGATGGAGCTCTTAACTATTGGCCCTGTCGTAACACAACACAAACAAGCTGGATGATTCTATGTTATTGTTGGAAATTATAAATATTACAGTCCCTTACCTTTACTCAGATCCTCCTTGCTGGAAGACCTTGAAAACAGCTTGGTAAGACTTGAGGCTGAGGCTCTCATTTTCTTTCTGAGCGACATGGTCGGTGTGTCTGGCTTCATTATCTCTCCTAGAGTGGGTCCTAACTGCGCGGCCTCCAGCTCGGAGCTGGAATGGCTGGTCCAGGACTGCCTGCGGAAGAGCCTGAGCAATCCCAGTTTTGGAGATTTTCCTGTGAGGGTTTGGACTTCAAGGGCTGGTGCAGAAGCATGTCTCTGGAGGCCTTCTTTCTTATCTTTAGATCTTGGAGGCCTTTCGGGAGCTTGGAGAGAGGAGAGGCTAGGACTCGGACTAGGTGTTAGGGATGTCTGCATGAGACATATGTTGGGGTTGGAGCGTGTGCGGTTGCGGGGTGGGACTTTAGGACAGGGGAATCTAGGTTTGAGTTCCTGAAATGAGCGAGGGGATGGTGAAATCAGTGGTTCTCCTGGATCATCATACCCTTCACTTTCTTCTGATCTATATCTCCCTCTGAGCTCCTCATAAGAACCAAGTCTGCTGGAGGACTCAGAGCCACCATGCTCCAAAGCAGACGACTCGGCCAAGGAACCCTGGGAGCCAGCAAAGGCCTCTCCCTCTGATTGCTCCGGATCCAACTTTCTGCCTATTCTGTCACCAACAAGAAGGGTCAAGGGACCAGACACACCACCTGCTGTGTGAGTACCATGCACAGGAGCAATAGAACCCTTTCTTCTTGTGGGTCGCCGAGGGCTCGGAAGAACCAGCAACTTCTTCCCTGCTACTTCATCATCCGTGAAATCCTCCTTTAGACTTTGAGTAGCTTCTTCGTCTCTTGGCTTTGAGCGCTTGGGTGAACTGGGGGACCGTCGAGAGTACTCATCAAGAGACCTGCTCCTCCTATGAGGTGGCACATTTGTTTCGGGGAGGATGACGCAGCTGTCAAAGGAAGTGGACTTGTGTATAGTGGGTTGGACGGACCCCCGTCTCTGGCTGCGGTTGGTCTCCGTGTCATCTTCCACATATTCTATGAGAGGCTCTGTGAGGCGCCCTGAAAGGCTTCTCCGGAGTGGCTTGCGGCCTCTCTCCTGTTTTTTGGCCTGGAACTTGTCTCGTAGCGTCATGTGTCTGGCAGACATGGGTGACAGTTGATGGGATGTGCTGTGGAAAGTGCTTCGGATCACGCTGCCACGAGGGATTCGACCCGCATCACTCCCGGAACCCTCATCTCCATCGGAAAGGTTGAGGGACGGACTACTGCCCCTGCTGAACCTTCGTTCATTCTGAGGAGTTTGTAGGTACGACACATCTGACGATGCGGCAGACTGCCTGCTCATACTCCGCTCTAACACGCTCCTACTTCCACCCAACTCCTCATCCTCTTCCTCCCCAAAGGTCACTTCTTCCTCCTCCTCGAGACCTCGGCGAAGTATAGCAAAATGTTCCGGGATCTGCGCTCTCTCCATCAAAGGATCGTAGTCGTCCTCCGTTTCTTCTTCCTCCTCTTCAGTTGGGCTGCAGTGCTGGAAGAAGTCCCAAGAGTCGGCCTCATCATATTCGGACGATGAGCCGCTGCTAACCGAGCTGCTGCTGTTCTGCTGCGGTTCACGGGGGACAGTCACTGCTGTGTATCTGAGAGGAGCATCCAGGAGTTCTGGGATTTGTCTCAATGTGAGCACGGAACCAATGCAAGTCAAAGAACGCTGTAAGTGGAAAAACATGGCTAAAACAACTCCTCTGGTTCTTAGATAACACAATGTACCATAAGTAGGGATGGGTACCAAATTCTTTACTTTTCTAGGTACAGACTGAACTCCATTGGTATTACCGGGTACTGATTCACGTACAATCAAATGGCACCGTATTTTGATACCTTTGTGACAGGTAACGTCACTTACGGTTGTATGGCTCAAGCACTGGGCGGGCAAATAGGCATATTTGTAGTGGGCTAACTTTAAATATTGTTGCTATTTGTTATGGCAACAAGGCAAGCAGACCTTATAGAAAGTGCTCAAAAGTAGGCTCCACTTTTCAAAATACACTAGCTGGATGCTAATTTACACTGGATATGCCATCTGAATGATTAGCATTAGCGATTTTACATGGCAATTTCAACACCTCCAAGTGTGTTATTGAAAACTACAACTAAGATGCACGTTACAATCAAACAGCTAGTGTGTGACTAGTACAACACGAAATGTCGTAACACGAAATGCCGCTACACAAAATATGAAAACATGAAATGCTGTGACACGAAACGCCGTAACAAGAAATGCTGTAGTACAAAACACCGTAGCATGAAACACTGTAACAAGAAATGTTGAAACCAGAAAACATTGCAACATGAACACGAAACAATGCAACACAAAACGCCGTAACCAGGAAATGTCGGAACACGAAATGACATGACGCAAAATAGGGTAACGTGAAATGTCGCGACACAAAACGCCGTAATAAGAAACACTGTAGCATACTATTTTCCATGCCAACAAGGCAAGCAGACCTTATAGAAAGTGCTCAAAAATAGGCTCCACTTTTCAAAATACACTAGCTCGATGTATAATTTACATTGGATATACCATTTACATGCTACCGATTAGCATTAGCGATTTTACATGGCGATTTCAGCACCTCCAAGTTTGTTTTTTTTATAGAAAACTACAACTAAGATGCATGTTACAATTAAACAGCAGGTGTGTGATTAGTACATTACTTACAGTATAAACACTTTGTAGGGCTCAACAAAAGACAAGACTGGCACATTCAACGTAATGGTGAAGACTACTTCCTGACTACGGCAACACACCTAGGACAAACTGAAATGAAACTATACTTGCAAATAAGACTCAGAAGTGTGAGGAAACAAGATACAACAACTGGACAAATATTGTCAGCTCACATGTTTAATTTTTATTTTATTTAATGTTTAAAATTGAACATTTATTGCCACACGAACACACACAAAAGTACCGAAAATTGGTCCCGGAATCGACTCCCAGGTACCGGGAATTAGTACCCATCCCTAATAATGAGATATTTTGGAAGACCGCAAAAATAACTTACCTGCCATTTTCTTTTCGACAGGAAAACTTTTAAATTCTTGGTGTTAATTTCATCCGCGTCTTCCGCTGCATTTTCATCCTGGTCCAACGTTACATTTTGTTTAGTTTCAATGGAAAACTGTACGATAATTTGTTGAGTGTTTTTTTTTTAAAGTCTCACCTGGAACCATTCGTGGCTCAAACACTCAAAGGCAGAAGGTCTCTTCCTAAACAATGCAGACACAAAAGTATTTTGTCATGATTCTGTTTGTGTATTTTCTATACATGTGGTGCACATTTTGTTTTTGCTGATTATTTTTCATTTTAAATATGCTTTTTTTACATAAGTTTAATTACATTTTGATTGGTTTTAGTGTTTTTCTAGAGCAGTGTTTTATAACCAGTCCAAAAATATCCGTATGGGCCGCAGCGGTACTCACTTGTAATACACTTTTCCACCACTTGTGGCAGTAATGACAATGTCACACAAACAGAAGAAGTCCGGAGCTAAAGTCATAGAGAAGTTTCTAAAGCGCAAAAAATATGAATACAAGTGGTTAAAGCTGTATTTTCATTTGCACTTTAATTTTACTGACAGTTTATTTAAGAAACATATATATTAATATTTAATTTAGTTAGAATTCATTTATTTTAACTCGTAGTTGTATGTACATGTATTTTTCATCAGTTTTTATGAGTCCCTTCTTTTGCAGTATATTTGATTAGTAGCTATTTTTGTTATCAGCCTGACCTAAGCCTTGATAATAATCTTTGTGATTAACACATGTTTTTTATATTATTTGACAAGGTGGTAAACTGTAATTAGATCAGATATAATTATTGAATATGATTAAAATCAAGCGTCAGACTACTCATTCAGGGTTAATATGTGAGTGGGCCCCGGGCCCCTATGTAGTGGCAAAGTTGGGCTCCCAGGTAAAATTACATATATATATATATATATATATATATATATATATATATATATATATATATATATATATATATATATATATATATATATATATATATATATATATATATATATATAATGATATATATGATTAATGATGAGCGATGTGGGTCATCGGGCATTGTTTTTAAGTCTGTAAAGCAGGGGTCACCAACCTTTTTGAAACCAAGAGCTACTTCTTGGGTAGTGATTAATGCGAAGGGCTACCAGTTTGATACACACTTAAATAAATTGCCAGAAATAGCCAATTTGCTCAATTTACCTTTAACGTCATTATTAATAATTAATGATATTTACACTTAATTGAACGGTTTAAAAGAGGAGAAAACACGAAAAAAATTCAATTTCGACTCTTTAAAATTCAAAATTCAACCGAAAAAAAGAAGAGAAAAACTTAAAAGAATTTATGGAACATCATTAGTAATTTTTCCTGATTAAGATTCATTTTAGAATTTTGATGACATGTTTTAAATAGGTTAAAATCCAATCTACACTTTGTTAAAATATATAAGAAATTGGACCAAGCTATATTTCTAACAAAGACAAATCATTATTTCTTCTAGAATTTCCAGAACAAAAATTTTAAAAGAAATTCAAAAGACTTTGAAATAAGATTTAAATTTGATTCTACAGATTTTCTAGATTTGACAGAATAATTGTTTTGAATTTTAATCATAATAAATTTGAAGAAATATTTCACAAATATTCTTTGTCGAAAAAACAGAAGCTAAAATGAAGAATTAAATTAAAATGTATTTATTATTCTTTACAATAAAAAAAAACAAAAAAACTGTCATGACTAGGTCTTTGGCGTGGTTTGCTCTCCCGTGGTGCAAAAGAATTGGAACGGACGTGGCGTGCAGGTAAAGACATATTTTAATTATTACTATAAACTCAAACAAAAGGTACAAACAAAAGGCGCTCACAGAGGAGGTAACAAACTTGGCTATGACAAAACAAAAGGTGCGCACAATGGCGGAGAACTATGAACATTAAACAAACAAAAACTTACGTGACAAGAGATGAAACAAGAACTAACGTGACAAGGAACTGTGGACATGGCATGAATGGGTGATGTCGCCAGGACGAACAACAGAAACAGAAAAGCCTATATAGTGACATGATAAGTGAAAACAGGTGCGTGACTAACTGTGAACAGATGCATGACATGACTGTGAAAACGTGAGACAGGTGTGTGTGAGACCAAACGTGGAACAGGTGAAACTAATGGTTGCTATGGTGACAAACAAAACCAGGAAGTGAAACCAGGAACTAAGGAAGTGTCCAAAAAACAAAACAGCACATGGCCAAACAAAAACATGAACACAGACATGACAAAAACTTGAACATTGATTTAAATTGTCAGGAAAGAAGAGGAAGGAATTTAAAAGGTAAAAAAGTATATGTGTTTAAAAATCCTAAAATCATTTTTAAGGTTGTATTTTTTCTCTAAAATTGTCTTTCTGAAAGTTATAAGAAGCAAAGTAAAACAATTAATTTATTTATTTAAAGAAGTGAAGACCAAGTCTTTAAAATATTTTCTTGGATTTTCAAATTCTATTTGAGTTTTGTCTCTCTTAGAATTAAAAATGTCGGGGAAAGCGAGACCAGCTTGCTAGTAAATAAATACAATTTAAAAAATAGAGGCAGCTCACTGGTAAGTGCTGCTATTTGAGCTATTTTTAGAACAGGCCAGCGGGCTACTCATCTGGTCCTTACGGGCTACCTGGTGCCCGCGGGCACCGCGTTGGTGACCACTGCTGTAAAGTATGTATGAAAAGTGCTTAATAAATAGAATTTGATATGATTTTACTTTGATTAGTGTCGGTCAAATAGACATTTGCAGCTAATTCTAAATTGTTATTCAGTTGCTTCATCCAGTTGGGCAATATGTCCACTAGCAGCCTAGTCATGGGTGCGAAAAGGGCGTACTCTGGGTCTGGTTGAAGGAGAATACGGAGAAAGTTCTGGGCCTCGGGACTCCGACATCCAACATCCGGGGAATCCCAGTTTAGAGTCCCTTCGCCCACTCTCAGCAGCGTAGCGCGGTCTGTCTCGCCCACAAAGGGGCATCGACACAACAGGCTGTGGAGGGAAAGAATAGTAGAGACCACATTTTTATGGACTGTTTGTTTATATATATATATATATATATATATATATATATATATATATATATATATATATATATATATATATATATATATATATATATATATATATATATATATATATATATATTAGGGCTGCAACAACTAATCGATTATTAAAATATTTGCCGATTAATTTAGTCATCGATTCGTTGGATTTATGCTATGCGCATGCGCAGAGTTTTTTTTTTTAAATAAACCTTTATTTATAAACTGCAACATGTACAAACAGCTGAGAAACAATAATCAAAATAAGTATGTTGCCAGTATGCTGTTTTTTTTCCCAATAAAATACTGGATAGGATAGAAATGTAGTTTGTCTCTTTTATCCGATTATTAATCGATTAATCGAAGTAATAATCGACAGATTAATCGCTTATCAAATTAATCGTTGGTTGCAGCCCTAATATATATATATATATATGTATGTTGAGAGGAGATATACTTACCATAGATATGCCATCACACCCACAGACCTGGTGACAGAACAACATGTTTATTTTCAAGTAGGGAGTTCCTTGGTAAATAAACAACACCTAAGTCACTCACGTTATTTAAAAACCCGAACACGAACACAAAACGCTGTAGCACAAAATGTCGTATCCACGAAATGTCACAACGTCGCAACCACAAAACGCTGTAACCTTGAAACGTCTTAACGCGAAATGACAAAACACAAAATACTGTAACATGAAACGCTGTGACACGAAACGTTGGTACGTGAAATGCTGTAGCATTAAACGCCGTAATAAGAAATGCTGAAGTACAAAACACGTAGCATGTGACGACGCAGCAGGAAACGCCGTAGCATGAAACACCAACAAGAAATGTTAAAACCATAAAACATCGCAACAGGAACACGAAACGCTGTAACACAAAATATGGTAACATGAAATGCTGTGACACACAAAACGTCGCAACATCAAAAGCTGTAACACGAAAAACCATAACACGAAACACCATAGCACGAATCGCCGTAATAAAAAATGTTGAAAACATAAAACTTGGTAACGCGAACACAAAACGCTGACACAAAACATCATAACAAGAAATGTTAAAACCATAAAACATTGCAACAGGAACACGAAACGCTGTAACACAAAATATGGTAACATGAAATGCTGTGACACACAAAACGTCGCAACATTAAATGCTGTAACACGAGACACCTTAGCACGAATCGCCGTAATAAAATGTTTTGAAAACATAAAACTTCGTAAAGCGAACACAAAATGCTGACACAAAACATCGTAACAAGAAATGTTGAAACCATAAAACATCGCAACAGGAACACGAAACGCTGTAACACAAAATATGGTAACATGAAATGCTGTGACACACAAAACTTCGCAACATTAACCACTGTAACACGAAACACCATAACACGAAACGCCGTAGCATGAATCGCCGTAATAAAAAATGTTGAAAACATAAAACTTGGTAACGCGAGCACAAAACGCTGACACAAAACATCGTAACAAGAAATGTTAAAACCATAAAACATTGCAACAGGAACACGAAACGCTGTAACACAAAATATGGTAACATGAAATGCTGTGACACACAAAACGTCGCAACATTAAATGCTGTAACACGAGACACCTTAGCACGAATCGCCGTAATAAAATGTTTTGAAAACATAAAACTTCGTAAAGCGAACACAAAACGCTGACACAAAACATCGTAACAAGAAATGTTGAAACCATAAAACATCGCAACAGGAACACGAAACGCTGTAACACAAAATATGGTAACATGAAATGCTGTGACACACAAAACTTCGCAACATTAACCACTGTAACACGAAACACCATAACACGAAACATCGTAGCATGAATCGCCGTAATAAAAAATGTTGAAAACATAAAACTTGGTAACGCGAGCACAAAACGCTGACACAAAACATCGTAACAAGAAATGTTAAAACCATAAAACATTGCAACAGGAACACGAAACGCTGTAACACAAAATATGGTAACATGAAATGCTGTGACGCACAAAATTTCGCAACATTAACCGCTGTAACACGAAACACCGTAGCACGAATCGCCGTAATAAAATGTTTTGAAAACCTAAAACTTCGTAACACGAACACAAAACGCTGACACAAAACATCGTAACAAGAAATGTTGAAACCATAAAACATCGCAACAGGAACACGAAACGCTGTAACACAAAATATGGTAACATGAAATGCTGCGGCACAAAAAACGTTGCAACATTAAACGCTGTAACAAGAAACACCCTAACACGAAACGCCGTAGCATGAATCGGCGTTATAAAAAATGTTGAAAACATAAAACTTCGTAACTCTAACACAAAACGCTGACACAAAACATCGTAACAAGAAATGTTAAAACCATAAAACATTGCAACAGGAACACGAAACGCTGTAACACAAAATATGGTAACATGAAATGCTGTGACACACAAAACGTCGCAACATTAACCGCTCTGACACGAAACACCATAACACGAAACGCCGTAGCACAAATTGCCGTTATGAAAAATTTTGAAAACATAAAACTTCGTAACGCGAACACAAAACGCTGACACAAAACATCGTAACAAGAAATGTTGAAACCATAAAACATCGCAACAGGAACACGAAACGCTGTAACACAAAATATGGTAACATGAAATGCTGCGTCACACAAAATGTTGCAACATTAAACACTGTAACAAGAAACACCAGAACACGAAACGCCGTAGCACGAATCGCCGTTATAAAAAATGTTGAAAACATAAAACTTCGTAACTCTAACACAAAACACTGACACAAAACTTCGTAACATGAAATGTCGCAACACAAAACGCCGCAACACAAAATGCCGTAAACACAACGTCATAACCACGAAACATCCTAACCACAAAACGCACATAAAATCTATAAAACAAAGTGACTAGGAAACGCTTTCTGTCTTGCCTCTGGTGAGGGCGGTCACATTTGTTTCCGCTCCCTTCTTCTCCCTGCTCGCTCTCTTTGTTTTTGTCTTGTCTACACTTTTTTGAAGCCTCTTTCTTTGCGCTGTCCTCCAAATCTAATCATCAATCATGAAATTGATCAGCTGGACTCTCGACTCAATTGACAAAATCTTTTCGACGAGGAAAAGAGGTTCTGGGGAGTCTGGCTGCCCTGATGGAACCATTGCTGCGGGGTACGTGAGAGATTCCTGGGATAAATGGAGAATCATGTGCCTCTCAGTCCTTTCCATCGAGGACGTGGAAGACATTTACCTATTTGGAACCGTGATTGGGCTGGGCATTGCTCTGGTGTATCGTCAAAAAATTCGTAAGACGATGGCAGCCACTCAAGGAGCCCAAAGGCTGTTCGTCGCAATGGAAGGATTGGGCCGGGCTGTGGGATCACAGTCTGGGGCGATTCCTGAACTGAATCGCAAGATGGATCACATCATGGAAAAAGCTGGTTAAAAGGGAAAAATTGGATATGAGGGCCAGCATGGACGAATAGAACAGACAAGCCATTGTAATGTCTGCTCGCGGAAAAACAAAAATCCTAATCTGTACGATTTGACTCCCTCGAATGGCAGGAGCAGGCTGTTCGGAAAACATCCCCCAAAGAGACCTCAATGATGGACGCTTTTGACCTCCCTCCCTCCTCAACGACACCTGGAGTCGAACTTTTGCTTGCATGCAGAACGGCCCCAGGCCTATGGACACTACATCAACACACCCAAGACAATGGGCATATACACCCCCCCCCCCCCTCCCCCCACCCCACCCCACGCCTTCACCACCGCTTGATTCCCCTTCGGGGTGATGGACGGCTGGCAGCGTTTCATAGCAGCAGTCGACCTCCAGGGTCCCAACTCCCCCCCCGCACCCCTCTGTTGCGAGTTGTCGTGATTATATGTAACATGTTTATGTGTGCATGGCATGGAGGGTTTTTTCCCACTCCAGACTAGACCCCCTTAGGAGCCCAGTCTAGGTTGTATTTTTTTACTAATCTTCTTCCCCAGCGTTTTACCTTTTTCCCACCTTTTACGGGGCGCCTTGTGGCGACCCATCTGCACTCCTGTTCTGTAACCCTGTACACTGTTTGTTTTTCTAATCTTGAACGGGTTTGTGCTGAAAACATAGTTTCGTTGTACTTGTTGCAATGACAATAAAGTCCTATCCGAAATGCTGCCGTAATAGAAAACGTCGGAACCACAAAAGACCGAAACACGAGGTCCGCCTGCATGATAGACAGAATTACCAACCTGGATTTAGACTCACCAAATATCCGTGGCCACACTCACGGGTTCTTGGTGAACAACCTCGGGTGCGACAAACTCGGGCGTACCAAACATGCTGTACTGGTGCCGGGACGTGTCTACTTCCTGGCAGAAGCCGAAGTCACAGATCTTGATTTCATCCCTGGGTGGATACACCATTAGGATGTTCTCCGGCTATAAAGAAATCCAAACGATGAGTATGAAATATGTGGTATTGTCAACAATTTATTTGAGCCTGCATCTCACTTTGATGTCCAGGTGCAAAATGTTCATGCTGTGAATGTGACCGACGCCTTCCAGAATCTGCTGCATGTACGACTGGACCTGAGATGAAAATACAATCAGATTCACAAGAAAGATAAAATACCGTAATTTCCAGACAATAAGCCGCTACTTTCTTTCCCTATGCTTTGAACCCTGCGGCTTATTAAACGGTGTGGCTATTTTATGGATTTTTCTTTGCTGACGGTCATAACGTGGAAAAAACAAACAAGCGAAGACACTGAAAAGGTGTTATTGTTTGTGCTATGGCGCCACCTTTTGAAGTGAATTATATTTATATAGCGCTTTTCTCTAGTGACCCAAAGCGCTTTTACATAGTGAAACCCAATATCCAAGTTACATTTAAACCAGCGTGGGTGGCACTGGGAGCAGGTGGGTAAAGTGTCTTGCCCAAGGACACAACGGCAGTGAGCCGTCCATAGCGTTTCTACTCGTACGGATTCTTCCTTCATCACTCCATGCAACGCTTGTGAGTTTTACAATATAACTAAAACTGTTTAGACTTAGTAAACAGTCCCATGTGTCAAAGTCTGTAGGACTGTTGTCGTGCATATTTGTGCGCGCTCGTCATTAGCATTAGCTAATATGCTAACACGTTTACGAGTGTGTTTTTTGTATTGTTTCATTTTCACAAATTCCTGAGTAAATTCACCAAAACATCACCGTGGAGTTATTGAGTCTGTTTAGCTAAATGGAGAGCTATGACGATGACTTCTGTTTTGTTTGATCGGCCGTTTTACTGCCCTGTTCCAGGTACCATTTGGAAACAATTAGGGCATGTAAATAAACATATACAGAATCTTCCTCTGTGAATAACTTATTTCATAACATATATATCTGCGCTAGAGATGTCCGATAATATCGGACTGCGGATATTATCGGCCGATAAATGCTTTAAAATGTAATATCGGAAATTATCTGTATCGGTTTCAAAAAATTAAATTTATGACTTTTTAAAACGCCGCTGTGTACACGGACGTAGGGAGAAGTACAGAGCGCCAATAAACCTTAAAGGCACTGCCTTTGCGTGCCGGCCCAATCACATAATATCTACGGCTTTTCACACACACACAAGTGAATGCAAGGCATACTTGGTCAACAGCCATACAGGTCACACTACACTGAGGGTGACGTATAAACAACTTTAGCACTGTTACAAATATGCGCCACACTGTGAACCCACACCAAACAGGAATGACAAACACATTTCGGGAGAACATCCGCACCGTAACACAACAGAACACATACCCAGAACCCCTTGCAGCACTAACTCTTCCGGGACACTACAATATACACCCTACCTCCCCACCTCATCACAACAAAATTAGGCATAATTAATTCCACGACTGTATATATCGGTATAAGTTGATATCGGAATCGGTAATTAAGAGTTGGACAATATCGGAATATCGGATATCGGCAAAAAAGCCATTATCGGACATCTCTAATCTGCGCCTTGTGAGGTGAGGCTAATATATGGAAAACTATTTTTTATATAAATTGTGTGGATGCGACTTATATACCGGTGGGCTTTATTGACCCTAAAATACGGTATATACCAATAAATTACACCTGAAAGAAATCATCTCTTACCTCTTTCTCCGAGACCAATCCTCGAAGTAACAAATGGTCGACAAGCCCATGAGAGCAGCAGCTAGTCGTGGCGTTAAAGAAGAAAAACTGTGAGGGGAAAAAAGCGGCAGTTCTACGGTTCCGTTTGGCGGTAAAAGGATACATTTCTGTGATGAGCACCAGAGTGCGTCTGGTGCAGAAGAAATCCAGCAGACAAGCCACCCTGGGGTGAGCCAGACGGGAAAGCAGGTCCCTCTCCTGGAAGGCGCGGGTGTGGGTGCTGCTACGCAGGGGTAAGAATTTGGCGGCAAAGACTTCGCCCGTCCGTCTGTGGGTGACCCGTTTCACCACCCCGAATGTTCCCCTATGGGTGAAAAACGTCTTATAACTGTTGTGGACTTATGTTTGCTTTTTCCCTGTGTGTGGTGTTTTAGTTCCTGTCCTGAGCCTTTATTTTGTAGTTGCCACTTCCTTGTGCTGAGCACGATCATCCACGCCTGTACCTGGTTGCCAATCAGGCTCCTATTTCAGTCTTCTGTCTTCCAGTCTTCATGTCCAATTTGACCCCCTTAACATGCTTCAAAACTCACCAAATTGGACACACACATCAGGACTGGCGAAAATTGCGATCTAATCAAAAAACCAAACCCCAAAACTGTCGTAGAGACATGAAACAATGTCGTAGAGACATGAAACAAAAACCTCTATGTAGGTCTCACTTAGACCTATATTTCATACACTGACAACCCCCAGCAAAAATCAACAGGAAGTTTGCAATTCCCCCTTCAAAACAAAAGTTGTGTAAAAACCGTCACCTTTTTTCAAACATTATCTCCTCTGAGCGCGTTTGTTGTGTCGGCTTCAAATTAGCACAGGAGAGAGATTGAACCCTTCTGATTAAAAGTTGACGAAAGAGTTTTAATTACTGCTCCGGTTTGGATTTTATGAGCCCTCAAAGTCGGTCCCGTCCATCGCTGCTTGCAGCTTTAATTTATTTACAATATTTTTGGTTATCTCCACTCCTTTGTGAGTGAGTTACTGTCCATTTCTCCGCTCCGTGTGAGTGCGCCTCTTGTTTACACTAATTAATATTCTTTTACTTACCATCTGCCTCCCGTCTCTGCATCCTTGGGGTCATGTTGCAAATCCACGTTCCCATTTCCTGACAGAAACCCTCCCATGGATGAAGCCGCTCGGTTTTTCGTACACCTCAGTTTTTGTATGTAGTAGGATTTCGACAAATGGCTGACAAACTAGTCCGTTTTCCAGCGTTTTTTTTCCCGCAGAACTGAGTGCCCAAACAATTGTCGATATGGACCAACATATAAAACACATGGTGGTACAGTTTTCAGCCATATTGCCCAGCCCATCCCTACTGATCCCCGTCTTCAACAAGAATCTTCAATAAAAGGTAAAAGTGATGTTAAATGTTCATTAACATTTATCTGTAATTGTCTTCTGCATGTACAATTGCAATTATTCTTTATAAAATGTGTTTGGTGTTCCATTTTTTGGGTGTCTGGAAAGAGTTAACAGGATTTGTTGTGGACAACATTGCTTTGGTTTTCGTACGATTACTTTTTGGTCCGAAACTTTTGGAATGGATTACTGGTAAAGAACCGAGGTACCACCGTACTGTAAAATAGAAACTCACCTTCCCATTTCCTCTCCTACGTCATAGACAGCCAACAGCTTCCTTCTCTTCCCGAGATCCACCTCTCTGTCCTGAGACCCCAGTGGACCTGAAAAGGACAAAGCAGCAAGTAAACCATGAACCTAATGTGTGTATGTGTGTGTATATAAATATATATATATGTAAATGTATATATGTACATCTATATATAGGTATATATGTATATATATCTTTATATATATATATATATATAAATATATATATATATATATATATATATATATATATATATATATATATATATATATATATATATATATATATATATATATATATATATAAAGATATATATACATATATACCTCCATCCATCCATCCATCTTCTTATACTGTATATATATATACATTAGGTCAGGAAAACCACAGAGGCTATATCATCCCTACAAGCCTGTTTCGCAGATTTCCCTGCTCGTCAGGGGATTTTATTGAAGTGTCTGTGGCTGTTACGTGTATATATAGTGTACATTACAAGTGTGGCCTTTGTTACACAATAGTGTAACAAAGGCCTGAGTTCTTGACTCAAGAACCCTACAGCGCTCAAGAACTCAATAACTCTTGAGTTCTTGAGTCAAGAACTCTACATAGCTCAAGAACTCCACAGAGCTCAAGAACTCTACAAAGCCCAAGGACTCACAAACTCTTGAGTTCTTGAGTCAAGAACTCTACAGAGTTCAATAACTCACAAACTCTTGAGTTCTTGAGTCAAGAACGCAATAACTCTTGAGTTCTTGAGTCAAGAACTCTACAGAGCTCAAGAATTCGAACTCAACTCAAGTCAAGAACTCAATAACTCTTGAGTTCTTGAGTGAAAAACTCAAGAGTTATTGAGTTCTAGACTTGAGTTCTTGAGTCAATAACTCTACAGAGCTCAGGAACTCACAAACTCCTGAGTTCTTGAGTCAAGAACTCAATAACTCTTGAGTTCTTGAGTCAAGAACTCTACAGAGCTCAAGAACTCACAAACTCTTCAGTTCTTGAGTGAAAAACACAAGAGTTATTGAGTTCTAGACTTGAGTTCTTGAGTAAATAACTCTACAGAGCTCAATAACTCACAAACTCTTCAGTTCTTGAGTCAAGAACTCAATAACTCTTGAGTTCTTGAGTGAAAAACTCAAGAGTTATTGAGTTTTAGACTTGAGTTCTTGAGTCAATAACTCTACAGAGCTCAAGAACTCACAAACTCTTGTTCTTGAGTCAAGAACTCAATAACTCTTGAGTTCTTGAGTCAAGAACTCTACAGAGCTCAAGAACTCACAAACTCTTCAGTTTTTGAGTCAAGAACTCAATAACTCTTGAGTTTTTGAGTGAAAAACTCAAGAGTTATTGAGTCCTAGACTTGAGTTCTGAGTCAATAACTCTACTGAGCTCAATAACTTACAAACTCTTCAGTTCTTGAGTCAAGAACTCTACAGAGCTCAAGAACTCACAAACTCTTCAGTTCTTGAGTCAAGAACTCAATAACTCTTGAGTTCTTGAGTCAAGAACTCTACAGAGCTCAAGAACTCACAAACTCTTGTTCTTGAGTCAAGAACTCAATAACTCTTCAGTTTTTGAGTCAAGAACTCAATAACTCTTGAGTTTTTGAGTGAAAAACACAAGAGTTATTGAGTCTTAGACTTGAGTTCTTGAGTCAATAACTCTACAAAGCTCAAGAACTCACAAACTCTTGAGTTCTTGAGTCAAGACCTCAATAACTCTTGAGTTCTTGAGTCAAGAACTCTACAGAGCTCAATAACTCACAAACTCTTGAGTTTTTGAGTCAAGAACTCAATAACTCTTGAGTTTTTGAGTGAAAAACTCAAGGGTTATTGAGTTCTAGACTTGTGTTCTTGAGTCAATAACTCTACAGAGCTCAAGAACTCACAAACTCTTCAGTTCTTGAGTCAAGAACTCAATAACTCTTGAGTTCTTGAGTCAAGAACTCTACAGAGCTCAAGAACTCACAAACTCTTGTTCTTGAGTCAAGAACTCAATAACTCTTCAGTTTTTGAGTCAAGAACTCAATAACTCTTGAGTTTTTGAGTGAAAAACACAAGAGTTATTGAGTCTTAGACTTGAGTTCTTGAGTCAATAACTCTACAAAGCTCAAGAACTCACAAACTCTTGAGTTCTTGAGTCAAGACCTCAATAACTCTTGAGTTCTTGAGTCAAGAACTCTACAGAGCTCAATAACTCACAAACTCTTGAGTTTTTGAGTCAAGAACTCAATAACTCTTGAGTTTTTGAGTGAAAAACTCAAGAGTTATTGAGTCCTAGACTTGAGTTCTGAGTCAATAACTCTACTGAGCTCAACAACTCACAAACTCTTCAGTTCTTGAGTCAAGAACTCTACAGAGCTAAAGAACTCACAAACTCTTCAGTTTTTGAGTCAAGAACTCAATAACTCTTGAGTTCTTGAGTGAAAAACTCAAGGGTTATTGAGTTCTAGACTTGTGTTCTTGAGTCAATAACTCTACAGAGCTCAAGAACTCACAAACTCTTCAGTTCTTGAGTCAAGAACTCAATAACTCTTGAGTTCTTGAGTCAAGAACTCTACAGAGCTCAAGAACTCACAAACTCTTGTTCTTGAGTCAAGAACTCAATAACTCTTCAGTTTTTGAGTCAAGAACTCAATAACTCTTGAGTTTTTGAGTGAAAAACACAAGAGTTATTGAGTCCTAGACTTGAGTTCTTGAGTCAATAACTCTACAAAGCTCAAGAACTCACAAACTCTTGAGTTCTTGAGTCAAGAACTCAATAACTCTTGAGTTCTTGAGTTAAGAACTCTACAGAGCTCAAGAACTCACAAACTCTTCAGTTCTTGAGTCAAGAACTCAATAACTCTTGAGTTCTTGAGTCAAGAACTCTACAGAGCTCAAGAACTCACAAACTCTTCAGTTTTTGAGTCAAGAACTCAATAACTCTTGAGTTCTTGAGTCTAGAACTCTACAGAGGTGAGTAAATACATATGGACTCTCAAAGACAATACAATTGATCACACCATTAAATGGCGAATGGTCGCATCTAGCTCACCATACAACAGTGCCGCTAAAAGATGAACATTTTATTATATCCCACCCCAGCATGTCCACTTTAAACAAATGCAACAAACTGGTCTCATCATGCCGACCCAGAAGCAAGGCACTATTGTGTAACAATGGCCACACCCCCATGTAATGTACACTACATGTACAAGTAACAGCCACAGGCATTTCGATAAAATCCCCTGGTTAGCAGGGAAACCTGCGAAACAGGCTTGTAGGGATGATATAGCCTCTGTGTTTTTCCTGACCTAACGTATATTCCGCTCTACCCCGGTATGGAGCACTGCATAATGGATAAACCACAGAAACCTCGACTATATATATATATATATATATATATATATATATATATATATATATATATATATATATATATATATATATATATATATATATATATATATATATATATATATATATATATATATATAGGTATATGTAGTGGCATGTGGCTGTCTCACCTTCCTCCACTGTGAGCTGAGCCTGGCAGGAAACATGTCCAGAGTGGTTGTAGGAGAAGCAGGTGTAAATGCCGCTGTCCTCTCCTTCAGGACACACTATGGTGACTGAGCAGCGAGCAGCATGTCGCACCATCTCCACATTCTCACTGGCCGGGAGTTCCTCTCCGTCCTTCAGGAACACAGCAGATGCACAACATCAGAAGATACAAGTCTCTCATATCACCTAAAGCGGGGCTGTCCAAAGTCGGGTGACCATTTTGTTCACGGCCTCTCAACACGATCGTTAGCGTTCTAATATTAGCATATTAGCATTTTGCAGGTTAAAAATCGTGCTACTTGACAATTGACATGCTAGCATGCTAACATTAATATGCTATCTTTTTTTTAAGCTAATTTTGTAGGTATACACCTCAGTCATATGTTGGTATTGCATACATGTTAACATTAGCATGATATCTTTTTAAACAGATGTTTCCGGGTCAGAGTAATATAGTTTGTTACTTGACACAGGTTGCCGTTAGCATTTTAGCATGCTAAAATTAGCAATTAATTTTAATTAAAAAATGCAATAATATAATTTAACAAAAAATATTATTAAATGGTAAATATAACAAACAATTTTTTGCTTTATAATTTGTACAAATAGTACTTAATACTACTCGTACAAGAAACACTAATAAACAATACTATTAATACATTTGTAAGGGTTTTCAATTTAATTTTAAAAAAAATTCATTAATAGAATTCAGTAAAAAATAATATTAAATAGTAAATTCTACAGAAACTTTTTTTACTTTATGATTTAATTTGTGCAAACACTATTTAATACTACTAAAAAATATACTAATGAGCAATACTATTTATCCATGTTTACATTTGTAATGTTTTCATTAGCATGCTGCTAATTTACCAGGTATACCGTACACCTCAGTGTCATATTTTGGTATTTCTCTAATGCTAACTGTAAGCATGCTATTGCTAAAATCTTAGCATAGTACTGTTAGCATGCTAGCTTTTTTTAAAACTAATTTAGCAGGTATACCGTACACCTCAGTGTCATATTTTGGTATTTCTCTAATGTTAACTGTAAGCATGCTATTGCTAAAATCTTAGCATAGTACTGTTAGCATGCTAGCTTTTTTTTTTAAACTAATTTAGCAGGTATACCGTACACCTCAGTGTCACATTTTGGTATTTCTCTAATACTAACTGTAAGCAAAATCTTAGCATAGTACTGTTAGCATGGTAGCTTTTTTAAAACTAATTTAGCAGGTATACCGTACACCTCAGTGTCACATTTTGGTATTTCTCTAATGCTAACTGTAAGCATGCTATTGCTAAAATCTTAGCATAGTACTGTTAGCACGCTAGCTTTTTTTAAAGCTAATTTTGTAGGTATACACCTCAGTCATATGTTGGTATTGCATACATGTTAACATTAGCATGATATCTTTTTAAACAGATGTTTCCAGGTCAGAGTAATATAGTTTGTTACTTGACACAGGTTGCCGTTAGCATTTTAGCATGCTAAAATGAGCAATTAATTTTAATTAAAAAATGCAATAATATAATTTAACAAAAAATATTATTAAATGGTAAATATAACAAACGATTTTTTACTTTATAATTTGTACAAATAGTACTTAATACTACTCGTACAAGAAACACTAATAAACAATACTATTAATACATTTGTAAGGGTTTTCAATTTTATTTAAAAAAAAATGCATTAATAGAATTGAGTAAAAAATAATATTAAATAGTCAATTCTACAGAAACTTTTTTTACTTTATGATTTAATTTGTGCAAACACTATTTAATACTACTACAAAATATACTAATGAGCAATACTATTTATCCATGTTTATATTTGTAATGTTTTCATTAGCATGCTGCTAATTTACCAGGTATACCGTACACCTCAGTGTCATATTTTGGTATTTCTCTAATGCTAACTGTAAGCATGCTATTGCTAAAATGTTAGCATAGTACTGTTAGCATGCTAGCTTTTTTAAAAACTAATTTAGCAGGTATACCGTACACCTCAGTGTCATATTTTGGTATTTCTCTAATGTTAACTGTAAGCATGCTATTGCTAAAATCTTAGCATAGTACTGTTAGCATGCTAGCTTTTTTTTTAAACTAATTTAGCAGGTATACCGTACACCTCAGTGTCACATTTTGGTATTTCTCTAATACTAACTGTAAGCAAAATCTTAGCATAGTACTGTTAGCATGGTAGCTTTTTTAAAACTAATTTAGCAGGTATACCGTACACCTCAGTGTCACATTTTGGTATTTCTCTAATGCTAACTGTAAGCATGCTATTGCTAAAATCTTAGCATAGTACTGTTAGCACGCTAGCTTTTTTTAAAGCTAATTTTGTAGGTATACACCTCAGTCATATGTTGGTATTGCACACATGTTAACATTAGCATGATATCTTTTTAAACAGATGTTTCCGGGTCAGAGTAATATAGTTTGTTACTTGACACAGGTTGCCGTTAGCATTTTAGCATGCTAAAATTAGCAATTAATTTTAATTAAAAAATGCAATAATATAATTTAACAAAAAATATTATTAAATGGTAAATATAACAAACAATTTTTTACTTTATAATTTGTACAAATGGTACTTAATAGTACTCGTACAAGAAACACTAATAAACAATACTATTAATACATTTGTAAGGGTTTTCAATTTTATTTAAAAAAAAATGCATTAATAGAATTCAGTAAAAAATAATATTAAATAGTCAATTCTACAGAAACTTTTTTTACTTTATGATTTAATTTGTGCAAACACTATTTAATACTACTACAAAATATACTAATGAGCAATACTATTTATCCATGTTTATATTTGTAATGTTTTCATTAGCATGCTGCTAATTTACCAGGTATACCGTACACCTCAGTGTCATATTTTGGTATTTCTCTAATGCTAACTGTAAGCATGCTATTGCTAAAATGTTAGCATAGTACTGTTAGCATGCTAGCTTTTTTAAAAACTAATTTAGCAGGTATACCGTACACCTCAGTGTCATATTTTGGTATTTCTCTAATGTTAACTGTAAGCGTGCTATTGCTAAAATCTTAGCATAGTACTGTTAGCATGCTAGCTTTTTAAAAAAAACTAATTTAGCAGGTATACCGTACACCTCAGTGTCACATTTTGGTATTTCTCTAATACTAACTGTAAGCAAAATCTTAGCATAGTACTGTTAGCATGGTAGCTTTTTTAAAACTAATTTAGCAGGTATACCGTACACCTCAGTGTCACATTTTGGTATTTCTCTAATGCTAACTGTAAGCATGCTATTGCTAAAATCTTAGCATAGTACTGTTAGCACGCTATCTTTTTTTAAAGCTAATTTTGTAGGTATACACCTCAGTCATATGTTGGTATTGCATACATGTTAACATTAGCATGTTATCTTTTTAAACAGATGTTTCCAGGTCAGAGTAATATAGTTTGTTACTTGACACAGGTTTCTGTTAGCATTTTAGCATGCTAAAATTAGCAATTAATTTTAATTAAAAAATGCAATAATATAATTTAACAAAAAATATTATTAAATGGTAAATATAACAAACTATTTTTTGCTTTATAATTTGTACAAATAGTACTTAATACTACTCGTACAAGAAACACTAATAAACAATACTATTAATACATTTGTAAGGGTTTTCAATTTTTTTTTTTTTGAAATGCATTAATAGAATTCAGTAGAAAAATAATATTAAATAGTAAATTCTACAGAAACTTTTTTTACTTTATGATTTAATTTGTGCAAACACTATTTAATACTACTACAAAATATACTAATGAGCAATACTATTTATCCATGTTTACATTTGTAATGTTTTCATTAGCATGCTAGCTTTTAAAAAAAAACTAATTTACCAGGTATACCGTACACCTCAGTGTCATATTTTGGTATTTCTCTAATGCTAACTGTAAGCATGCTATTGCTAAAATGTTAGCATAGTACTGTTAGCATGGTAGCTTTTTTAAAACTAATTTAGCAGGTGTACCGTACACCTCAGAGTCATATTTTGGTATTTCTCTAATGCTAACTGTAAGCATGCTATTGTTAAAATCTTAGCATAGTAGTGTTAGCATGCTAGATTTTTTTTAAACTAATTTAGCAGGTATACCGTACACCTCAGTGTCATATTTTGGTATTTCTCTAATGTTAACTGTAAGCATGCTATTGCTAAAATCTTAGCATAGCACTGTTAGCAAGCTAGCTTCTTTTTTTTTTTTTTTTAGCTCATTCTGCTCCTTTTTGTTTTTGTTACTCGAGGATATCTGGCCAACATGCTAATGTTAAAATCTTAGCATAGTACTGTTAGCATGCTAGATTTTTTTTAAACTAATTTAGCAGGTATTCCGTACACCTCAGTGTCATATTTTGGTATTTCTCTAATGTTAACTGTAAGCATGCTATTGCTAAAATCTTAGCATAGTACTGTTAGCATGCTAGCTTTTTTTTAAACTAATTTAGCAGGTATACCGTACACCTCACTGTCATATTTTTGTATTTCACTAATGCTAACTGTAAGCATGCTATTGTTAAAATCTTAGCATAGTACTGTTAGCATGTTAGCTTTTTCAAAACTACCGTACACCTCAGTGTCATATTTTGGTATTTCTCTAATGCTAACTGTAAGAATTATATTGTTAAAATGTTAGTATAGTACTATTAGCACGCTACCTATTTTTTGTAGCTCATTCTGCTCTTTTTTTTTGTGTTACTCGAGGCTATCTGGCCAGCATGCGAATGTTAAAATCTTAGCATAGTACTGTTAGCATGTTAGCTTTTTTGAAACTAATTTAGCAGGTATACCGTACACCTCAGTGTCACATTTTGGTATTTCTTGAATGCTAACTATAAGCAAGCTATTGCTAAAATGTTAGCATAGTACTGTTAGCACGCTAGCTTCTTTTTTTTTTTTAGCTCATTCCGCTCCTTTTTTTTTTTTTTATTACTTCAGGCTATCTGGCCAGCATGCTAATGTTTAAGTCTTAGCATAGTACTGTTAGCATGCTAGCTTTTTTTTAAACTAATTTAGTAGGTATACCATACACCTCAGAGTCATATTTTGGTATTTCACTAATGCTAACTGGAAGCACACTATTGTTAAAAACTTAGCATAGTACTGTAAGCACGCTAGCTTTTTTTTTTTTTTAGCTCATTCTGCTCTTTTTTTTTTGTTACTCGAGGCTATCTGGCCAGCATGCTAATGTTAAAATGTTAACATAGTACTGTTAGCATGCTAGCTTTTTTAAAACTAATTTAGCAGGTATACCGTATACCTCAGCGTCATATTTTGGTATTTCACTAATGCTAACTGTAAGCACGCTATTGTTAAAATCTTAGCATAGTACTGTTAGCATGCTAGCTTTTTTTTAAACTAATTTAGCAGGTATACCGTACACCTCAGTGTCATATTTTTGTATTTCACTAATGCTAACTGTAAGCATGCTATTGTTAAAATCTTAGCATAGTACTGTTAGCATGGTAGCTTTTTTAAAACTAATTTAGCAGGTACACCGTACACCTCAGTGTCATATTTTGGTATTTCACTAATGCTAACTGTAAGTATGCTATTGCTAAAATGTTAGCATAGTACTGTTAGCCTAGTAGCTTTTTTAAAACTAATTTAGCAGGTATACCGTACACCTCAGAGTCATATTTTGGTATTTCTCTAATGCTAACTGTAAGCATGCTATTGCTAAAATGTTAGCGTAGTACTGTTAGCATGGTAGCTTTTTTAAAACTAATTTAGCAGGTATACCGTACACCTTAGTGTCATATTTTGGTATTTCTCTAATGCTAACTATAAGCACACTATTGCTAAAATGTTAGCATAGTACTGTTAGCATGCTAGCTTTTTTTTTTTTTTAGCTCATTCTGCTCCTTTTTGTTTTTGTTACTCGAGGCTATCTGGCCAGCATGCTAATGTTAAAACCTTAGCATAGTACTGTTAGCATGCTAGCTTTTTTAAAAACTAATTTAGCAGGTATACCGTACACCTCAGTGTCATATTTTGGTATTTCACTAATGCTAACTGTAAGCATGCTATTGTTAAAAACTTAGCATAGTACTGTTAGCATTGTAGCTTTTTTAAAACTAATTTAGCAGGTATACCGTACACCTCAGTGTCCCATTTTGGTATTTCTCTAATGCTAACTGTAAGCAAAATCTTAGCATAGTACTGTTAGCATGGTAGCTTTTTTAAAACTAATTTAGCAGGTATACCGTACACCTCAGTGTCATATTTTGGTATTTCACTAATACTAACTGTAAGCATGCTATTGTTAAAATCTTACAATAGTACTGTTAACATGTTAGCTTATTTAAAACTAATTTAGCAGGTATACCGTACACCTCAGTCATTTTTTGGTATTTCTCTAATACTAACTGTAAGCAAAATCTTAGCATAGTACTGTTAGCATGGTAGCTTTTTTTTAAACTAATTTAGCAGGTATACCGTACACCTCAGTGTCACATTTTGGTATTTCTCTAATGCTAACTGTAAGCATGCTATTGCTAAAATCTTAGCATAGTACTGTTAGCACACTAGCTTTTTTTTTTTTAGCTCATTCTGCTCTTCTTTTTTTTGTTACTCGAGGCTATCTGGCCAGCATGCTAATGTTAAAATCTTAGCCTAGTACTGTTAGCATGCTAGCTTTTTTTTAAACTAATTTAGCAGCTATACCATACACCTCAGAGTCATATTTTGGTATTTCTCTAATGCTAACTGTAAGCATGCTATTGTTAAAATCTTAGCATAGTACTGTTAGCACGCTAGCATTTTTTTTTTTAGCTCATTCTGCTTTTTTTTTTTTATTACTTGATGCTATCTGGCCAGCATGCTAACTGTTAGCATTTCAGTTCGACTTTTAGCACACAAAATGTCTACAGAAATTGCATTTTCTAGTTATTTGGAAAAACATTTCCCCTCGGGGATTAATAAAGTATTTCTGATTCTGATATTCATACTGTACTGGTTTTTAAAAGGTGAAAACTACCAAAATGGCCCCCGCATTCTTTGATTTGTCAGTCTGAAAAAGTTTGGGCCCCCCTGCCCTGACCAAAATCAGGAGCACGCCTCCTACCTTGTACCACTGAATCTGTGGCGTAGGCCTTCCTGTAATAATGGCGGTGAAAGTAACTCGCTGGCCGGGCTCCACGCAGGCGTCCTCGGGGGGTACTTGCACCAAGGGAGGAACTGAACAGGACAGAAGAGTTAGTCGCACTATAAATGTTGGAAAACATGTCAAAAAGTACCATCTGTGATTTCCTGCATTTGCTCTGAGATGTACAGTTCTTCTTCTTCCTCCTCCAAGTAGCGCGGCTCGGCAGGTGCAGATTGAGGAACCTCTGCAACGCTACCAAGCTCAGCTCTGACCACAGAAAAGGTCAGAAAATTGATTATTTTCAGGGCTCTATTGCTAACTGAAAGTATTATTATTATTATTATTATTTGGCAAAAATGATAAAAAAATACATGTACATGCAATTGCAAAGTGCTAAAAATAAAAACATTCTGACTAAACCATTAATAAATATGTTTTAAATAAACTGTCAATAAAATTTAAGCGCAAATGAAATACAGCTTAATCACTTTAGTCATATTTTTTGCACTTGAGAAACAGTATTCTTGTTTGTTTGATATTTCAATTACTGCCACAAGTGGTGAAAAAGTGTATTACAACTGAGTACCACTGGGGCCCAAAAGGACCACAGCTGAGAAACAGACATATCTTGACGGCCCAACAACGGGCCCTATGGTTAAGAAGCGTTGCATTACAACATATTTATTATATTTTTATTGATTTTGTAAAATATTGCAGTAAAATGAATATATAGGAAATAACACTGATAAAACATACTCATATTTTTTATTTTGTATGTACAACTTAATGTGTATATATTTAATACAACTAGTATCAACAATAATAATAAATACTACCACTACCTTTTTAGATTTGCAGTTTTTTTCTTTTTTTTTTTTTTACATTTTATTACATTAAAAAAATTGATTCATATATTTTTTTATATTTTTTAAAATTTGAATATATTTAAACAAATATTAAAAAAATACAACAAACAGTATATTCTACAAATGGTATTCTTATTGTATGATTTAATTTGTGTATTTAATACCGTGGTATTAAATACACTACATTAAGTATGTAGTATAGTATTTAACACGAATAGTACAACAATAATAAAGTACACTATACATTTTTTAATTTCTCAGAGTTTTTAATTTTAATTAAAAAATGCATTAATATAATTTAACAAAAAATAATATTAAATGGTAAATTCTACAAAAACTTTTTTACTTTATAATTTGTACAAACAGTACTTAATACTACTACTGCAAGAAACACTAATAAACAATAATATTAATACATTTGTAAGGGTTTTCAATTTTATTTTTTTTAAAAATGCATTAATATAATTTAACAAAAAATAATATTAAACAGTCAATCCTACAGGAACTTTTTTTACTTTATGATTTAATTTGTGCAAACACGATTTAATACTACTACAAAATATACTAATGAGCAATACTATTTATCCATGTTTACATTTGTAATGTTTTTCATTTTACTTTTAAAAAAAATATTTATTTTTTATTAATTTGTAAATAAGAATAAGTGAAAAAAATCTAAAAATATTACAAAAAATAGTAAATTCTAAAAAAAAAGTATTTATTGTATGATTTAACTTTATTACACTGAAGAAATTAGATAAGAATATTGCAAAAATATATATATATATATATATATATATATATATATATATATATATATATATATATATATATATATATATATATATATATATATATATATATATATATATATATATATACATACATACATATATATATATATATATATATATATATATATATATATATATATATATATATATATATATATATATATATATATATATATATATATATATATATATATGTATGTACAATACAAGAAAAATGTAAATAGTAAATTCTACACATTTTAAAATTTTAGAAATGTATCTCAATAATTAATTTCCTAGCTATTCAATGAGAAGCTTACACAGTCAAAGCGGAAATATGAAAAAACAGTACTCACTGCTCATGAAATGTAGGCGGGAGAATCATCTTAGCAATAGGAGAAGGCGTGGCATCTGTTTGTAGCCATTTCTTCACAAACGAAGACGACCAAACGTCCGATTCCGCATCTAAAAAAATTGCAATATATCACTTCATCTATTTGATGACTCCAAATAGAAGTGAGGTTCAAGTGAATTACCTGACAAACGCCGAATAATGCGTGTCTTACCTGCAGGCTTGTGGCTTTAAAGCAATTATGAGAGTAGCCATCCAGCACATGACCATCTCTTGGAAGTTAGTTGACGAGGGGGGGAAAAAGGTGAGTTCTTTGTTAACATGACAATGGTGACTTACATGGAATAGTCCGCATGAGGAACCTCCTGCTTTTGGACGAGTAGAAGATGGAAAACATGAAGGTTATAGATATATATATATATATATATGTGTTTACAATGTCAATATTAGCAGTGTGAAACTGAGAAATGAAAGGACAGGAAGTTATTCGTCACCATATCCCAAAACTCCTGATCTGGTGGATCTTGTGAGTGTGTGAGTTGAGTGAAAGGAGAAGTATACCCTATTTTTTCGGACTATAAGGCGCACTTAAAATCCTTTAATTTTCTCAAAAATCGACAGTGCGCCTTATACCTTATGTACAGAATAATTCTGGTTTTGCTTACCGACCTCGAAGCAATTTTATTTGGTACATGGTGTAATGATCAGTGTGACCAGTAGATGGCCGTCACACATAGGTGATACGTGTAGACTGCAAGAGGCGATAGCAAGCAACACCAAAACTTTGATGAGAGAATATAGAACCATTATACACAATGCTCAAAAGTCTGTCAAAATGTTTTATTACGACTGTGGTGAGCTACGAAGCCACACCGCTTGATGGAGGATGTCCTTGTGGCTCGTGCAGCCCTTTGAGACACTCGTGATTTAGGGCTATATAAGTAAACATTGATTGATTGATTGTCGGCGCATTACGGCTACCATAGTCAAACGTCCTGTGCTTCAACATACAAGTATTACTGTGGTGTGTGTATAAGGACCGCAAAATTGCACCTATTAGGAGACACATTATCTGGCGTTTTGATCCACAATATTATACATAACAAACTTTTCTTACCTTCTGGTACCTGCTGATGTGTATTTGAGATCTCCATAAATCCTGAAAATTTGCGCACCTCCGCCTTTGTAGTCCGTGGCGACGCCGTAGTCGATAAGCTTCTTATTTTTCTCTATCTTCTTGTTATGGGACATTCACCCTCCGCTGTTGCCATTTCTAATATAAAGTAGTGTAAAGTTCTTACTTATATCTGACAGTAAACTCACCATGAAAGCGCTAAAAACTACCGGTGTAGTGAGTTTACATTATTCACCCAAGGAACTTTAGTTATTAGAGAGTTCCGGTCGACAGTTTTTCACAAGACACATTTCCTGCGTTGTTGTTGTTGCACTAGTGCAGGGGTCCCTAAACTTTTTGACTCGGGTTGAAACAATTTGACCGGGGGTCGTGCTATGTATGTATATATATATATATATATATATATATATATATATATATATATATATATATATATATATATATATATATATATATATATATATATATATATATATATATATATATATATATATATATATATATATGTGTGTGTGTGTGTGTATATATATATATATATGTGTGTATATATATATATGTGTGTATATATATATATATATATATATATATATATATATATATATATATATATATATATATATATATATATATATATATATATATATATATATATATATATATATATATATATATAAAAATATGTGTATATATATATATATATATATATATATATATATATATATATATATATATATATATATATATATATATATATATATATATATATATATATATTAGGGCTGCAACTAACGATTAATTTGATAATCGATTAATCTGTCGATTATATATATATATATATATATATATATATATATATATATATATATATATATATATATATATATATATATAAATATGTATATATATATATATATATATATATATATATAAATATGTATATATATATATATATTAGGGCTGCAACTAACGATTAATTTGATAATCGATTAATCTGTCGATTATTGCTTCGATTAATCGATTAATAATCGGATAAAAGAGACAAACTACATTTCTATCCTTTCCTGTATTTTATTGAAAAAAAACAGCATACTAGCACCATACTTATTTTGATTATTGTTTCTCAGCTGTTTGTACATTTTGCAGTTTATAAATAAAGGTTTATTTAAAAAATATATATATATAAATTTTTTTTAAAAAATTTTTTAAAGCCTCTGCGCATGCGCATAGCATAGATCCAACGAATCGATGACTAAATTAATCGGCAACTATTTTTATAATCGATTTTAATCGATTAGTTGTTGCAGCCCTAATATATATATATATATATATATATATATATATATATATATATATATATATATATATATATATATATATATATATATATATATATATATATATATATATATATATATATATATAAGGCTGGCCTGGGAATGACTCAGGATCCCCCGGGAGGAGCTGTTTTCCTGTGTAGTGTTTTAGTTCTCGTCTTGCGCTCCTAATTTGGTGGCTTTTTCTCTTCATTTGGTATTTTCATGTAGCATTTTCATGTAATGTCATGTCATGTTCGGATGTACATTGTGGACGCCGTCTTTGCTGCACAGTAAGTCTTTGCTGTCGTCCAGCATTCTGTTTTTGTTTACTTTGTAGCCAGTTCAGTTTTAGTTTCGCTCTGCGTAGCCTTCCTTAAGCTTCAATGCCTTAGGGGCACTCACCTTTTGTTTATTTTTGGTTTAAGCATTATATACCTTTTTACCTGCACATTGCCTCCCGCTGTTTTCGACATCTACAAAGCAACTAGTTACCGGCTTCCACCTACTGATATAGAAGAGTATTACACGGTTACTCTGCCGCGCTCTAGACAGCACAGACACTCAACAACAACACATCATTTGCAGACTATAATTACTGGTTCGCAAAATTTTTTTTAACCCAATTAGGTGAAATGAGATCATCTTCCACGGCACACCAGACTGTATCTCATGGCACACTAGTGTGCCGCGGCACAGTGGTTGAAATAAATTGACGTAGACCACAAGGAAGTCTTTTACATTTAGAAAAAAAAATCGTAATATGACCCCTTTAATGCGCCTTACAGTCCGGTGCGCCTTTTGTATGAAAATGGACCTGACTAGACCCGCTCATCCGGTGCGCCCTATGGTCCAGAAAAATAGGGTAATGTCTTCAAATGGAATAAACATGTGACAATGGATGGATGAAAGTGAGTGTTGATGCGGGCTGGACTGGTTTGCAAGATGGCATGTGCTCGCTCCCCTCCTCATATTCACAAGAGCATTAAGTTTGGTACCTTGAACAGCTGTCCTACCTTTAGGAGGCAGGTCATGTGCCTGGTCTTCATCCGGGGCCACGTAGGCGGGGCACAGGCCGGCCTTGCACTTGACGCAACCCAGCTGATTGGACAGCTGGAGCAAAACGTGTCTTTAGCGAGCATCTGGGCCAAACGGCGACTTTGACTTTTTCGGTCGTACCTCGCACTCGTACAGCCCGACGTCTGCCTGGGTGGCGGCGACGATGGTCAGGGACAAGACTCTGCTGCGGGCGTCATTCCAGATGAGGTATTTACGCTTGTCGGTCAACTCTTGGCCGTCTTTCATCCACCTGTTGTGACAAAAGAAGGAGTTTATTATGCTGACCTGTCTCCGCTTGGGATGGTCTCCTGCTGGCCCCACTATGGACTGGACTCTCACTATTATGTTAGATCAACTATGGACTGGACTCTCACTATTATGTTAGATCCACTATGGACTGGACTCTCACTACTATGTTAGATCCACTATGGACTGGACTCTCACTTTTATGTTAAATCCACTATGGACTGGACTCTCACTATTATGTTAGAGCCACTATGGACTGGACTCTCACTTTTATGTTAAATCCACTATGGACTGGACTCTCACTATTATGTTAGAGCCACTATGGACTGGACTCTCACTTTTATGTTAAATCCACTATGGACTGGACTCTCACTATTATGTTAGAGCCACTATGGACTGGACTCTCACTATTATGTTAGATCCACTATGGACTGGACTCTCACTATTATGTTAGATCCACTATGGACTGGACTCTCACTACTATGTTAGATCCACTATGGACTGGACTCTCACTATTATGTTAGATCCACTATGGACTGGACTCTCACTATTATGTTAAATCCACTATGGACTGGACTCTCACACTATTATGTTAGATCCACTATGGACTGGACTCTCACACTATTATGCTAGATCCACTATGGACTGGACTCTCACTATTATGTTAGATCCACTATGGACTGGACTCTCACACTATTATGTTAGATCCACTATGGACTGGACTCTCACACTATTATGCTAGATCCACTATGGACTGGACTCTCACTATTACGTTAGATCCACTATGGACTGGAGTCTCACTACTATGCTAGATCCACTATGGACTGGAGTCTCACTATTATGTTAGATCCACTATGGACTGGACTCTCACATTATTATGCTAGATCCAGTATGGACTGGACTCTCACTATTATGTTAGATCCACTATGGACTGGACTCTCACAATATTATGTTAGATCCACTATGGACTGGACTCTCACTATTATGTTAGATCCACTATGGACTGGACTCTCACAATATTATGTTAGATCCACTATGGACTGGACTCTCACACTATTATGTTAGATCCACTATGGACTGGACTCTCACAATATAATGTTAGATCCACTATGGACTGGACTTTCACAATATTATGTTAGATCCACTATGGACTGGACTCTCACTATTATGTTAGATCCACTATGGACTGGACTTTCACACTATTATGTTAGATCCACTATGGACTGGACTCTCACTATTATGTTAGATCCACTATGGACTGGACTATCACAATATTATGCTAGGGTTAGGGTTAGGCTTAGGGTTAGGTTTAGGGTTAGGGTTAGGGTTAGGTTTAAGGTTAGGGTTAGTGTTAGTGTGGTTTCACTATATGGCACATGTTTATGACAGTGTTGTTTAGTGTGGTTTCACTATATGGCACATGTTTATGACAGTGTTGTTTAGTGTGGTTTCACTATATGGCACATGTTAATGACAGTGTTGGCATTGTTCAAACTGCCACCCTTAGTGTGACATGTATGGCTGTTGACTAAGTATGCCCTTCATTCGCTTGTGTGTAGTGTATATAATCAAGATTATTATGTCATTATATGTCATTGGTCAGGCTTTGTTAATTATAGACTGAGATTGGGGACTTTTTTATTATGTAAAATGGTCCGGACTCGGAGTTTGACACCTGTGCAATACAGTAATGTTGCCTGAGGCTGAGCCAATCAGTGGCCATGACACAAGAGAGCGTGCTCTGATTGGTTTAGTTTCATCTAGTGGCCTCTATTGCTGTAGTATTGCTATTTTAAATTCATTTCGCCATTTTTGTGCTGGAACATGTTTAATTTATGGCTGAAATACATAGAATAGGCTTAAACATTTTGTTTTATTCCGTGATGTCATGAAGCCGCAATATTTGAAGCGCGATGCGACGGACTGCACACTTTACATGGTATTATTACCAGAATGATTCATTAGGAATGTCACTGACCTGATTCTGGGTAAAGGAGTGGTCAGGGTAGAACAGGTGAAGGCCATGTCCTCCTTCTCCATCAGGCAAGAACTTTCCAGCCGACTGACAAATCTGGGTGGAGCTGCGACAAACAGAGATTGTAAATAATAAATATGAAGTGTTTTTATACACTAACCACTGACCAGAGTGCTTAATTAGAGGTAAAATGAGTACAAAGTATAACATACAATATGTTATAAAATAACTCAAATATACAGTAGCTTTTAAAGAAAATAAAACAGATGAAAAGTAAAATACACAAATTTTTTCTACATAAATGTTGATTTATAAAAGTAAGGCCTACATTTTCTAATTAGCTTAATGGTTTACAATTATCAATCAAATAAAGCCTTTAAATTGATATATTTGTTAAAAACATTTAAAGTGATTTAGGTAACCCTTTTTGTCTTTTTTTAAAAATGTTATTATTTTTTTTTCATGTTTTATCATTATTATTATTTATTATTATTTAATACTCTATATGTATTTGCTTTTGTTTTCTTTCCTTGACATGTTTCGCCGATGTTGAAAGTGCCTTGACTTTTGTGTGCATTATAAATGTGTTTGTTGTTCAATTAAAAAATAAATAAATAAATAAATAAAAACCGTTTGCCAGGCTCCTAAGGATGTTCGCTAACCCAAAAAGCTGTGAAAACGATGATGCTGTGTTCCAAATGTAAGTTATTTACTGAAATTGAGTGAGCCTATGGCTTTGCACTTTGTTTGTTTTATATATATATATATATTGCATTCTATTTTAGTTACTTTGAATTTACAACAACCTGGCGCTGTTTTGTACTGTTTTGTACTGTTTTTGTACTTACTTTGATTATTATTTCTCAACTGTTTGTAAATGTTGAAATTTATAAATAAAGGTTTATAAAATTAAAAATAATAATAAAATAAAATAAAAAAGGATGTTCGCTAACAGGAAGTTAGCGAGGCTAGCCGGAAGCTAACAGGAAGTTAGCGAGGTTACCGGGAAGTTAGCTAACAAGAAATTAGCCAGGCTACCTACCCTGGAGAAAGTTGGCAGAATTCAAAGGTAAATTTCTTATAACTTTGATAAAACAATTGCTGGTAAACATTAGTTCTTGTGAAATACTGTTAAATACTACATCTTGAAAACGTATCTTTGTTAATGTGTTTTGGTTGGGGATTATGTCAGGGTTTTATGCTGCCTATTAAAAATAACTGTACATTTTTATGGTTAGTGCTACTGACAGTGCTACAATATCAACACAATATTTAAACTACTTCCTTATTTTTCTTTTATTACACACAATTGTGCACAGTAGTACACGATAACTAAACAAAAGTTTAAAAAAACACTTTTTACTACTTTTAAACGATTTGTTTTTCTACTTCCAACACTTAAATATTTACATATCGACTTGAGTTTTATCTGTTGCCATTATTTTTTTTATTTTATTCCTTTTTTTTCCCAAAAGGAATTAATCTTTTTTTTTTTTTTACGGCAAAAACATAAAATGTTCAATATTCTCCACAAAACATTTTTCAAAATGGAATATTTGATGTGAAGCCATCGGAGCCGTAAATAGGTAAATAATTCATAACAACATTGATTTTGATTCATTATTATTTTTTTAACAATTTTTGTCTGTCTGTCTGTGTTGGCCCTGCGATGAGATGGCGACTTGTCCAGGGCGTACCCCGCCTTCCGCCCGATTGTAGCTGAGATAAGCTCCAGCAACCCCCGCGACCCCAAAAGGGATAAGCGGTAGAAAATGGATGGATGGTTTTTGCCCTAAAAGTCGTCCTGTGTCCAGGGAATTATTCCCTGAATTTCTTGAACATATTTTTTATTTTTGAAATGATAACAAAAAACTACAAAAAATATTTTGTGCAAATAAAAAAGTTAAAGTACCACTGATAGTCACACACACACTAGGTGTGGTGAAATTACCCTCTGCATTTGACCCATTCCCTGGTTCACCCCCTGGGGGGTGAGGGGAGCAGTGAGCAGCAGCTGTGTCTGCGCTCTGGAATCATTTTGGTGATTTTTAACCCCTAGGTCCAACCCTTGATGCTGAGTGGGAGGTAATGGGTCCCATTTTTATAGTCTTTGGTTTGACTCGGCCGGGGTTTGAACTTAACCTACCGATCTCAGGGCGGACACTCTAACCACAAGGCCACTGAGCAACTAAATATATCGATCTAATTCCTCTAGTATCAATCAAATACTGATATAATCTTGGCTCGATCCCTTACGCCTGACTGCACACATCAGCAGGTATACGATCCTCTCTAACTCTTAGTCGTCTACTTCATAATTTACTTCACCAAACTTCATGAATGTTTTTTGAGACCAACAAGTATGTGCTCCAATCACTCTATCACAAAAAAAAGAGTTGTAGAAATGATTGGAAACTCAAGACAGCCATGACATGATGTTCCTTACAAGTGTATGTAAACTTTTGACCACTACTGTATATACATTATATAAGTAAATATACACTACCGTTCAAAAGTTTGGGGTCACATTGAAATGTCCTTATTTTTGAAGGAAAAGCACTGTACTTTTCAATGAAGATAACTTTAAATTAGTCTTAACTTTAAAGAAATACACTCTATACATTGCTAATGTGGTAAATGACTATTCTAGCTGCAAATGTCTGGTTTTTGGTGCAATATCTACATAGGTGTATAGAGGCCCATTTCCAGCAACTATCACTCCAGTGTTCTAATGGTACAATGTGTTTGCTCATTGGCTCAGAAGGCTAATTGGTGATTAGAAAACCCTTGCGCAATCATGTTCACACATCTGAAAACAGTTTAGCTCGTTACAGAAGCTACAAAACTGACCTTTCTTTGAGCAGATTGAGTTTCTGGAGCATCACATTTGTGGGGTCAATTAAACGCTCAAAATGGCCAGAAAAAGAGAACTTTCATCTGAAACTCGACAGTCTATTCTTGTTCTTAGAAATGAAGGCTATTCCACAAAATTGTTTGGGTGACCCCAAACTTTTGAACGGTAGTGTATATTTTATACATTTTTATTATTATTTTATAATCAAGTTTTAAAAATATATGTTTTTAGGCCCTCTCCATGCAACCAGAAGGACATTATTATGGCAAATATTACATTGAATCGAATCGTCACCTCAGAAATCGGAATCGGATCAAATCTTTAGGCGCCCAAAGCCTTACAACCCTGGTAGTTTGTCACAAACATTGGATGATACTGGTCCGTGGCCGATCACTTGGCGCTTCCCTAATTATTAGGTCTGTAGCGTCTGGACGTGGCAGTGATTTTGGCCTTCCTGTCTCCCTCTCAGACTCACCCTGCACCACAAGAGTAGCCAGAGAGGCGGCGCTGCCCACGCTGCTGGATGCATGGCACACATATTGTCCCGAGTCTTCCGCGGTCAAGCTGTCCAAGACCAGACTGCACGTGCCAGAGCGCTCGGCCGTGATGATGTGACGAGGATCGTCTTCCAAAGGTAGGCCATCTGAGAAGAAGAAACTCATCTATTTTAGTTGGGCGATGCGATGTGACTGACTATGTGAACTACTGTATATATAAACCATTTCAATCGCACCTTTGAGCCAAGTGATGTGGGGTAGAGGCGTTCCTGTGACATTGCAGCTCAGTTTGATGGTCTGTCCCATCGTGGTTGTGCAGTCCGACAGTAGGGATTTGAACACAGGCGGGCCTTTTGAACGACACCAACACAGCGACATTGAAAGGGTCCTATCATGCTCATGTTTTTGGAATAAAATATGTGGTAAGTCGTGTCTTCTTGGCCCAAACATTATATCGATTCTGCCACCTACTCCGCTGACAATCTGGCGCCCTAGGCAATACTCACAAGAAACCGAATAGCTTTGTCTTTTACCTTTTTTTTTTTACTTAAAGAAAGCAAATTAACAATCAGAATAGTTAACAAGATAAAAAAAATATGGATAAATAAATGAATACAAAAAATGAATTTATGAAATACAATATTTTTTCCATACATAAACACAAAATAAAACGTGTCAACAAGTTGCATAAAATAAATTAAAAATACAATATAAATAAGGCACTGCACAAAACAAGATATCAAACCAGTATGACTTTAACAACTATATTACAAAAAAGGGGATCCTACAGAGTTCTCTATTTGTGCTTTTTAATATTGCATTAACTAGAATGACTTACAAATTACTGTACACCAGGGAGTACTGTAATTACCTAACGTCACATTATTATTTTCCATAACAATTTAGCCCCCTCCACAATATCAACCCGACGTTAAAACAGAACTAGCTATTTATTGATTAGCAATTGCTGAATCATGTAACATTAGCTTAATGCTAAAAAGCCAGGTTACTATCACATTCTGTAACAGACAAATCATTTCATGTAGGCTAACGTTACCTACCTGCTACCTCTGTCTTTTTCTCATTTCTCCTCCTCTTTTCTCTTTTTTCTTCCCTGGGCACCTGACAGTTTTGGCCGTTTTGACATACTGTGTTGATTTTTTAATGTGGTGACGTCCAAAAAGAGTCATGATACGGGAAAGGAGGGGGGGCGTAATTTTGTAACAAATAATATTTCTATTAAATAGGCTTTACTTTGCATTTTAATCAACGTGGGATTATTTCATGTATTTAGAAATAATAGTACCAACTTTTTTTTTCTTTTTTTTTCTTCTCCAACATTTGTGGCACTGGCGTGGCGCCCCCTGATGGACAGCGCCCTTAGCATTTGCCTATACGGCCTATGCCACGGGCCGGCCCTGGTCAAGGGTCAAGCGCCGGTTCCAGCCCCCGACCCCTGACCACGCCTACTCTGTTGCGATTGGTCAGGGGTTGGTTGGTGCCAGGCCCCACGGCCCACCCACCGTTCATAGCTGCAAAAAGACACGACCTCCTTAAGCAATGCAGGGGTGTCCAAACTTGTTCCACTGAAGGGCCGCACACTGAAAAATTAAAACATCCGGAAGCCATTTTGATGTGTTGGGCCACATTAAAAACCTCTACAGGCCTTAGTGGCCACATGCGTGGACAGCACCTTGTAGCTCTTATTTCCAAAATTGTGTACACTACTGAATTGGGGTCTTATGGCCCTTATGTGTCACTAAACATGAAGTACACGTTCGTTATTTATGGTCTAAGTACATCATATCAAAAGATGATTCTTAGTTTTTATTCTAATTAGGGTCCAATAAGCCCAAATAGCTAAGAGAAATAAAAAAAAGCATGTAAACAAACAGCTTGGGCCTTAAGATGAATTAAATGACATGACGGACCACATTAAATAAGGTGGCGGACCTCATTTAAAGACATGGCGGGTCACATTAAATGGTGTGGCAGACGACATTAGATGAATGACATGGCGGGCCATATCACTGACATGACATACCACATGAAATGATGTGGCGGACCTCATTGAAAGACATGGCGGGTCATATTAGATGATGTAGCAGACCGCCTTGAATGAATGACATGGTGGGCCGTGTTACTGACACGACAGACCACATTAAATGACTTGATGGACCACTTAAAACAGGGGTCCCCAAACTATGGCCCGCGGGCCGGATACGGCCCCCCAGCGTCCAAAATCCGGCCCGCAGGAAGTCCCAAGTTAAAAAAAAAATTATTTTATTTGTTTTTTTCCTTTTTTTTAATTTGTCCTTACTAGTCCATTTTCTACCGTCTCCTAGCCACTCAGGCAAATCATATTGTCTAAAAATGCATTTTACCATTGATAACGTGATATGCAGCAAGGGCGCTCTTTAAGTCAATTAGTGCGCGAGGAATATATATAGACACATATACATATATATATATATACATATATACACATATACATATATCCATCCATCCATCCATTTTCTACCGCTTATTCCTTTCGGGGTTGCGGGGGGCGCTGGAGCCTATCTCAGCTACAATCGGGCGGAAGGCGGGGTACACCCTGGACAAGTCGCCACATATATATACATTTACATATACATATACATATATACACACACACATATTTACATATAATATAATATATATATATATATATATATACACACACACACACACACACACACATATATATATATATATATATATATATATATATATATATATATATATATATATATATATATATATATATATATATATATATATATGTATATATATATATACATATATATATATATATATATATATATGTATATGTATATATATATGTATATATATATATATATATATATATATATATATATATATATATATATATATATATATATATATATATTAGGGCTGCAACTAACGATTAATTTGATAATCGATTAATCTGTCGATTGTTACTTCGATTAATCGATTGATAATCGGATAAAAGAGACAAACTACATTTCTATCCTTTCCAGTATTTTATTGAAAAAACCACCATACTTATTTTGATTATTGTTTCTCAGATGTTTGTACATGTTGCAGTTTATAAATAAAGGTTTATTTAAAAAAAAAAAAAAAAAATTTTTTTAAAAGCCTCTGCGCATGCGCATAGCATAGATCCAACGAATCGATGACTAAATTAATCGGCAACTATTTTTATAATCGATTTTAATCGATTTAATCGATTAGTTGTTGCAGCCCTAATATATATATTTATATATACACATATATATATATATATATATATATATATATATATATATATATATATATATATATATATATATATATATATGTGTATATATAAATATATATATATATATATATATATATATATATATATATATATATATATATATATATATATATATATATATATATATATATATATATATAGCGCGGCCCCCAGCCAAATTGTTTTACCCCAATGCGGCCCCGGAGTCAAAAAGTTTGGGGAACCCTGCATTATATAATACAGCGGGTGACATCATTCAACTGCCACATCACCTTAAATGAGGTGGCAGCCCAGATCTGGCTCCCGGGCCTTGACTTTGACACGTGTTTTAATGTGAAAAGCTGCAAATGTTGCATTATTGTGGAAAGTAAACCTACTGACATTGGACTAAATGTGCGGTTTGTGGAAGACCTACTGTTAGCGGGCAGGACGGCGCGTTGCTGCAGCTCCTTCAGGTCTTTGAGCCAAGACAGTTTGGTGAGCGGTGAGCGTCCCTGCAGCGTGTACCTGCGCACCGACCCCCTGTGCTCGTGCCACACCTCCCACGTCTTCTCATCGCCTCGCGTCGTCTCCTTGAGCTCCACATCATTCAGCTGCCAAAGAGAGCATGTGTATCTCGTCACCTCGGGCCTTGTGTAGTGTGACACTGTGGGTCTGGATTCATTTTTGCCTCATTCCTGTGAGAATCCTGCATGCGACTGAAGCATTAACATGTGGGATTTGTTCATTTATCCATGCAGTTTGCTCAAACAACCACCAGGGAGCATCTGTGAGCAGATAATAATGTATCATCTCTTTCTCTTCCGGGTCTTCACATCTAGAAAACGCTATTCTTTCCTCATACTTTAAGTGCAAAATGAGGCAAAAACTAATCCAGACCCACTGCAAATGATATGTTACCTTCATTTTATTCTTAAAGGTGTACGTCTCACTAGCGTCTCTTTTCAGTTTGCATAGGACGATACATTCTTTGAAAAGAAAGACTTGTCTCTGGTGCCCTCTTGAGGTGGTTTTGGTTTCTGGAGCTTCCTCCCACACTGTGAAGGCTCCCTTGAAGACAAGACGACAAGCAGTGTTCATTTTACGCCACGTTCCTCGTCGGGTTCGCCGACTTTCTTGCACTGACCTGTCGCACAGGCTCTCCCAGGGCGGTTAAGGGGGCAGGGTAGTTCTCGATGAGGGAGGCCTGGTGCAGGTTGTCCGACCTCCAGGGTAGACAGGACACCAGGGAGAAAGCGTCTTCCAATAGACAGCAGCTCTGACCGCTTTTGGCCTTGTTCTTAATCAACTCCTGCACACGAAAGGCAGCCACGTTCCAAAGTGAAAGTAAACACAACTATCTTCCTATTGGTGGGGGGGGGGAAGCTTGTCATCGATTGCAGCATTAACAGCAGTTTGGTTGCAGAGGGAGAGGAGAGGAAGGGAAGGGAACACCGCCACCAAGTGGCTAAATGATGCAAAGACGCACGTCATGGCTTTAAAAAAAGGTCAACACAGACCTGACTTTTCTGAATGTTTAGTGATGTTATTGAGGGCTATATTAGTAAACTTTGACTGATTGATTGTCAGCTTCCTTTAAGTGAAGATAATATTGTGTAATGGTACACATTATTTGTTGTGTAGATAGTAAATTATATCATTATTTGTTGTGTACACAGTAAATTATACCATTATTTATTGTGTACATAGTAAATTATAACATTATTTGTTGTGTACATAGTAAATTATAATATTATTTGTTGTGTACATAGTAAATTATACCATTATTTATTGTGTACATAGTAAATTATAACATTATTTGTTGTGTACATAGTAAATTATAACATTATTTGTTGTGTACATAGTAAATTATAACATTATTTGTTGTGTACATAGTAAATTATAACATTATTTGTTGTGTACATAGTAAATTATAACATTATTTGTTGTGTACATAGTAAATTATAACATTATTTGTTGTGTACATAGTAAATTATACCATTATTTATTGTGTACATAGTAAATTATACCATTATTTATTGTGTACATAGTAAATTATAACATTATTTGTTGTGTACATAGTAAATTATAACATTATTTGTTGTGTACATAGTAAATTATAACATTATTTGTTGCGTAGATAGTAAATTATAACATTATTTGTTGTGTACATTGTAAATTATAACATTATTTGTTGTGTACATAGTCAATTCTAACATTATTTGTTGTGTACATAGTAAATTACAACTTGATTTATTGTATACATGGTAAATTATAACATTATTTATTGTGTACATAGTAAATTATAACATTTGTTGTGTACATAGTAAATTATAACATTATTTGTTGTGTACATAGTAAATTATAACATTATTTGTTGTGTACATAGTAAATTCTAATATTATTTTTGTGTACATAGTTCATACATTTTAACCTTTTTTGTTGTTTACTGGTTCGTAAACTATAACATTGTCTGTGTATATAGTAAATTATAACATTATTTGTGTACATAGTTAGCAGATTGTAACATTTGTTGTGTACATAGTTAATAAATTATAACATTATTTGTGTACACAGTAAATTATACCAATATTTGTTGTGTACATTATTTGTTGTGTAGATAGTAGATTATAACATTTGTTGTGTACATAGTAAATTATACCCTTGTTTATTGTGTACATAGTAAATTATAACCTTATTTGTTGTGTACGTAGTACATTATAACATTATTTGTTGTGTATATAGTTTGTAAACTATAATATTATTTACTGTGTACATAGTAAATTGTAACATTTTGTGTACATAGCTAGTAAATTATAACATTATTTGTGTACATAGTTAGCAGATTGTAGCATTTGTTGCGTACATAGTCAATAAATTCTAACTTTATTTGTTGTGTACATAGTTAGCAAATTGTAGTATTATTTGTTGTACACAGAGTAAATTGTAGCATTATTTGTTGTGTACATACTGTCGTACATTGTAACTGCCTGAGGTCTCACCGAGCTCTGAAGGTAAATTATTATGCTGATAAGCATTTCACCACATTTGTTATAGTTACATTTTTACTTGAATTATACATTTTATATTTGCATTCTAAGTTATGAGAAGGTTTTGCAGTGATTTTAGCCCTAATTCAGTATGACAAAATGAAAAAATAATTGTACAGTAATAACTGTACAGTCACACACGAGGTTGTACTGAAAAAAAGGAAACTAGCCGAAACAAGATAAACACGAAAACCCTAGCAATAAAATGGTTAAAATCACCTTTAGTAATGCTTGATAGGTCTGAATCCTCTCAATTGGTCTTTGGAGGAACGTCATGGCATCCATGACAGGAGCATCAGGGCTACCAGATCTTGGTAACTCCTGTAACAGAGCAAGACATGTCTTTCAAACAAAAAAAAACATGTATTGTCCTCAGTCGCAGAATGTTTTTGAATGCAGTTTAGACCTTTAGATATTGTTGGGTCAATTTATCGGCGATGCAGGCCTCGGCGTGTGCTTGTCCCACCATGTAGTGGATGTACTTTTCAAAGTCTTCAGAGTACTTGATCAGACGCATGGCGACGTCGTCATCTGTAGCGCACTCTCTCAGGCCGGGAAGAATGCCGCTGAAAGGGCAGCACGTGACGTCAACACCGTTGTCATACCGCGGGCCAGTGTGTGTCGCGCAGTACCTCTCGTGTAGAACCACGATGTCCTTTATGTTTCTAAAAATGATGTCTTTCTGGTTGAGGATGTTGACGGGGACGTGAGGGCTCGAGTCCAAGTACTTTAGCTGATGTGAAATGAACGTCCTCATCTCTTTCACAAACTCCTCCTCTCCGTCGATCAGGCCTTGGATCAGCTGGCTACAAACACAAGAACGTTCTGTGTTTATTGCTGACTTTAGGAACATAATTGTATTGTATATTGTAACACTATGTGTGCGTGCATGGCACCTTAAAGCCTTCCTGTACTCTTCCCCCGTGGAACCAATGCCATCAAGATCCTCTTGAGGTGTTCTAAATTGCGCTAGGGTCTCCTGTTTAAAACAACAGCACTGCGTTTATTTTAAAACACCACACTCCGTGATAACTGAACCTTTTTGTAACTTGTATTACCGTATTTTCCAGACTATAAGGCGTACTTAAAATCCTTTAATTTTCTCAAAAATTGACGGTGCGCCTTATAACCTGGTGCACCTAATGTACAGAATCATTCTGGTTGTGCTTACCGACCTTGAAGCAATTTTATTTGGTACATGGTGTAATGATAACTGTGACCAGTAGATGGCAGTCACACATAAGAGATACGTGTAAACTGCAATATGACCCTAGTAAACAACACCAAAACTTTAAATGTTCCATTGAGAATATAGGACATTACGCACGGCTGTTAGAATAATATATATAAGTTATCACACAACTCTTATGCTTAAAGGCCGTTGCTATAGTTATTATCAATTGTGCTGAAGTTGTACTTTTCTATCTGTGCAAAGGCACACAACTTGTAATCTTCCATTGCGAGTTGTCTCGCATAAACAGTTTGTTTCCAGACCCTGCCTGCTGACAGCTAAGGACGGACATCGAGTACCTCAACGCAGACAAAACAGAGACAGGGCGAAATCACGAGTGTCAGCACATTTCCATTCTGAATAATCATGTATTGTGTCTACTGGGGCTGCTTGCATTACCCCTCCCTTCAGAAGCAGCCTCAGTGACTAGGGAACTACCGAATAAATAGAGGAGCACGTGGGACTGTACCTTAGAGCGTAGGGTGAAACTGTAACTGAGTGTGCAGCCCAATACGTTTCTCCTCATGAGCAAAATTGAACTCTGTCTCTGCCTGATTCCTTCTTCTTGTCTTGTGTAATAGATAGTTTGGTGTTTAAACCTGACAACGGCGCTCAAAAATCTTACAAAATGTTTTAGTACGACTTTGAAGCCGCACCGCTTGATGGATGGTCGATGCATTACGGCTACTGTAGTCAGAAGTACGAGTATTATTATGGTGTGTGTATAAGGACCGCAAAATGGCACCCATTAGCGGACACATTATATGGCGTTTTGTTTTGCAATACTATGCAAAACCAACTTTTCTTACCTTCTGGTACCTGCTGATCTGTTTTTGGGATCTGCATAAATCCTGAAAATTTGCGCACATCCGCCATTGTAGTCGATAAGCTACTTCTTTTTTTCTATCTTCTTGTTATGGGGCATTTCAAATATAAGGTAGCGTAAAGTTCTAACTTATATCTGTCAGTAGACTCGCTATGGAAGCGCTAAAAACTACCAGTGTAGTGGGTTTACATTATTTACCCAAGGAACTTTAGTTATTAGAGAGTTCCAGTCGGACGGCTGTTCATGGGACACATTTCTGCCGTTGTTGTTGCACTAGTGAGCCACGGATAAGAAGATGCTGCTCCGTTATTAATTGAAGTAAAGTCTGAATGTCATTAAAACAGTTAGCTCCGTCTTTTGACACTTCTTCCACTCCCGTCCTTGCACGCTACACCGCTACAACAAAGATGACGGGGAGAAGACACTGTCTAAGGTGAGCCACGTAAATAAGACAGACCACCAAACAGTGCATCCTGAAGCGACTGCCAGAAAGCGACTTGAAGATGGTCTGTAAAACATCATCTATGCAATAATTTTGACCAAAGAACCACCATTACATGTTATGTAGACCACAAGGAAGTGTTTTAAAAATCCTAATATGACCCCTTTAATGCGCCTTATAATCTGGTGCGCCTTATGTATGAAAATAGACCTGCATATACCCACTCATCAGCAGTGCGCCTTATAGTCCGGTGCGCCCCTAGGGTCCGGAAAATACAGTACAAATCCTCATCCCACCTTTCTCTTCTTCTCCATGTAGGCCGGACAAACCCATCCCTGGCGAGCAGGGTTGGTTTTGGTGGGTTTGGTCCTCACCAGCCATTTGTCTGGATGGACAGAGTCCAGGACCTCCACATATTGACCCTCCTTCAGAAGAAAACTGTCCTTACTTCCACTGTTGGGGTTGCAGTCTGCTCGAGCCACGTACATTTCAAAAGTCTGCAGAGTAAAAAGGTGAATATTTTAAGGGTAGAAAATACACAGTATTGTGTTTATATGGTACACAGATTGCTGAGTCAAGCATTCACACTAGTGACTCATTGACTACAAGGGAAGCTGAACTTACACCTTAAAATTGTATAAAATATAAAATTGTTCAACTTAAACGTGTAGACTTAAAATTGCATTTCAAGTGAGTATGTTGAGCATAAATCTGCTGTTGAGTGAGTTTGCTCTCTGGCAGGATCTCTCCTACCATGCTGCCTCTGAAAATCCCAATATAAGATCTCACAGCAAGAAAGTAAGACTCTGATTGGATAACAGAAACATATGTCACTCGACAGCTTCTATGGGGGTCTATGGGGCAGTGGGCTGGCCTTTACACTTAGCTTATGAGTGATGATTGGATGATCTGTCTCAGGCTGAATCCCCTTTTTGACTGACAGAGAAATTAGCAAATCAGCGATCTTGATCTTGTTTGTTTCAAGTTTCATCCCCTTGTCGATCTGGAGACTTTTCCAATCCTTTTATACCCATTTTCCACTGCAGTGAACTTTGGTGCTGGAGTTGATGAAGTACGGAGTCGGAGTTGAACCAGTGTGGGCCGCAAAGTAGTTCTACACCACTTTCATTTTCTATGGCCCTCCGGAGTTGTGTCAATACGTAAAAATGGCTCCGCCTCCGATCGGTAAATAATAGGAAATTAGCGCACAAACTTGGACATATTCTTTAACAACAATGACGGACGCAAACATGCTGAAGTTTTTGTATAAATACTGCCACTTCTTCCCAGGGTGTTATGGTTTCGATATTCCTTTTAACATATTTATTTAGTAGTTGATTCGGTCGAAGGAGCGAATCTCATCCGAATACTTTCCAAAGTTTGCTGCATTCTTGTATTTTTTTCAAATGTACACTTTCAGGAGTGCCCAAATGGAAAATAACCAGCAGATCTCCTCGGGCGTCCAGGATTTGGTTATCGTTTTCTATTTTATTCACACAAAAAATTAACTTTGTGCTACATCGCGACAAACAAGATGGATGTAAATCACCTGCGTTTACGAAAAAAAACTCCGGCCACCTCATTATGTAGTTCAGCAAGCTGATCCAGGTCCGTTTTGGAACTGGATTTGAACTAAAGAAAACATCTGAAGTGGGCAGCAACTTCTGGTGCCGTGGCAATGGAAAATTAAAGTTTGGAAATTCTACTCCGAACTGGCTCTGGTGCAGTGGAAAAGGGGCATTAGGGACTTTTTGTTAAAAACGGCAAGCAGCAAATCTGCCATCTATTTCTTGTGTTATTGGGCACTGTACTGGTGTTTGGAGACTCTGACTTCTGTTGCTCTGCAGTTACTGTCCCCAATGAACAGCAGATGCTAGTGTAAGCCCCTTCATCATCCCAAAGCACTCACGGGTAAGCCGCAAATGAGTTTCTCCTCCTTAAAAGACAGCAAACCCTGATTCACACTCCAATTGTTCTGCAACAGAATGGCTAAAGGATTTGCCGCAAGATCATAGCACTCTGTCTACTCAGTTACTGTTTTTCTAACATGACAGATTCACCAATCCATATTCAAAATCAAAATCCCAAACCTCGTGTTGATCTTCTTCCCCTTCAGATTCGGAACCAGACACCGTGCTAGCTAGCGGTGTGTGGGCTCTTATGTGTTTAGGCGATTGTGTTCTCATTCGACTTTCGTGGGCTCCTATCAATAGCAGACACAAAATAGCATCAAAATATCTAAACAAACATAAAATGAAGTATTGACACCACAAATGGTTAGAATAAATAAAAAGTACTGTTCAGTATTGCTCACCTTTGACCTTTAGTAAGTCTTTAAGTGGTTGGGAATCTTCATCCACATACTTTGGCGGTATTTGGTCTGTTGCCTGAGGAAGCTCCCTGAGATAATGTTTACCAAATAAAGAGACAGTGTTTATGACAATAAAATCAAACTGAATCCTCTCTTATCTCCTACCTCGGTGGGGTGGTCTTAATAGAGATTTCTATAGGTTCCATCCCATCTGGAGCCGTCTCATAATCAGATGGGCTTGACACTGAATAAAAGAGCTTGATTCAAGACTGCTGAAAGTATGTTCAGAATAAAAGGCAAATGCATTACATACTGGAACTGCTGGTGATGAGAGAGGATGCTCTTTTCTCTTGTAGGCTCATCTGGTTGTCTCGCTCAGTCAGGTTGTAGGCCTCCCACAAAGAGACATCAACATTCTCCACATAGTTATCGGCATCAGTAGCTGAGGTCGAAAACTGATCTTGAATGTGGGTTTCATCCTCAGGCTTTGGCGGGGCCAGTTGCAGGGGAGTAATGGTGGCAAATGTTGGGTGCACGGGCCTTTGAACTGTTGAAGTAGGCTGCTGGGGTTGAACCACCGTCATGTTACTATTGTGGGATGTCACTCCATATTTATTGACCACCTCACATGTGTAGATTCCGCTGTCGGTGAGGGTCAGTTTGGTGATTACAAGAGAGCATACACCGTCCCCTGTGGCTTTGATTTGATGACGCTTATCACTACTGATTTGTTGGCCATCTTTGAGCCAGCGCACTGTGTCATATTGTCCTTCTACAGTACACATTAGACTGAGGGTGCCACCAACATCTGGACACTGGTTTTTAAAGACCTCTTTTAAGACTGGACACAAATCTTTGGCTGCAGCATCTCTTATTTGTAGTTCATCTTTAGCGCTGGTGTACGTCTCTGGTGAAGCACCCTTGACTGTTTTCTGGAGAACCACAACAGGAGGAAAGATGTAGGGCTGGGTTGATGTTTGGTCAAGAGAGCAAGGAGGTTGAACGTTGCTGTAGCTGTCTGGGATATCTGTCAACGCTTCGGAGAAAGTTTCATCTTCAGAAATATAGAGGAGAGGAATGTCTTCTGTCATTTTCACTACTTGATTTTCATCATTTTCTACCAGTGATACCTTATCCATTTCTTTGTCAGCTTTGGGTTCTTTCCTCATGGGTTTTACCGGATGTTTGATCTGCTGTTTGGTGACCATAGACTTCTCAGCTGTTTTCTGTTTTTCAGCCATTTCAGCATCTGGCGGTGCTGACTGACCGTGTTCCAGTCTTGAGTTATCTTCTTTTAAAGGCCTTGCTGGTTGTATTAGTGGCTGATCTTCAGATGTTGGCAGCATACTCCTTGAGAGTTGCTCATCTTGATCTGTCTCGGTGTCTCTTGATTGCTGTTTCTCTATTCCTGTCCTTGTTTTGCTTTTTGATCTCACAGGTGGCTTTGGAGGACCAAATCCAACCTTTGTATCTTGAGTTTTGTTTAGTATTTCTACGGAATGGCTATCCTGATATGGCGACGGAACTCTTACCTCCTCTACTCTCTCTGTGGTCTCTAGTTGTTTCACATAATCTCTCTGTTTATCTCCTTCCTTAGAAACATTGATTGCAGTTTTTAATGTCGTTAAACAGAGCTTCTCTGTTTCCTTTTTAACATTATCAAGAGGCTCTCTTCCACTAACCTTTTCTTTTGACCTCACCAGTGGTTTCAAATTATCTTCACTTTCCTCAATTGACTTGGTTTCTTGTTCCAATGTTATTTTGTTCCCAATGTGCGGTTTCCCAGTCATCTTGTCATCCTCGACTCTCTTCCACAACACTGTCTCTGGATAAATTTCACTGGCCTCTTCAAAAGGTTCCACTTGCTCTTTTCGGCCTCTGTCCAGATATTCAAATGGCTGTTTCCCTTGATTTTCCACATTGTCTCCAATCTTGCCTGGGGGACTAATTTCCACTTGCAGCTTTCCGGTTTCTTTTTCCTTCAGGTCAACTTTTTCAATGTCTTTCTCCTTTTCAAGTAATGCATCTGGTCTTTTGTAAACCTCTTCATCCCAGTAACTTTTGTCCTCCTGCTGTTTTTCATTCTGAGCAATTTCAAAGTCTATATCTGGAGATTTTACATTCTGGATTTCCTTCTCTCTTTGAAAGACCAGTACAGGCTGTTTGTTTTCAAACATGGGTTCTGTATCTTGCTCTAACACTGTGATTGATGCTTTTCGCAATGTCCTCTTCTTGGGCTCTGGAGGAACAGGCTGAACATCTACGCCATTCTCAGGTGTAGGGGTCGAGGCACTGCCCCTTCGTCGTGGCATTTTCGTTGGAGGTTCTTCATTTGGTGAGGTGGTCTTAGGTGCTACTGGCGAGTTTGACAAAAAAGGTTTAGGTATAATTAACAGTAACATTGTTGCTGAACATTTATTTCACTAACCTTTTACAGATACAGTTCCAGTGGTCTCTGCACTTCCTGCTTGACATGCATAGCTGCCGCTGTCTTCTGGATGGATCTCCTTAATATGAAGCTGAAGGTTGCAGCCATCCTGCTTCATCTCATACTTCTTGTTTGGTTTTAGAGGTATTGTGTTCTTCTTCCACTGCACTGATACTGCAGGTTTAGACAACTCACAGCATAAGATGGCTGTAGCTCCCTCTTCTGCCTTTATACTTTGTAGTTTTGTCTTGAACAACGGAGGAAGCTCTACATGAATACACACACATCAGGAAACCATTTAAGTGAATCACGATAAATGGGTTAGGCCAGGGGTGCCCAAACTTTTTCTACAAAATATATTGCTAGTATTGCATTGTATAATATGCACACACCTTTCACAGAAACAGCAGCCGTGGTTTCTGTACTCCCTGCTTGACAAGTGTAGCTTCCACTGTCTTCAGGTTTGATGTCAACAATGTTGAGTTGAAGGAGGCAGCCATCTTGTTTCATCTCGTACTTCCTGTTGGCCCTCAGAGGCAGTCTGTTCTTCTTCCATTGCACTGACACTCCAGGTTTAGACAACTCGCAGCTCAGAGAGACAGAACCTCCTTCCTCCACCTCCATACTTTCCAGGTTTGTCACAAACGATGGAGGAAACTCTGGGGGAATTCAACACAAGACAATTACATTGTGATGGCAAAATTAAGGGATGCAGTGAGAATCAGCGGTACCAAAATAAAAAATACACACCTTTCACTAACAAATTGGCCACGGTCTCCGCACTTCCTGCTTGACAAGTGTAGCTTCCACTGTCTTCTGGTTTGAGGTCAGTAATGTTGAGCTGAAGGAGGCAGCCATCTTGTTTCATTTCGTACTTCCTGTTGGCCCTCAGAGGCTGTCTGTTCTTCTTCCATTGCACTGACACTCCAGGTTTAGACAGCTCACATGTCAGACAAACGGAACCTCCCTCTTGCATCTCCATACTTTGTAAATCAGTCACAAACAATGCAGGCAGCTCTGGAAGGATTCAACAAGAGACAATTACATTATGATGACAATATTAGGTAATGCAGTGAGAACAGAATGCTAAAAACTCCAAATACACACACCTTTCACTGACAAAGTGGCCATGGTCTCTGTGCTTCCTGCTTGACAAGTATAGCTTCCACTGTCTTCTGGTTTAAGGTCATTAATGTTGAGCTGAAGGAGGCAGCCATCTTGTTTCATCTCATACTTCTTGTTGGCCCTGAGAGGCAGGTTGTTCTTCTTCCATTGTACTGACACTCCAGGTTTGGACAGCTCACATCTTAGAGAAACCAAACCTCCTTCCTCCATCTCTATACTTTGTAAGTTTGTCACAAACGATGGAGGCAGCTCTGGGGGAATTCAACACAAGATAATTAAATAACGATGGCAATATCAAGTGATACATTAAGAATCAGAGGTCCCTAAACTAAAGTACACACACCTTTTACTAACAAAGTGGCCACAGTCTCTGCACTTCCTGCTTGACAAGTGTAGCTTCCACTGTCTTGTGTTTTGAGGTCATTAATGTTGAGCTGAAGGAGGCAGCCATCTTGTTTCATCTCATACTTCTTGTTGGCCCTGAGAGGCAGTTTGTTCTTCTTCCATTGTACTGACACTCCAGGTTTGGACAGCTCACATCTTAGAGAAACCAAACCTCCTTCCTCCATCTCTATACTTTGTAAGTTTGTCACAAACGATGGAGGCAGCTCTGGGGGAATTCAACACAAGATAATTAAATAACGATGGCAATATCAAGTGATACATTAGGAATTAGAGGTCCCCAAACTAAAGTACACAAACCTTTTACTAACAAAGTGGCCACAGTCTCTACACTTCCTGCATGACATGTATAGCTTCCACTGTCTTCTGTTTTGAGGTCATTAATGTTGAGCTGAAGGAGGCAGCCATCTTGTTTCATCTCGTACTTCTTGTTGGCCCTGAGAGGCAGCTTGTTCTTCTTCCATTGTACTGACACTCCAGGTTTGGACAGCTCACATCTTAGAGAAACCAAACCTCCTTCCTCCATCTCTATACTTTGTAAGTTTGTCACAAACGATGGAGGCAGCTCTGGGGGAATTCAACACAAGATAATTAAATAACGATGGCAATATCAAGTGATACATTAGGAATTAGAGGTCCCCAAACTAAAGTACACAAACCTTTTACTAACAAAGTGGCCACAGTCTCTGCACTTCCTGCTTGACATGTATAGCTTCCACTGTCTTCTGTTTTGAGGTCATTAATATTGAGCTGAAGGAGGCAGCTATCTTGTTTCATCTCATACTTCTTGTTGGCCCTCAAAGGCAGTCTGTTCTTCTTCCATTGCACTGACACTCCAGGTTTGGACAGCTCACATCTTAGAAAAACCAAACCTCCTTCCTCGATCTCTATACTTTGTAAGTTTGTCACAAACGATGGAGGCAGCTCTGGGGGAATTCAACACAAGATAATTAAATAACGATGGAAACATCAAGTGATACATTAAGAATCAGAGGTCCCCAAACTAAAATACACACACCTTTCACTGACAAAGTGGCCACAGTCTTTGCACTTCCTGCATGACATGTATAGCTTCCACTGTCTTCTGTTTTGAGGTCATTAATGTTGAGTTGAAGGAGGCAGCCATCTTGTTTCATCTCATACTGCTTGTTTGCCCTCAAAGGCAGTCTGTTCTTCTTCCATTGCACTGACACACCAGGTTTGGACAGCTCACATCTTAGAGAGACAGAACCTCCTTCCTCTATCTCCGTACTTTCTAAGTCTGTCACAAACGATGGAGGCAGCTCTGGAAATTCAACACAAGACAAATACATTTATGTAACAATATTAGATAAAGCAGTGAGAATTAGACAAACAAAACTCCAAATACACACACCTTTCACTGACAAAGTGGCCACAGTCTCCGTACTTCCTGCTTGACAAGTGTAGCTTCCACTGTCTTGTGTTTTGAGGTCATTAATGTTGAGCTGAAGGAGGCAGCCATCTTGTTTCATCTCATACTTCTTGTTTGCCCTCAAAGGCAGTCTGTTCTTCTTCCATTGCACTGACACTCCAGGTTTGGACAGCTCACATCTCAGAGAGACAGAACCTCCTTCCTCCACCTCCATACTTTGTAAGTCAGTCACAAACAACGGAGGTAGCTCTGGGGAGATTAAACACAAGATAATTACATTATGATGACAGTAATAGGTGATACAGTGAGAACAGAATAACAAAACTAAAAATACACAAACCTTTCACTGACAAAGTTGCCATGGTCTCCGCACTCCCTGCTTGACATGTGTAGCTTCCACTGTCTTCTGGTTTGAGGTCAATAATTTTCAGTTGAAGGAGGCAGCCATTTTGTTTCATCTCATACTTCCCTTTGGCCCTCAAAGGCAGTCTGTTCTTCTTCCAGTGCACTACCACTCCAGGTTTAGACAGCTCACATGTCAGAGAGACAGAACCTCCTTCCTCCATCTCCATACTTTGTAAGTCTGTCACAAATGATGGAGGCAGCTCTGGAAATTTAACACAAGACAATTACATTTCTATAACAATAGTAAATGAAGCACTGAGAATCAGATGCACAAAACTCCAAATACACACACCTTTCACTGACAAAGTGGCCATCGTTTCTGCACTTCCTGCTTGACAAGTATAGCTTCCACTGTCTTCTGTTTGGAGGTCATTAATGTTGAGCTGGAGGAGGCAGCCATTTTGTTTCATCTCGTACTTTCTGTTTGGCCTCAAAAGCAGGCTATTCTTCTTCCATTGTGCTGACACTCCAGGTTTAGAAAGCTCACATCTTAGAGAGACCAAACCTCCTTCCTCCATCTCCATACTTTGTAAGTCTGTCACAAATGATGGAGGCAGCTCTGGGGGAATTCAACACAAGACAATTACATTATAAGGGCAATAACAGGTGATGCAGTTAGAACAGAATGCACATAACTAAAAATACAAACAACTACAAATACACACACCTTTCACTGACAAAGTGGCCACGGTCTCTGCGCTTTCTGCTTGACAAGTGTAGCTTCCACTGTCTTCTGGTTTGAGATCATTAATGTTGAGCTGAAGGAGGCAGCCATCTTGTTTCATCTCATACTTCTTGTTTGCCCTCAAAGGCAATTTGTTCATCTTCCATTGCACTGGCACTCCAGGTTTGGACAGCTCACATCTCAGAGAAACAGAACCGCCGACCTCCATCTCCATACTTTGTAAATCAGTCACAAATAATGGAGGCAACTCTGCGGGAATTCAACAGAAGATATTTACATTTCTATACCAATAACAGGTATGAGAATCAAAATGTTCAAAACTAAAAATATACACACCTTTTACTTCTAAAGTGGCTACAGTCTCCGCACTTTCTGCTTGACATGTGTAACGTCCACTGTCTTCTAGTTTGAGGTCATTAATTTTGAGCTGAAGGAAGCAGCCATCTTGTTTCATCTCGTACTTCCAGTTGGCCCTCAGGGGCAGTCTGTTCTTCTTCCATTGCACTGACACTCCAGGTTTAGACAACTCACAGTTCAGGATGGCTGTATCTCCTTCCTCCATCTCTGTATTTTCTAAGTCAGCGTTGAATGACATTGGAAGCTCTGTAGATGCATTGGAAACATAATATTTACATGTATATAAATTATTGCAATGGACAGAAACACGCAATCGTTTCATTTTTGCATACAATAACAATTAAACATTTCACAAAGCAGTTAAAAAATGGAAGTACCTCTTACGGACACAGTTGCAATTGTCTCTGCATTTCCTGCTTGACATGTGTACATGCCACTGTCCTCGAGTTTTAGCTCACTGATGTTGAGGTGGTGGTGGCAGCCATCTTGTTTCATCTCATACTTCCTGTTGGCCCTCAGTGGCAGCCCGTTTTTCTTCCATTGGACTGACAGTCCAGGTTTAGACAACTCACAGCTTAGAGAGACTGAACTTTCCTCTTCCATCTCAATATTTTGTATGTTTGTCACAAAGAATGGAGGCAGTTCTAGAGGAATTTAACAAAATTAATATTAAGGTGATGTCAAACAAAAAAAAGTACTAAAAAGGCACGACATAAGTACATTTATGTTCCTAATGTACTATACAAACATTGGGTTCAATCATTTCTACCATTTTTAATTACACTTTAATAATAATTTATTATATTGTAGGTGTAAAACTGTAATGCGAGCTACTGTACTATTGTCGTTGGTTCCCTTTTTATGAGTACTTTTTGCATCATTGCATGTTGAAAGTGGTAAGGCTTGTTATGATGATGGACCAACTCAAAATTGAAAATTGAAATTTACAGGATTATACTTAATACGATATCCAAATGTATATGAATAAAGGATTAGGGATTCACATTATAAAGTATGTACTGTAATATATTAACCATCAAGAGTATGTTAACACCTTGTTTACTTTCAACAAAAAACTGAAAATGTGACAAACAACACGGCAAAACAGGAAAACTATTAACCAAAAGTTTGATCAAATATCACTTTTCTGCAGATTTAACTATTTCGTAGAAAGCTTTCTACTCTGTCCTTCTCCGTCTCACTCTCTCGTTTTGCTCTGTAAACAAACCCCCACTCTGTCCATCCATCCATCTTCTTCTGGTTATCCGAGATTGGGTCGCGAGGGGAGCAACCTAAGCATAGAAGTCCTGGATTTTTCCCGTGGCCTTCTACCGGTCGGACGTGCCCCAAACACCTCCCCAGGGCGGCGTTCGGGGGGCATCCTGACCAGATGATCAGAACCACCTCATCTAGCTCGATGTGGAGAAGCAGCGGCTTTACTCTGAGCTTCTCACCCTATCTCTAAGGAAGAGCCTCGCCAACCGGCAGAGGAAACTCATTTTGGCCACTCGTACTCGGGATCTTGTCTTTTCAGTCACAATCCAAAGCTCATGACCATAGGTGAGGATAGTAACGTAGATCGACCGGTAAATTGAGAGCTTTGCCTTCGGGCTCAGCTTCTTTTTCACCAAGACGGATCGATACAGGGTCTGCATTACTGCATACACCGCACCGATCAGCCTGTCGATCTCATGATCCACTCTTCCCTCAATCATGAACAAGACTCCGAGGTACTTGAACTCCTGTACTTTCTCCTGCTCTGTTTTATATCAAAGTCACAAGCTCTGTTACGCTGTTGTTGTAATTACCGTAATGATCCAAGTATTTCACTTCAGAAACCAGAGGAAGTATGTCAATAGGTCAAGATTTATGGTAATTTAGGAACGGCATTGCAATCTATTGCTACAGGCTACAGTGTCGAGTTTAACGGGCGGGGATCAAAAATCTTAACTGGCTGTATATTGGCCATAGGCCGTAGTTTGCCCAGGTCGGATCAAACCCCAAAAGGGATCATTCTAGAGCCGTAATGGTAATGTTTTGAGGAAAACAAACATTACCTTTTACTGACAAAGTGGCAGTTGTCTCAGCACTTCCTGCTTGACATGTGTAACGACCACTGTCCTCAGGTTGAAGCTCCTTAATACGAAGCTGGAGGAAGCACCCATCCTGCCTCATCTCATACTTGCTGCCGGCTCTTATAGGCAACTTGTTCTTCTTCCACTGCACTGTGGCTTCTGGCTTTGATAGCTCACAACACAGACAGGCAGTACCGCCCTCTTCAGCCTTTACGTTCTGTAGGTTTTCGTTGAAAAATGCTGGAAGTTCTGGGAAAGATTTCATCTAGCATGAGGGAAGCAGGAGAAGAATAAGAAGACATGTGAAATATACTCACCTTTCACTCTCACATTTGCAGTGGTTTCTGCACCTCCTGCTTGACACGTGTAGCTTCCACTGTCCTCAGGTTTGATCTCTTTAATGTAGAGTTGCAGGAGGCAGCCATCTTGCTTCATCTCATATGTTCTGTTGGCCCTCACAGGCAGTCTGTTCTTCTTCCATTGCACTTGGGCTCCAGGTTTAGACAGCTCACAGCTCAGAGAGACTGAATCTCCCTCATCCGGCTCCACATTTTGCAAATCTTTCTTGAAGAATGGAGGCAATTCTGGGTAAACGGTAGAGCAAAAAATGTTAAGTACAAAAAAAACCACCTTAATTTATTTAATTTATCAAACGTTGGACCAGACACCTCAGCAATAATTATTGTATCCATTGCAAAAAAAACATGTTTTGTCCAACTCTAAAATGATAAATATAATATCATTAATTATCCACTTGGAAAAGTCAGGCTTGTGTTGGCCTTTCGGCGGCACTGTTGGTGGAACCCGCCTGGTTCAGCCCCTGTCAAAAATCGGGTCCTCCAAATCAGAGTCAAGAGCCCTAGGCACCGAGCTAGCAGCCCAAGTTGTCAACTCCATGTCCAGCGCAAACTCTGAAGGTGTTAAAGAATGAAGTTTAATAACCTACACTTGGCACAGTCACACTATCTCACTCTCAGCTGGGTCACGCAAACACTGTAACCTGCCTGGTTCAGCCCCTGCTTCCCTTCCACTCGGGGCTCAATCTGGGCCCTACAAATAAGAGTCGAGCACGCTAGGTACTGAGCCAAAAGCTCGAGTTGTCAACTCGATTTCTAGCGCAAGCTCTTAAGGTGTTGGAGAGTGACGTTTACCAAGGTACAATTGGACACATTTCACTGGCTGGCCTCTGTACATTACCAGTCCCTCCTTCTCCCGCTACAAACAAATGGCTACTAATGATTTATTTGAATGCTTATGAGCTTTTTTCCACTAGTAGCAAGGTGTTGTCGTATTTCATTGCCTGTTTACTTTCGTTTCAAAGCATCTACCTCCCTGAGCTTAAAGCGCTGACAAATGAGAAACAACCTGAGGACGACACGATGACAAAATCATGGTGAACATTATTGATCATAAATCAGGTTTTACCTGACCAATTTTCATTCAGTTCAAGACTCATAAGTAGTTTCAAGTTGAAAACGGGCATCTATTTGGCTGCGTCATTATGCCACGCTTGTGTTGACTGCGGGTTAATATACTGTATGTACTGTACAGTATGTCCGACTGTTTTTGCCTATTAAGTGCAAATGCTGTCCAGCACATGATACTTATATATGAACTGATTTGTTTACATATGGATAAAGGTAAAATCAATGCACCTTTGACTGTAACAGCTGCAGTTGTTTCCGCACTTCCCGCTTGACACGTGTAGCTGCCGCTGTCCTCAAGCTTCAGCTCCTTGATGTGAAGTTGGAGAAGGCAGCCATCTTGTGTCATCTCGTACTTCCTGCCGGCCCGCAGTGGCAGTCTGTTTTTCTTCCATTGCACCAGCATCTCAAGTTTGGACAGCTCGCAGTACAGAATAACTGAGCTTCCCTCCTCACTCTCAACACTCTGCAACTCTTCCTGGAAAAATGGAGGGAGCTCTGGCGAAGGGACGAGAAAGAACCCACATGGACACACCGATTCAGCTCTGTTATGTCACCTGACTTCCTGTATTACCTGTCACGGTAATCTTGGCAGTGGCCTGCACGTCTCCTGTATCGCAACAGTAGACTCCAACATCCAGAGAGTCCACAGCATGGATGAGCAGTAGGCTGACTTTTCCTTCCTTACGCATTTCAAATTTATCGCTGTTTTTGAGAGGAATGTGGTTCCGCCTCCAGGTAACAGTGCTTCTGAAGTCCGAGGTTGTGCAGGACAAAGTAGCTGTCTCTCCCTCCATGGTTGTCACATCTTTAGGCACCTCCTCAAATAGAACTGAAAAAGTGCGTCTCTTTAGCAGATCTTCACAACAGCGCTAAATATTTATGCACTCCTTTCACCTTTGACCTTTGGTACCACTAGAAGACTTGCAGAGGTCCTTTCCTCCCCGACCACAAATGCCACAGTTCCCGTCTCCTCAGGTGTTGTCATGGTAAGCAGCAGTCTGTGTTGACGGCCCTGGCATGTCATCTGGTTCATCTCGTTCCTCTGCAGTGGACTGGAGCCGAGCCACCACATACCCTCGCTCACGTTCACGTGACTGAGCTCGCACACAAACTCTGCGTCCTCCCCCGCTGTCACCGTAACATCTTTAAGCTCCGTCACAATTCGCACTCGCTCTGTGTTGGACATAAGGTAGACATAGATGGTTTTAAAGAGATGGAACTTATGTTCAGATAAATAAGGGATGGAATGATTGTTTCCACACACCTCTTACAACCAACTTAGAAGTGGTCTTCTTTCCCCTGGTGATGCAACAATATTCACCAGCATCTTCTAAACACAGCTGCTTGATCTCAAGCATATGCGTAGGTCCTTTTTTTGTTATAGTCACTCGTTCGCCTTCTTCAACCACAGCGTTGTCTTTCTTCCAAGTGACTGGGACGTTAGCGCTAGAAACTTCACACGACAGCAGCACCGATTTGCCCTCCATCACCGCTTGGCTGTCCAGCTCTTTCTCGAAGAACACAGATGCCGCTGCTACAGTATCAGAAAAAGAGATGTTTGTTATGTAAAAAAGGATGTCTTAGTGGAACAAACTCTGGTAACTTATAAATGTGCATTATTTGTGTAGCAAATCCTTGAAGGAAAACTAGAAGAATGAGTGATACCTCGCACGTTCACTTCCGCTGTGGTCTTCTGCTCGCCAAGGACACAACTATACTCCCCAACGTCCTCCGGCTGGGTGTTTTTGATGATCATCTCAGCTATGTTCTCCTTCAGAGTCATCTGATACCTTCCGCCTTGATGCAGCTGGTCCTCCCCCTTCCACCACTGCACAGCTACTCCAGTCCTAGAAAGTTCGCATCTAAGGGTTATGTTTCCTCCCTCAGCAGCTTCCTGGTTCTTCAAACCCAGCTTAAAGGTGAGGGGTATAGCTGTGAATGTACAATAGAAAAAAGTATCATTATGTTTGACTGCACCCATCCATCCATACTGTTATGTCTCACGTGTAACATCGATGTTGGCTATGGTCTTGACGTCGCCGTAGACACAGCTGTAGACCCCACTGTCCTCCAGTTGTATGTTTTTAATAGTCAGCTCCAACATGCTGTTTCGATTTTTTATCTGGTACTTGAAATTATTTTTCAGTAGCTCTTGTCCCTTCCTCCACTCCACAGCCAGGCCAGGTTTGGACAGTTCACACGTCAACATCACGCTGTTCTCCTCCTCCACTTCCTGGTTCTTCAGTTTGGTTTTGAACGTGATGGGAGGTGCTGGACAGACGAGTTATTGTTCACACGCTGGGCTATTCTTTAGTGACAATGAAACCACCCACCTTTTACCAGCAGCTCAGCAGTTGACTGGCTGTCTTTCGTCTTGCAGGTGTATTTCCCAGAATCACTCTCCTCTGCGTTGTTGACGATGAGTTTGGTGAAATGTCCCTCCTGCTTCATTTCGTATTTATAACCAGGCTTTAGGATCACTCTTCCTTTCCTCCAGTCCACCGGAGCTCCAGGTTTGGACAACTCACAACAGAACACTCCGCTGTCACCTTCCTTCACCTCCAAGTTCTGAATTTCTTGCTTGAACGTGACAGGAAGTTCTGGGGAAAAACAACACATGGAAATCCAAAGTATTGCTTTCACTAATTAGATTTTACATAAGTACAGGCATGTTGGTGTTTAAATATGGGCCACACAGGAAATTGCTCAGGGTGGCATACTGCATGGATGTGGGCTTGTGTTAATGTTGATTCAAAGTTCCGATGTTCATCAATGCTCTTCGCCATGAATATGATTGGTGGAGAATGAGGAATGGGTGTGTTGCTGATCTGAAGAGTAGGGTTGGAAACCTTTCTAAGGCCAAGGTGGGTCTTGCTATCTTTGAAAGGTAGAATTATTGTCCAATTATCTACTGACTCTGAATGACGCCTACCTCTTACTTTGATATCAGCTGACGTCACAGCTGTACCAACCGAGCAGCTGTATTCACCAGCATCCTTGAGCGTTACGTCTCTCATCAGCACCTCACACACCCTTCCCTCCTGCTTTAGCTGACATTTGGCTCCCTCACTCAGGAGTTGAGCATCTTTCCGCCACTCTACCGGGACTCCTGGTTTGGAGAGCTCGCAGTGGAGCATCACACTGCTCTCCTCCACCACTTCCTGGTCCTTCAGCTTTTGCTTGAAAATCACTGGAATTGCTGAAAGGGGGAAATACTTTGATGAATGTGTGGACTGTTCGATTTAACTGCACCATCCAATGATATCAAACACAGTGGTTGAATTGGAAACTCTTATGAAGAAAAGGTTGACACTACAATAATTGTTGTGGTTTACAGAGGTGTTGAATTGTATTGCATCATACTGTATTTTAAACCAGTGAGCGTCCCCTAGAGGGCCACCAAAAATATATATGTTTTTCATCTGTGGTCTATATGGACCTCATAGATGCTCAGTTTCCATCACTTGTAGTAGTAATTACAGGATCAAACAAACAGAAAAAGTCTGGAGCTAAAGTCACAGAAAGTTTTGTTTTGCGCCACAATATGACTAAAGTGGTTATTTAAGCTTTATTTAAGAAACATATATATCCGCCCATCCATTTTCAACCACTTGTCCCTCCCTCATTATTACTTTAGTTGGAATTAATTTATTTTGACATTGTAATATATTATAAATTATAAATATATTTAATTTTCTATTAATACCAATTAGTACCTGGTAGTGTCGATGGACTTTGGTCTGTACCTATACAAGTAGAGAATATGGTACCCATACCTCGTCATATATAACAGTGCTGCGATAGTACGTTGTGTAAACCTTCCTCACAGATGCCTTAGAACAGACCTGGGCAAATTAAGGCCCGGGGGCCACATGCGGCCCGTTAAGTATTTCAATCTGGCCCGCCGGACATTCCCAAATATTTTTTTTAGATCTTTAAGATGGAAACTGTAGCTGCCATTATGATGTGCAGTGATGTTTTCAAATGACCGTAAATCTTGAACTATACAAAGTATTTCAATGGTTGGAATCTGCGCTTTTGCATGATATACTAGTTACTATGGTAATTAATTAGTTACTATGGTAATCTAAGTCACAGCAGCTCAGACGAGGCACCAAGCAGTGGGGGTGGGGAGCGTTTCCACAGAGGGTCAGCCTGAAATGTGGGTGTCAGGGACAGACGTGGAAGGATATTTTCACAACAAAGTTCTAAAGCTTAGTTATATATCAGATTTGATATTGTATTTTTACCCTTTGCGTTCATATTTCGCTGTTTGTCGCGTTTTGCTTGATTGTAAAATATGTCGATCAAGAGGGGGCGTGATGGTCATATGTTGTCAATATTCAGTGTTTTATCGTTCATAGACTAATTTAAAATTCCATTCCGTTTCAGGCGGTCTGTCAAAATGTTTTAGCATTCAATCAGACATTATTGTGAGGTTTTGTATTAGTGTTCCTAAAAATAGATATACCGGCCCTCAGACACATTTATTTCTCTAAATTTGGCCCCCCAGTAAAAATAATTGCCCAGGCGTGCCTTAGAAGCTGCGGCGCACAATAAGATGACAGCCAAAAGTTGCACAAATCCCAGGGCTGGTATTCCACAGGGCTGGACGCGTGTTACACCGATGGCCATAATGTTGTGTGACCCGAGAATGGATGCGATATAAAAAGTGCGTTCTCTCACCGGTGATTATGATGGTAGCGGTTGTTTTAATGTCTTGACAAACGCAGCAGTACAGGCCGCTGTCCTCGGGCTGGCTCTTCCTGATGAGCAGTTCCATGGTGGAGCCTCTTTGCGTCAGCTGGTAGTTCTCGCCGTTGGTTAACACTCGGTATCCTTTCATCCACTGAGCAGTCAGCTCCGCTTTGGAGAGCTGGCAGCAAAGCGCTACAGCGTTACCCTCCTGCACTTCCACGTTACTCAGCTCTCGGAGGAATCGGACAGGTCGTTCTGACGAGGAAAATGTATTCGTTCTTTCAATTTTGACAGAAAAAAATACATGAACTACATGCAATCGCACATTTTTTAAACTTAAATATCATCTAATAATGCAACAAATATATTATCATACATTCAACCCATGTTTTCTGTTCAAGTCGAATTTGCTGCTTGACTTACAATTTCAAAGCAAGATTTTACGATAAAATGGTGAAATTTACTGCGTTTTTACAGCATTTCACTATATATGAAAAAAACAGCAGTACTGTTTTTTGACGATAAAATTCTGGCAACTGAGCTGCCAGTTTTTTACTGTAAAGAAATTGTGGTACCGTTTACCATCTACTGTAGGACACTGTAGTACACTGTCAAATGTACAGTTGTTGTTTTTACAGTAAAAAACTGGCAGCTTTGTTGCCAGAATTTTACCATTAAAAATATTTACAGTAAAAATAAAACACTAGAAATTTACAGTAACATTTTGGCAAATGAGCTTCCAGTTTTTAATGTGAAAAAAATAGTGGTACTGTTTGCCATTTACAGTTGTTGTTTTTACAGTAAAAAAAAAAAACTGGCAGCTCAGTTGACAGAATTTTACCGTAAAAAAAACTGTTTACTATTTGAAGTAAAAATTAAAAAAAGTGCAATTAACTGGAAAATTCTGGCAACTGAGCTGCCAGTTTTTTACTGGAACTAAGTGGTACTGTTTACAGTAATACACTGTAGTACACTGTGAAATCTAGAGTTGTTTTTACGGTAAAAAAAAATAAATTGGCAGCTCAGTTGTCAGAATTTTACCATAAGAAAGCAGTTTTGTATTTACAGTAAAAAAAATAAGAAATTCTAAATTTACAGTAAAATTCGGGCAACTAAGCTGCCAAATTTTTACTGTAAAAAATGTGGTACCGTTTACCATTTACAGTAATACACTGTAGTACACTGTAGAATGTACAGTTATTGTTTTTACAGTAAAAAAAAAAACAGGCATCTCAGTTGACAAAATTCTACCGTAAAAAAGCAGTTTACTATTCACAGTAAAAATAAAAAACTTGAAACTTACAGTCACATTTTGGCAAATGAGCTTCCAGTTTTTTACTGTGAAAAAGATTGTGGTACCGTTTGCCATTTGCAGTAATACACTGTAGTACATTGTAGAATTTACAGTTGTTTTTACAGTAAAAAAAACAAACAAACTGGCAGCTCAGTTGTCAGAATTTTACTGTAAAAAAGCATTTTTCTATTTGAAGTAAAAATAAAAAACGTGCAGTTAACAGGAAAATTCTGACAACTGAGCTGCCAGTTTTTTACTGTCAAAAAGTGGTACTGTTTGCAATTTACAGTTGTTGTTTTTACAGTAAAAAAAAACAAAAACTGGCAGTTCAGTTGACAGAATTATACCGTAAAAATAGCAGTTTACTATTTGAAGTAAAAAAAAAAAAAAAAAAAGTGCAATTAACTGGAGCATTCTGACAACTGAGTTGCCAGTTTTTTACTGTAAAAAAGTGGTACTGTTTTCAATTTACAGTAATACACTGTAGTATCTACAGTTGTTTTTTCGGTACAAAATTGGCAGCTCAGTTGCCAGAATTTTTCCATAAAGAAAGCAATTTTCTATTTACAGTAAAAATAAAAAAATACAAATTTACAGTAAAATTCTGGCAACTAAGCTTCCAATTTTTACTGTAAAAAATGTGGTACTGTTCACCATTACCATTACCGTAATACATTGTAGAATTTACAGTTGTGGTTTTTACAGTAAAAAAAAGCAGTTCACTACTTACAGTAAAAATAAAAAACGTGTTGCAGTAAAATTCTGTCAACTGAGCTGCCAATTTTGTACCGTAAAAAACAGCGGTATTGTTTTTCCATTTACACTGATATGCTGTAAAAACCACCGTACATTTTACCATAAAATTATTGAGACTGAGCTGGGAGTTAGTTTGTTTTTACTGTAAAATGTACAGATTGTCTTTTTTTTAATTGTATGTAAAAAAAAAATCAAATGTATAGGGAATTGTGTAATATTCACTGTTAGAAGCGGCCCTCTCAGGTCAAACATCACTGCGATGTGGCCCTCAATGAAAAGTAGTTTGACACTTCTGGCCTATGTTATCATTGGTGTTAGTAATAATGAAATACTTCTAATACATTATAACTGACCACATGCATACAGTAAGTCCAATATGTGACTTTTTTATCCCCATATTTACATCCTCACCATTCACGGCCACCCGGGCTGTGGTACTCTCCTGACCGCATGTGCAGGTGTAATCCCCGGCGTCTTCCAGGGCCACCTGTCCAATGGTCATCTCCAGCTGCAAATCCTTCCTCCTCATCTGGTACTTGTCCCCCTGCCTCAGCAGCGAGCCTCCTTTCCTCCATTCCACCGAGGAGGCGGCTTTGTTGAGCTCGCAGCGTAAAAACACGCTGCTGCCTTCGCTCGCCTCCTGGTTTGCCAGCAGCAGCGTGAAACGTGGCGCCAAACCTGCTCGGACGAGAAACCACATTACGGCACGGGCCGGCAAGAATGCACACAACTACTTGAAAGTGTGAGTGAAGGAAAGTCAGGACCAAAGTTATTTAATTTTTCAGAACACTAAAATCATTCGTCAGTCCCTCAAGGGTTTGTAAGGCTTTTTTTGTGATTGTTGTGGCCTAGAATGCCTGAATTTAAGGCAGTTTTTTTTAGAAAGTTGCAACAAAATTTGAGACTTTTTTCTCTTAATAACATTGTATTAACTTGTAATTTTATGAATTTGTCATCAATGTTTTAAAGGGGAACTGCACTTTTTTTGGAATGTTGCCTACCATTCACAATCCCTATGTCAGACAAGAACACGTTCTTCTTTTTTTATGCATTCTAAGTCGTAAAATTTGGCAAAAGCCCTCTAAATCAGTGGTCCCCAACCACCGGGCCGTGGCCCGGTACCGGTCCGTGGACCGATTGGTACCGGGCCGCGGCCGCACAAGAAGTTAAAAAAAAATTTTTTTTTTTATTTTTTTTATTTTTTTTAATTAAATCAACATAAAAAACACAATATATACATTATATATAAATATAAATCAATACAGTCTGCAAGGATACAGTCCGTAAGCACACATGATTGTATTTCTTTATGACCAAAAAAAAAAAAAAAAGTTTACTACCCCCCCCCCCCCCCCTCCCCCCTCCCCCCCCCCCCGGTCCGTGGGACAAATTTTCAAGCATTGACCGGTCCGCAAGTACAAAAAGGTTGGGGACCACTGCTCTAAATAACATCCAAAAAGCGTCAACAATACTCCATGGCCTGAATATTAACAAAATATTAGCCGAATAACTACTTTTACCGTCTAGTTATCTCAAAGATACAGTAACTAGCTTAGCTGTACTATGACATATTGAGTTGGTGAGCTGCTGCATCGCCTCTGAGTTGGTGAAAGTAAATGCCCTATGTGCGTGATATGCATGAGCAGAACTGAAATGCTTGAATGTCTAGGGTGTGTGGATGTTGGAACAGTTCGAATCGCTTGAGAAATGTGAGATATGGAGAGGTTTTATATATTGCCCGTTCATTTTCAAAGTTGGCAAATTCCTGGTAATTCTGGGTATTTAGAGAATTTTCGGAACCGGGAAAAATGCCGGCTTGAATGTCGAAGTTGGAATCGGATAAAATATGGCGTAAGATTTTGAGAATTTTGGGCATTGTATAACTATAAATAAGTGCATTAGGTAAAATGGGAATTTCCTAGATATTAGGGAATTTCGGGTAAAACAGGATTTTTTGAAAATATAGATCATACCACAATTCTCCTAGATGATATTAATGGGTTGGTGTTGGAATTTTTCGAAACGGTTGTAAAATATTGACATTGCAACAGTTTGAATTGCACTTCATATTTCGGAATTTCGGGAAAACCAGAAATTTTTACGATTTTTTTTTTTTATGACTTTTGTTCTCCCAATTATTAGCAATGTTTTGAAGGTGCAATGGTCAAAAACGGTTGAAAAATGTGGACTGTGAAAAACTTCCAGGAAGAGGTAAAATAGGGCTTTGGAAAACGGGAAATTCTGGAGATTCCTGGAATTTCTATGAACTTGGACGGTAGTTGGATTGTCCAAGGTGAGTGAAGTGGTGGAACGGTTCCAATCGGTTGAGAAATGTGGGAGTTGTGCAAGTTCGAAAAATGTCCCATTTCTTTTTCAATGGGGAAAATTACCATAAATCCGTGAATTCTGGGTAATCTGGGATATTTAAAAAATAAAATAAAATTGGGGGGGAGCTGTGTACATATATATATATATATATATATATATATATATATATATATATATATATATATATATATATATATATATATATATATATATATATATATATATATATATATATATATATGTGTGTGTATATATATATATATATATATATATATATATATATATATATATATATATATATATATATATATATATATATGTGTGTATATACATATATATATATATATATATATATATGTATATATATATATATATATATATATATATATATATATATATATATATATATATATATATATATATATATATATATATATATATATATATATATACACTACCATTCAAAAGTTTGGGGTCACATTGAAATGTCCTTATTTTTGAAGGAAAAGCACTGTACTTTTCAATGAAGATAACTTTAAACGAGTCTTAACTTTAAAGAAATACACTCTATACATTGCTAATGTGGTAAATGACTATTCTAGCTGCAAATGTCTGGTTTTTGGTGCAATATCTACATAGATGTATAGAGGCCCATTTCCAACAACTATTACTCCAGTGTTCTAATGGTACAATGTGTTTGCTCATTGGCTCAGATGATTAGAAAACCCTTGTGCAATCATGTTCACACATCTGAAAACAGTTTAGCTCGTTACAGAAGCTACAAAACTGGCCTTCCTTTGAGCAGATTGAGTTTCTGGAGCATCACATTTGTGGGGTCAATTAAACGCTCAAAATGGCCAGAAAAAGAGAACTTTCATCTGAAACGCGACAGTCTATTCTTGTTCTTAGAAATGAAGACTATTCCACAAAATTGTTTGGGTGACCCCAAACTTTTGAACGGTAGTGTATATATGTATGTATATATATATATATATATATTTTTTTTTCTTTCTATTTTTATTTTAATTTTTAAATGTTTTTATTTTTATTTCGATTTGCATATATTTTATATTTTATATATTTTTTTGTGCAGCCCTATTTCCTCTGGCAGCTTGTTTTTAATCCTGGAGTACCTTCAAATTCTTAATAATGACACGTATTGAGAACCAGCATCCCTTCTGTCAGACACAAACGTCCACTGCAGAGGACGCTGGTTGTCACATTGTGAGACACGACCATCACCTTGGACTGTGAGCTCGGCAGTGGACTGGCTGTCCTTGGTCTTACAGATGTATTTCCCGGCATCGCTCTCCTCCACGTTGTTGACGGTCATCTTGGTGTAAGGCCCCTCCTGCCTCATCTCGTATTTGCCTCCGCTCTTCAGATGCACTCGTCCTCGCCGCCACTCCACAGGAGCCCCAGGCTTGGAGAGCTCGCAGCACAAAACCGCGCTGCCACCTTCCTTCACCTCCACGTTCTGGAGTTGTCGTTTGAAGGTGACAGGAAGCGCTGTCGTCGGCGACACAAAGTGAACGTTAAGACCGTGTTATGCGACAACATCCGCTCGTATGGTTTCCCTTACGCTTCACTTTGAGCTCGGCGCTGGTTCTCTCATCCCCTGTGACACAGGAGTACCTTCCTGCGTCCTCCACTTGGACGTTGGCGACGGTCAACTCGGCCGTCTTCCCTTCCAGCTTGATCTGATATTTCCTGGCCCACATCTCCTCGGATAGCACCTGTCCGTCTTTCTGCCATTGGACTGTGGCGTCCTTTTTGGACAGTTCACAGCGCCACGTCACACTTTTGCCCTCGTCTGTCTCTTGGTTTTTCAGCGTCCCTTTAAACGTAGCAGGAACAGCTGGAAGAGAACATGTACGAGACAGAACACCACCTAAAAATGATATCGTATGAAGGATATTCCATGAGTAACAAGCATAACATTACCATATTATACTGAATACTAGATGAGTCAATTCCTGAAGGAATTGCATGTGAATGCTCCAATGCTGAAGTTGAACTCTATGAATGTAAGAATAGTTTGAATGTTGAAGAGTTTAAACTTCCAGGAAAACCGGAATTTGGTTTGGAACTTAGAAAAGTGTTAGTTTGAATATCCAGGATGAGTGGAATGGTTTGACTAGGTTGAAAAATTTGGGAATTGTGCAACTTGGTAAAATGTACCATTCATTTCAATGGGAACTTCTTGGAAATTTGGGAATTTTGGGAAAAGTGGGATTTTTTTATGTGTTTTATATAGGGATGTCCGGTAATGGCTTTTTGCCGATATCCGATATTCCGATATTGTCCAACTCTTTAATTACCGATACCGATATCAACCGATACCGATATCAACCGATATATGCAGTCGTGGAATTAACACATTATTATGCCTAATTTGGACAACCATGTATGGTGAAGATAAGGTACTTTTTTTAAAAAAATAATAAAATAAGATAACTAAATTAAAAACATTTTCTTGAATAAAAAAGAAAGTAAAACAATATAAAAACAGTTACATAGAAACTAGTAATTAATGAAAATGAGTAAAATTAACTGTTAAAGGTTAGTACTATTAGTGGACCAGCAGCACGCACAATCATGTGTGCTTACGGACTGTATCCCTTGCAGACTGTATTGATATATATTGATATATAATGTAGGAACCAGAATATTGATAACAGAAAGAAATGGGGGGAGGGAGGTTTTTTGGGTTGGTGCACTAATTGTAAGTGTATCTTGTGTTTTTTATGTTGATTTAATAAAAAAAATTTAAAAAAACAAAAACGATACAGATAATAAAAAAAACGATACCGATAATTTCCGATATTACATTTTAACGCATTTATCGGCCGATAATATCGGCAGGCCGATATTATCGGACATCCCTAGTTTTATATGTACTTTACATTATTTTCTGCAAGTATTGTAATATTTTTGTTCGCATAGAATACATTTATTGGATTTACATTGTTTTATATGGAAAAAGCAATTCATCATTTATATATACTTTACATTGTTTTCTGCATGTAAAACTGCAAGTTTTGTAATATTTTTGTTCCAATGAAACAGATTTATTGGATTTACATTGTTTTATATGGAAAAAGTTGCTTCAGTTTTCGTATAATTGTGTTTTTTTTGTTAGATTTTTCCACTCTACTACAAAGTACTGTGTGTGGGTGCTTCGTAAACATGTGAGTATTTTGTCGTCTTGTGTGGCGGTATAAAAAAAAAACCCATCTTATGTCAATAGCAAATTACCAGAAGTGCTCAAAAAAATCGATTCACATCCAAATTGGCCATTCTTTTTCTACTATTCTAAACCGATTCATAATTTAAAAAAATTGATTTAAAAAAAAAAAAAAAGTAAAACTTTTTTTTTTCTTTTTAATAAAAAAATAAAATTAAATTAAATATCTTTTTAGGCCATTTCCATGCAACCGGGAGACGCCTTTCTAACCTGTAACCTGTTTTCATTATTATAATTATCATACCAAATAATACATTGCGAGAATATGTTCAAATTGTCACTTGTGTTGAATCGATTGGAAATCGAATCTTCACCCCAGTAATCGGATCAAATTATTAGGTTGCCAAGGACTCAAACCTCTACAAATTCCCGTATTGACCCGAAGATCCAGTAAGATTAACCAGAGATTAAAAATGGTCACTGGTTGGTGGAAGAAGAAAAGCCCTAACTCACTTAGGTTGGTTGTCATCAATACAGCTCATGCATTAGTAGTCCCTAAATATAGGACAACCCATATTTTATACACTTTTTCTAGATGAAAAATACTGTACCGTCTTATATTTGGGTGAATACGGTATTTCAAATCATCTAGACCAGGGGTGTCCAAAGTGCGGCCCGGGGGCCATTTGCGGCCCGGAGGTCATTTTTTAACGGCCCCACAGCCCATTTAAAAATACGATTAAAAAAATTAAAAACATAAAAAGTGGTATGAAAGAGCAAACAGGTGAAATGTAACAAGAAAATGTTGCAATGTTTACTCTAATAACACAAAGCTGCCATGCAGGCTGTTTCTTTCTTTAAAAAATAATAATGAATCAACATCAATGTTATTATGAATTATTGACCTATCCAAGGCTCCAATTACGTCACATTAAATATTGCACTTTGAGATATTTTTTGGGGGAAATGTTGCATATTTTGTGTTTGCCATATAAAAAATTGAGCTGTTTTTTTTTTTAAAGAAGGGCCTAAAACGAACAAACAAAAAACATAAACAACAATACAACTTATAATTGACGGATAGATCTGAAGTTGATCTCGAGATTATTGTGTTAAAAGTAAACGGTAAAAAAAATGTATAATTAATTTTTTAACACTTTAATGAGTAGGACCCTTTTGGTTCCCCAATAATTTTAGTGTGATTTGTTTTTAAGTGTCATCGCTCAAAAAATAATAATGAATTAAAATCAATGGTGTTATGAGTTATTGACCTTTTTAAGGCTCCAATTATTATATAATCTCAAATATTCCATTTAGCAATTTTATTGGGTGAAAATATGGCATGCTTTGTGTTTTTTCCATAAAAAAACAGGGTTTTCTTTGACAAAAAGAGCATACGACTTAAATCTTTAAAAACGTTATATTGACAGATAGACCTAATGTTGATCTAGGGATTTAAAACTTGAATAATAATAAAAATAATAATACTGAATAATGACACATTTATAATATTTTTTTTACCAAAACCCTTTGGGGTCCCTGGGATCAAGCCTGAGTGGAGGCCTAAATGTATATTTTTTATACATATATTGTATTGGTTTTTAAAATAAAAAAAATATCAAAATGGCCCCCGCTTGCATTGATTTTTCAGTGTGCGGCCCTCAGTGGAAAAAGTTTGGACACCCCTGATCTAGACAAATTAGCCACAATGATAGAAGCCTTCTCATATTGTCTAACGTACCAACAACTTTAACCGTTGCCTTGGTCTTCTGGTCTCGACAGACACACACGTAGACGCCGCTGTCCTCTGGTAGAGCATCAGCGATGGTCAGCTCCAGCATGCATCCCCTCTGCTTCATCTGGTACTTCTCTCCTTCCTCCAGCAGCTCCCCAGCCAGCCGCCATTCCACCGGCATGCCAGCTTTGGAGACCTCGCAAGACAGCGTGACGTTGTGTCCCTCCTCCGCTTGGAGGTTCTTCAGCTTTTGCTTGAAGGCCACGGGGACCACTGGAAAGCAAGAGCAGGAGTTTAAAGGTACAAGCGCTGGTCTACATCATGCTCTTAAACTGAACAAATAACCAATACAAAACTTTGCAATGAGGTAATTTTTTAAAATTTTGCTGGATGATAGGTTGTCCCGCAAATTATTGCCCATAAACGATAATATTGTCAGCATTTTGTGACCAAATTAAGCATAACTATAATATATAATAATGTAATTAACCATTTCAAAGGATATACAATAATTTCTCGTTACTGTAGAATTGTTTACCATTGTACTGTAATTAAAAGGTAAATCACTTTACCATAAACAAACAAAAAAATACAATTCACATATGTCTGTAAGCCAAAAAATGTACTTAAATAAATAGTGCATTTTTTTCCCAGTTGAAAAATCGATGTCAGGCGTTAGTCCGTGTTGATGGGCTCATATTGCCCATCCGGTTTGCATCTGAGATATGGACATTTGGCTTTGTGATCATATTTTTTTTCCCTCCAAATTTGTGTTACCTTGCAGAACTTCTCACTAGCGAGTCGCGAGTAGAGAGGCTCTGTCCGTGAATCCTGTCCGTGTAAACTCGCGGTCTTGTTCTCCGCCCAAAGAGACAAAGATTTTGAATGACTGAAAAGAGGGCTCACCGTGTTCAGTTAATTCTACTGTTAAATGAACGCGCTTAGGTGCTGAGAGAGATGCACAGAGTGAGACATCTTTCTCTCTGTTCAAAGCGAGAGTTTAGAAAACACACACAGACATACCAATTTATCGTACAGGCAGAGTCTTTCAACTTCATTTTCATTTACCGTTCGATTAATTGACTTATCGACTAACAGCCCAGATCTAGTCACCATCAAAACGTTTTCCAAGGTGCAAGTGGTGTTTGTTATTAGCCTGATGGCTGCGTCCACTGCAGAGCTCACAAACTTGCGGTTTCCTTTAACACTTTTGATTGGAGGCAAAGGATGCAAGGCTGTACTGTCAGAAGAATTGTATATACAGTAAGTTATCACACAACTTTGTGTTCCCATGAGTTCCGGTCACCCTGCGAGAAGGCAAAAGCTGTCTTTGGTCTTATCAAACAAAAGGCTTGTAAACTTCCACCGTATGCGGTAGGATGCGACGTGGAGGTGTCGGTTTCCCTGATCTATTGGACAGCCACAGGAAGACCTTGTCATGACCCGAGAGCTACAAAGCAGAGAGGGAGCAGACCTGAAACCACTCCAGGCACCTTTTCTTTAAACTGTTTGTGACCGAGTGTGGCAGCTGTTTATGACCCCCCTCCCCTTAGAAACAGCTGCAGCCATGTAATCAGGAAATGCCCAAATAAATGAGGAGGCGTGGAACTCTCTCCTCAGAGCGGTGGGGTGACGCTGTACAAGGGTGCAGGCACACATGCGCTCTCCTCATGAGCTAGATTGATTCCTTTGCTTCTTGTCTTGTCTAATAGATGTCATCGGTGTTTGAACCTGACATGAACAATATGGATTGACGAACATGTCTGGAACTCAAATGCCGGTGATGACGGAGAAAAATGACTATGTCTTTTTGCGATTAGGTTATCGCACTTATTAAAACCCTGATGTCGATTAATCGTCCAGCCCTATGTTATATTCCACAACAACTACCATTTCACAACAACTACCATTTATCATTTGAATTAAATACAAACATATTCAAGAATTGTATTTGATCTTAAAGCAGACTTCTATAAATAACTACCATTCACAGTGACGGTTGCCGTGGTCTCGATGCTCCCACAAATGCACGTGTAGATGTCACTGTCCTCTGGCGTCACATCCTGGATCCTCAGTTCAATCAGCGAGTCTCTCTGGCGAATGTGGTATTTGTCTCCATGCCTGATGAGCTCATCGCCCTTCCTCCACTCCACAAAGAGAGACGCTTTGGAAAGCTCACAGCGTAAAGTCGCGGTGTTGCCCTCCTCGATAGTCACGTTGCGCAGCTTCTGCTTGAAGGTGAGCGGTTGAGCTGAGGAGCCAATGTTAGAAAATAATAAATATAACTTGCACCGAAATTCCGATTTGTTAAAAAGAAAACAATTTGCTACCAGTGATTTTGACAGTGGCGGATGTGAGCTGATCAGCGGACAAGCATTTGTAAATGCCACTGTCCTCGGGCACAGACTTCCATATCAAAAGCTCCACGGTTGTCTCCCATCTCCTCATCTGGTACTTCACTCCATTCCTCAACGCTTCTTGTCCCCGCCTCCATTCTATCGGTATTCCAGGTTTAGAGAGTTCACAGCGCAATATGACATTACTGCCTTCCTCGGCTTGCATGTTCTTCAGGTGTTGTGTGAATGTAACAGGAATGGCTGTCAGAAAGAAACAAATACAAACAGGGTGTTGGGAAACAGCAGCCAGAAAGGTCGCCTTAAAGTTCCGTTTGGTTTTATTTACCTTGTACTTTGAGGCTTGCTGTAGTGTGGTGACCTCTGCACTGACACGTGTACTCCCCCGAGTCGTCAGGTTTGAGAGCTCGGATTATGAGAGAATTGATGGTCTTTCTTTGTTTCATCACATACTTATCTCCGGACCTGAGGCTCTCCACACCTTTTCTCCAGTGAAACTGGACCCCCGGCAGAGAGTACTCACAGGTCAGGGTAGCAGTCTCACCCTCTTGGGCCTCTACGCTCTGTAGAGGCTGAGTGAACTCGGCTGGGATGGCTTAAAACAGGCAGCAGATTTGTCTTATTATTCTATAATTATAAGTAATTTTTACTGACGCTCAGAATGATACCTTTGACGGTGATTACAGCCCTTGTTGTGACAGAGCCAGCACTGCACTCATATACCCCGGCGTCACTTTGAGAGACCTCCCGAATGGTCAGTCGAGCCTCACACCCCGAACGGCTCGCAAAATACCTCGACGAGCTCCACATCAGGCAGCCGTCTTTGTACCACATGATGTGACACGGCTTCGACGTCACACAAAACAAAATGAGACCGCCTCCTTCAATAGCCTCACAGTCCTCTAGCGCTTTACAGATGGTCGGACGTCTCTCTGGTTGACGTGAGAAAGGAAAGCCAGTTGAAGAAATTTAATGAGGATTGCAGATAAAGACAAAGTCTCACCTCTCACCAACAGTGAGGCGTAGGATCGTTTGTCGCTGGCTGAAAACGAGATGGTGCCAGTGTCTTTGCGTGCCAGCTGTCTAAACGTGAGTGTGTGGTAGCCCCCCGACAACATCTGGATCTCGTTCAGCTTATTGTTGTAGAGCAAAGTCTCATCCAGGTACCACTTCACGCCCGTGTAGTCACTGGGACAGATTTGGCACCTGAACGTGACAGTGTCGCCTTCAAGGCACTCAACGTCCTCCAGTTCATCCAGGATCACCACTCTCTGACCTGACAGATGGAAACATGGACTATAGATCTCATTTCCAGCCATGTACAAAACATTAAAAACCCCTGGGCAGTTTAAAAGGAATCAGACCATTCTTGTGAGGTCTGTGACGACTTCAAACAGCTAAACTGTACCGCCTTAGTCAAACTGAGCATCCCCAGGAAACATGCATGGATTGCCTGGCGTTTTTCTCACCTTGCACAGTCAGCTGTGCACGGCTCTGCATGGTCCCGACATCGCACGTGTAGATATCCGTGTCCAACTTCTCCAGATAGGTGATGGTGAGTGACAGCAGCACACCCTTCTGCCTCATGACATACTTCCTACCAGACCTCAGCTCCATCATGCCCTTCAACCAGATCACTCGCTTGGCTGGCCGCCTTGTCTCACACTCTAGAGTCACTTTACCCTTTTCCTCTGCTTGGGTATCCCTTAACTCCCTCGCAAAGGTGTGTTGAAGTTCTGGATAGGATACATGAGAAATTCGGATCAAATTCTGCATTCCAGAACAGTATTTTTCCTCAAGAATACCTACCTCTAACCTCTAGCTTGGCACGAGATGCAACCCCATCGGCCTGACAGCAGTATTCCCCCGAATCCCTGATTGTGGTATTCTTAATTATCAGCCTTGCCAGGTTCTTCTCCACACTCATTCTATATTTGGGATTCTGTCTTATTGAATGACCGTTTTTCAGCCAATGGATGGTGACCTCGGGTTTGGTGATCTCACAGCTCAGCTCTGCATCCTCACCTGGCACAGTCTTGACATTAAGGAGATCCCTAAAAATGTGCACTGGCCTCTCTGACAAAACAGAAAATGGATTAGGGTGTGTAGTCTTTGTATGAATGCATCTTGCCCTGATTTCAACACTGGATATATTTACCTTTGACAAAGAGCACAGTCCTGCAGCTTAGGTCCTTGATTGTAAAGACTACGTCACCAGCGTCAGATAGAACCGCGTCTTTAATGGTCAACTTGTACTTGCAACCATTGTTTACAACCTGGAAACGAGTGTTGGAGACAACCACCTGACCGTTGAGGGTCCAGGAGGGCTCATCACTGAGATTGTGGGAAAGGTGACACTCAAAATAACAGTTTTCACCTTCTAACACGGACGTTGTCTTCAAGCGCTGTACAAGAGTGATATGCAAGTCTGTCCATAAAATAAACAATGATGTTAGCTATATACACTGACAAGACATTTTATCAATACTTCTTTTGAACCCACCGTGCACAGAAACTTTAGCTTTGGTCTGGCTGGTACCCAGATCACAGGTGTAATGTCCAGCGTCATCTTTGCTCAAGCAATGAATAATCAGCGCCACGGACTTCCCATACTGGCACAGCTCATGTTTCTCATCAGTTCTCAGGACAATGCCATCCTTGCGCCAGACTGGGATCACAGACTCTTTGGAAACTTCACACTGGAGGCTGACCTCCCCTTGCTCTTCTCCAACTGCATCCTCCAGAGGTTTTAGGAAGACTGCAGGTCGCTCTGAAGACCAAGGAGCACAAGCCATGATTTGAGCGTCGGCCAGTAGACAGTGGTATCTCGGGATACGAGTGCCTCAGTTTACGAGTTTTTCGGGGTGGTTAATTGTTATGCTTTAGTTTGCAGGCAAAAATCCAGATTCCGAGCCTCCCCACCGCTCGCGAATGTCACAGTGAATCCCGTAAGAGCCAATCAAAACATCCGGTCTTACTCGTTAACATTAGCTTATTGTTAGAGATGGACATAACTTAATTTTTCTAAGAATAGAAGGAAGAATGTGACTGTGAAGGACATTGCTGAGAAGAAGTATAATAATGCAAATATAATAATGCATCAAAATCAGTCTTGTTATGGATTATTGACCTATTAAAGACTGTAATTACCTAATCTAAATTGTTCCACTTTGCAACTTGTTTTTGGAAATTTTGAATATTTTGTGTTTTTCCTGTCATAAAAAATGTTTTTGTTTTTTTTACAAAAAAAGCATACAAGTTAAATTACAAATATATAAACACTGTATATCTATAGATAGGTCTGAAGCTGCTGAAGAATTTAAAGTGTTGAAAGACTTCCTTATAACACTTTTTTTAGTGTGACCATTTTTCATCGCTAAGTAGGGATAGTATGAGTTTGTGGAAAAAAACTGTCATAGCTCCAAAAATAATAATGCATCAAAATCAGTTTTGTTATGAATCATTGACCTATTAAAGGATGTAATTACCTCATTTAAAGTATTCCACTTTGCAACTAATTTTTTGAAAATATTGCATATTTGGTGTTTTTCCCATAATAACAAATTTGTGATTTGTTTTTGTTTGTTTTTTACAAAAAGAGCAGAAAACATTTAAAAAAAAACATTACAAATATATAACAACTTTATATTTCGGTGGATAGGTCTGAGGCTGTTGAAAAATTTAAAGTGTTGAAAGTTTAAAAAAGAATACACACTTTTTTTGGGCGCAGACGTTTTTTGGCTATGGAGGGATCGTGTGAGTTTTTGGAAAACAAAAACTGTCATAGTTCCAAAGAGAATAATGCATCAAAATCAGTGTTGTTATGAATTATTGACTTATTAAAGGCTGTAATTACCTCATCAAAAGTATTCCACTTTGCAACTCGTTTTTGGAAATTATGAAAATGTTGTGTTTTTCCCTTGATATAAAATGTTTAGTTTTTTGGTTGTTGTTTTTTTTTACAAAAAAAGCATCAAACTTAAGAAAAACCATAACAAATATATAAAAACTGTGTATCTATAGATAGGTCTGAAGCTGCTGAAGAATTTAAAGCGTTAAAAGTGAAAAAAAAATTATATTTGACTCTTGAGCGCAACCATTTTTCATTGCTTAGGAGGCTTAACGTAGTTTTGAATCACGTGGACTCAAGGGTTAAAGAGTGAGACGCTGATGGTGTGTTTGACGAAGAAGCATCTGGAAGGAGATACTGTAGAAGTCCACTCTCCAAGGTAAATGTTGTGCATTAAGATTACGTCACAAAACCTCTGTAGCTGTTTGTACTACATTCTATTGTATTCAGTATTATGTCACATGTGGTAATTGAACTGTTTTGGTTGCCGAGCACCAATTGAATTTGACTGTAGTTCATTTCAGTGGGTGATACTGTTTTGTAATACGAGTTTATAGAAGTACAAGCTGCGTCACAGAGCCAATTGGCTCAGATGGTAGAGCGGCCATGCCAAGAACTTCAGCTGTTCTTGGTTCAAATCCAGTTCCCGCCATCCTAGTCACGGCCGTTGTGTCCTCGGACAAGACTTCACAGGGCTTTGAGTACCATGCAGGTATAATAAATACGGACCATTTTTAAACTCCTATCCCAAGGAGCATTTCCTCGGAGCCAAGCAAAAAGTATCAGAAAACCCCTTGTCATAGCTGACCTTTGACGTTCAGAGTGGTTGTCTGAGAAAGGGGGCCGGTTTTAAAGGTAATCCTGCTGTGCTGGGGCCTGGGCTTCTTCATGGTCAGGCTGTGCATGGTGCCCATGTGCTGGATCCTGTTGACGGCGTTGGAGTAGAGGCGGACATTGTTGAGGAGCCACTCCACGTGGGCCACCACGTAGTTGAGCTCGCATGCAAAAGTGGCGACGCCGTCCTCTTCGATTTCCGCAGGTTCAAGGTGTCTCACTAACTTCAGCTTCCGCACTGCGATGTAAAGAAAAGAGGTTCAAGGTACAGTACGTGCAGCTTTCAGCTCAAGAAATATTCCTTTGACCTACCTTCAACTTTGAGATGCGCCGTGCTCTGTGAGCCCCCCGCCGTGCAGCGATACTGGCCTGCATCCATTCCAACCAGCCCATGGATGGTCAACTCCGCACGCTTGCCCTCTCTCCTCATGCAGTATTTGTTTGAGGTCTTCAGAGCCGTGCGACCTTTAAACCAGCGCACCGCCCTGGGGGAGGGCGCAAACTCACAGCGCAGCGTCACAGAGCTCTTCTCTTTGGCTTCCACGTCCTCCAAACTGCGCACAACTTGGAGGGGTCTCTCTGCGGGAGAGAGTACTCCAGCTGAAAGCGACACCTCAATCCTTCGACGGATGTATTTAGGGCGGGCGGCTCCACCCACCTTTCACTGTAAGCTGAGCAGAAGAACGACTCTTGCCAGCAACGAAAACCACCGGCCCCGACATGGAGGTCTCTGTGGAAACGAGGCACAGGCTGTGCAGGGTTCCCTCCCTGTAGATATCCACCTCTTCGCTGGGCTCCAGCACTTTGCCATTCAGGGTCCACCTGGGCGGTCTCCCGGACTTCAGGCTGGTCTCCACTTGGAAGAGCGCAGGCTCTGGTTCCATCAGTCCCACGGAGCTCATCCCCCGAATGATGCTGATAGCCTGCTCTGCATGGACAGCCAGGAGATACGCTTCTGTTACCAGCACTGTGTAGAACCGTGTTTTTCAACCTTTTCTGAGCCAAGGCACATTTTTGTCATTGAAAAAATCCAGAGGCACACCACCAGCAGAAAACATAAAAAAATGAAACTCAGCAGCCAATGTTGACAGTAAAAAGTCGTTCTCGCAATTGTTGGATATGACTTTAAACCATAACCAATAGGGCTGTGAATCTTTGGGTGTCCCACGATTCGAATCAATATCGATTCTTGGGGTGACGTTCGATTCAAAATCGATTTTTTTTTTCAATTCAACACGATTCTCGATTCAAAAACGATATTTTCCCGATTCAAAAGGATTCTCTATTCATTCAATACATAGATTTCAGCAGGATCTACCCCAGTCTGCTGACATGCAAGCAGAGTAGTAGATTTTTGTAAAAAGCTTTTATAATTGTAAAGGACAATGTTTTATCAACTGATTGCAATAATGTAAATTTGTTTTAACTATTAAATGAACCAAAAATATGACTTATTTTATCTTTGTGAAAATATTGGACACTGTGTTGTCAAGCTTATGAGATGCGATGCAAGTGTAAGCCACTGTGACACTATTGTTCTTTTCTTTTTCTTTTTATAAATGTCTAATGATAATTTCAATAAGGGATTTTTAATCACTGCTATGTTGAAATTGTAACTAATATTGATGCTGTTGTTGATAATATTCATTTTTGTTTCACTACTTTTGGTTTGTTCTGTGTCGTGTTTGTGTCTCCTCTCAATTGCTCTGTTTATTGCAGTTCTGAGTGTTGCTGGGCCGGGTTTGGTTTTGGAATTGGATTGCATTGTTATGGTATTGCTGTGTATTGTTTTGTTGGATTGATTAATTAAATTTAAAAAAAATTATTTAAAAAAAAAAATCCCCCAAAAAATCGATTTTTTAAAAATGAGAATCGATTCTGAATCGCACAACGTGAGAATCGCGATTCGAATTCGAATAAATTTTTCCCACACCCCTAATAACCAAGCATGCATCACTATAGCTCTTGTCTCAAAGTAGGTGTACTGTCACCACCTGTTACATCACGCCCTGACTTATTTAGAATTTTTTGTTGGTTTTCTTGTGTGTAGTGTTTTAGTTCTTGTCTTGCGCTCCTATTTTGGTGCTGATTGTCATGTCATGTACGGGTGTACTTTGTGGACGCCATCTGCTCCACGCGCATACTTGCCAACCCTCCCGATTTTCCCGGGAGACTCACGAATTTCAGTGCCCCTCCCAAAAATCTCCCAGGGCAACCATTCTCCCAAATGGCTCCCGATTTCCACCCGGACAACAATATTGGGGGCGTGCCTATAAAGGCACTGCCTTTAGCGTCCTCTACAACCTGTCGTCACGTCCGCTTTTTCTCCATACAAACAGCGTGCCGTCCCAGTCACATTATATATACGGCTTTAACATACACATAAATAAACAACTTTAACACTGTTACAAATATGCGCCACACTGTGAACCCACACCAAACATCCGCACCGTAACACAACATAAACACAACAGAACAAATACTCAAAACCCCTTGCAGCACTAACTCTTCCAGGACACTACAATATACACCCCCGCTACCACCATTGTTAGGCCGCCAAAAAATATTTGTTTTGGCCGCAGCGGTACTCAGTTGTAATACACCTTTCCACCACTTGTGTGACAATATCAAACAGAGTAAGTCTGGAGCTAAGGTTTTTTAAGCGCAAAAAATATGACTAAAGTGGTGAAGCTGTATTTTCATTTGCACGTAAAGTTTAGTTAAGAAACATTTATTATTAATTTAGTTATAATTTACTTATTTTTGCAATGCATTGTTGTATGTAAAAGTTTTTCTGACTCCTTACTTAATAATAATAGTCTTTGTGATTAACACAAACTGTAAGTAGGTTTGATATAATTATTGAATAGGATTAAAATCAAGAGTAAGATTACTAATTGTTCACATTTGATTGAGTCCCAGTCCCCCCTGTAGTGGAAATGTTGAGCCCTCGGATCAAAAAGGTTAAGAACCTTTGCCCTAAAGGTTCTAAAGGACCCCAAACAGACTTAGCCCTAAAAGGTTAGATGTAATTATCGAATACGATTAAAATCAAGAGTAAGATTACTAATTGTTCAAATTTGAATGGGTCCCATTCCCCCTGTAGTGGAAATGTTGAACCCTGGGGTCAAAAAGGTTAAGAACCCCTGGCCTAAAAGTTCTAAAGGACCCCAAACAGACTTAACCCTAAAAGGTTAGATGTAATTATCGAATATGATTCAAATCAAGAGTAAGATTACTAATTGCTCAAATTTGAGTGGGTCCCAGTCCCCACCTGTAGTAGAAATGTTGAGCCCTGGGATCAAAAAGGTTAAGAACCCCTGCCCTAAAGGTTCTAAAGGACCCCAAACAGACTTAACCCTAAAAGGTTAGATGTAATTATCGAATACGATTAAAATCAAGTGTAAGATTACTAATTGTTCAAATTTGAGTGGGTCCCAGTCCCCTCTATAGTGGAAATGTTGAACCCTGGGGTGAAAAAGGTTAAGAACACCTGCCCTAAAAGTTCTAAAGGACCCCAAACAGACTCAATTCTAAAAGTCCTGGTGCTCCAAATGGTCGAAAATGTACCCGAAGGGTCCAGGGTGGGCCTTCTGGATGAACTTCAGACTTTTTGGTATGGTATGGTATGGATTGATTGATTGATTGAAACTTTTATTAGTAGCTTGCACAGTACAGTACATACTCCGTACAATTGACCACTAAATGGTAACACCCGAATAAGTTTTTCAACTTGTTTAAGTCGGGGTCCACATTAATCAATTCATGGTAAATTCATGGAATGGTATGGTATGCTCTTTGTTGTCATGGGTCACCACTTAACGGCGCCCCATAAAAGGTGGGGAAGAAGGTAGACGCTGGGGAAGGATGAAGGATTTTAGACTGGGCTCCTATCGTTGGAGGGGCCACAGACTGGGGCCGTGGAAAAAACCTGATAGCCAATAAGCACAGATCAACAATTTACACAGAGCAACCCCATTTATCATTGGGAACACTCAGGTTCTTTTGTGACCTACAAGGCCCACATGGGTTAAATTCGGACCTGGTCGATATTTAGAAAATGGGATTAGGGTTAAAGTTGTGGACCTTCTAACTCTACAGCGTTCGATATCACAAACTCAACAGTATCGAGTCTGGAGTCTACTCTTTGTAGACGCTTTGCTTTGTCTGCTTATTGTGTTTGTTCTTGTTAGGCAACACCCACTCCAAAAGAAGCACCAGCTTCGGACGTGCTGAGGGAAGACATAAATACATCGGAAGTTACAGAATGTGAGTACGCACCATCAAAAATAGTGTTTCTTCCTAGTAGTTGTACACTGTTACATGTGTTCACGGACTACTTTGTAAATGTCTGTACTGAATAGTTGAAGAAGATTTCATCAGTGTGACCCTACATCGGATCGGATGTCGGTTAGCGTCCCCAAATTAGGATTCACAGAGTTCCCACTGCATGTGGCACGTTGTAACTGATATATCTCACCCTCCACCAGAAGCTGGCAAGATGTTTTGTCATCTCCCGCGTCGCAGATGTAGGTGTCTTCATCCGAGGAGCATACGTCGTCGATGGTGAGCTGCCTGAAGACGTCTTGGCAGATCAGTTGGTACTTTTTGCCGGACTGGAGCTCCCTCCTGTTCTTGTACCATCGGACTTGAGCGTTGGCCCGGGAAACCTGGCACTCCAGCAGACCCCGGTGGTGGTACATGGCGATCTTGACCCTCAGGGGGCGCACTATTTGGACCGGGAGCTCTGTGGATTGAGAAAACAGGCAATAACGTAGCGTATAATTTTGAAGATGATCTCAAAAAGGGATGTAACGGTTACTGGTATTAATGATAAACCGCGCTAAAATTCATGATGATTAGTATTACCGTTTCAAATTAAAACGATCATAAAACCGTGATTGATAACCGCACCTTGATAAGCACATCTTTTTCTGCTTATCCGAGGTCGGGTCGCAGCCTAAGCAGGGAAGCCCAGACATCCCTCTCCCAAGCCACTTCGTCCAGTTCCTCCCGGGAGACATAGTCTTCCCAACGTGTCCTGGGTCTTCCCCGTGGCCTCCTACCGGTCGGACGTGCCCTAAACACCTCCCTAGGGAGGCGTTCGGGTGGCATCCTGACCAGATGCCCGAACCACCTCATCTGGCTCCTCTCGATGTGGAGGAGCAGCGGCTTTACTTTGATTTCCTCCCGGATGGCAGAGCTTCTCACCCTATCTCTAAGGGAGAGCCCCGCCACCCGGTGGAGGAAACTCATTTCTTGTACCCGTGATCTTGTCCTTTCGGTCATAACCCAAAGCTCATGACCATAGGTGAGGATGGGAACGTAGATCGACCGGTAAATTGACAGCTTTGCCTTCCGGCTCAGCTCCTTCTTCACCACAACGGATCGATACAGCATCCGCATTACTGAAGACGCCGCACCGATCCGCCTGTCGACCTCGCCATCCACTCTTCCCTCACTCGTGAACAAGACACCGAGGTACTTGAACTCCTCCACTTGGGGCAGGGTCTCCTCCCCAACCCGGAAATGGCACGCCACCCTTTTCCGGGCGAGAACCATGGACTCTGACTTGGAGGTGCTGATTCCCATCCCAGTCGCTTCACACTCGGTTGCGAACCGATCCAGTTAGAGCTGAAGATCCTGGCCAGATGAAGCCATCAGGACCACATCATCTGCAAAAAGCAGAGACCTAATCCTGCAGCCACCAAACCAGATCCCCTCAACGCCTTGACTGCGCCTAGAAATTCTGTCCATAAAAGTTATGAACAGAATGGGTGACAAAGGGCAGCCTTGGCGGAGTCCAGCCCTCACTGGAAACGTGTCCGACTTACTGCCGGCAATGCGGACCAAGCTCTGACACTGATCGTACAGGAAGCGGACCGCCACAATCAGACAGTCCGATACCCCATACTCTCTGAGCACTCCCCACAGGGCTTCCCGAGGGACACGGTCGAATGCCTTCTCCAAGTCCACAAAGCACAAGTTGATTACAACAACACAGATTACTACAATAGTTGTAATCTATTGTTATTCAATTTCATTCTTAGCCTGTTGAAATTGTGTAGGACTTCTTACAAAAAAAGTAATAAAACTAGAGACTGACCTTTGACTGTAAGAGTGGCACAAGACCAGACTCGCTGGGCAGAGAATCGGATCTGGCCAGCGTGCTCCGGTCTGACAGACTTAAAAGACAAGGTGTGGATTTTACCTGAAACCACATTCACAAGAGAAGGAATCCTGTTTACATGCATTTTACTACATCCTGTACATGTACTAACTCACTCACCCTGATGTCTGATCTTTATGTTGTCCCCGTGTCGGATCCTGCAGTCATCCCTGTACCAGCGGCCCTCCACATCCTCCTGGTTGACTTCACACAGGAAGCTGACGGACTGGCGCTCCATGGTGTCCACATCCTCCAGCTCCTTTACCATCTGGATGTCCCGAGCTGCAAGGAAAGTACTTAGTAAACACACCGACTGCTAGAGTGACCCTGAGCTAGCTTGTTAGCATTATCATGCTAACTTTTTTTTTTATCCACTTTTACAGCCGAAAGCCTCATGTGACACATGCTAACTGTTAGCACGATAACATTAGCATGCTAACTTTCCCAGACAACACGACCCTGGTAACTTTTTCAGCCAATTTTGTCGTCGGAACGCTTCAGAGTCATATAACTTGGTAGCTCACATTGACATTCTATCATGCTAAATTGCCCACGCTAACTTTTTCAGCCGATTTACAGGCGAAAGCCTCAGAGTCACATGACACATGCTAACTGTTAGCATGCTAACATTACCATGCTAACTTTTCCAGCCAATTTGGCAGCCGAGCGCCTCAGAGTTATCAAATTAGTACTTGACACATGCTAATGTCAACATGCTCACATGCTAACACTACCATTGTAACTTTTTCAGCCAGTTTTGCAGCCGAACACCTTATATCATATAACTTAATACTTGACATATGCTAACACTACCATGCTAACTTTTTTTTGGCCAATTTTCCAATCGAACGCCTCAGAGTCCTATAACTTGGTACTTGACACATTCTAACTGTTAGCATGCTAACGTTACCAAGTTTACTTTTTTAGCCAATTTTGCAGCCGAACACCTCAAAGTCGTATATCTTGGTACTTGACACATGCTAATGTTAGCATGCTAACAGTGCCATGTTAACTTTCTTAGCCAATTTTGCAGCCGTACACCTTATATCATATAACTTAATACTTGACATATGCTAACGCTACCATGCTAACTTTTTTTTTTGCCAATTTTGCAATCGAACGCCTCAGAGTCCTATAACTTGGTACTTGACACATGCTAAAGTTAACATGCTAGCATGCTAACGTTACCAAGCTAACTTTTTTAGCCAATTTTGCAGCCAAACACCTCAGAGTCATATATCTTGGTACTTGACACATGCTAATGTTAGCACGCTAACAGTGCCACGTTAACTTTCTTAGCCAATTTTGCAGCCGAAGACCTTATATCATGTAACTTAATACTTGACATATGCTAACACTACCATGCTAACCTTTTTTTTTTTGCCAATTTTGCAATCGAACGCCTCAGAGTCCTATAACTTGGTACTTGACACATGCTAAAGTTAACATGCTAGCATGCTAACGTTACCAAGCTAACTTTTTTAGCCAATTTTGTAGCCGAACACCTCAGAGTCATATATCTTGGTACTTGACACATGGTATCCAAGTGTTACGGCCAAGACGAGACCCTGTGGCGGTCCTCTGAGCCCACCTGTGACAGAGAGTCGAGCAGACGTCTCGATGCCGTTGGTGTGAAAGGAGATCAGGCCGGCGTCCGCCAGAGCCACGCGGCTCAGTACGAGGGCGTGCGTCTTCCCGTGTGCGCTCATGCGACAGTTGGGCTTGGACTTGAGCTGCAGCCCATCCCTGGTCCACACTCCCTCCATGTAGGCCAAGTTGAGGGTCACCTCCAAGGAGCAGCTCTCGCACTCGCTCACTTCCACATCCTCCAGGCCTTTCACCACCTGGACACGCTTCTCTGGATTGTGAAGACACACCGTTTAAGAAAAGGTGTGTGCTCCATCACCATTGTTGCATTGCTTACTTGCAGCTGCTACTATTCCTCCAGGTATGTGGTCTGCCATGCTGCCTGCTGATGGCTGGACTTCCTCTCTGGCCCAGGATACACAATGGTCCACAGGTAAACATCAACACTGTATGTATGCATGTGGCTTCATTAGTCAATCAGCAGGGGTGTCCACAGTGCAGCTCGTTTTTTTAACGGTTCTAAAAAAATCTCATACCAAAAAAAGCATAAAAAATTTAATAAAAGAGCAAATAAGTGAAATGTAACAGGCAAAAGTTGCAATGGTGACTTTAATAACACTAAACTGCCATGCAGGCTATTTTTTTCTTTAAAACTGATAGAAATAATAATGAATCAAAATCAGCGTCGTTATGAAATATTGATCTATTCAAGGCTCAAATTACTTTACATCAAATATTCCACTTGGACATTTTTGGGGGGAATATATTGCATATTTGCATATTTTATATTCTCGTAAAAAAATGTGTTTTCTTTAACAAAAAGGGCATAAAACATTTTTTTTTTAAATTAAAAAAATAATACATTTTTATGAGTGGAGCCCTTTTAGGTCCTAAGAATATTATTGGGACTTAAAAAACAACAACTGTTATTTCTCAAAAAATAATAATGAACTAATTTCAATGTTATGAAATGTTGATCTATTGAAGGCTCCAATTACTTTACATCAAATATTCCACTTTCACATTTTTGGGGGGGAATATATTGCATATTTGAATATTTTATATTGTCATAAAAACTGTGTTTTCTTTAACAAAAAGGGCATAAAACATTTAAAAAACATTTTAAAAAATTATATATATTTTTTTAAATTAAAAAAATAATACATTTTTATGAGTGGGGCCCTTTTAGGTCCTTAGAATTTTAGTGGGACTTAAAAAAAAAAAACTGTCATTGCTCAAAAAATAATAATGAACTAATTTCAATGTTATGAAATATTGATCTATTGAAGGCTCCAATTACTTTACATCAAATATTCCACTTTGACATTTTTGGGGGGAATATTTGTCATAAAAAAAATAGTTTTCTTTAACAAAAAGGGCATAAAACATTTTTTAAAAATGTATACATTTTTATGAGTGGGGCCCTTCTAGGTCCTAAAAATCTAAGTGGGACTTAAAAAAAACAAAAAACAAACCTGTCATTGCTAAAAAAATAATATCAAACTAATTTCAATGTTATGAAATATTGAGCTATTGAAGGTTCTAATTACTTTACATCAAATATTCCACTTTGACATTTTTGGGGGGAATATATTGCATATTGCATATTTCATATTGTCATAAAAACTGTGTTTTCTTTAACAAAAAAGGCATAAAACATTAAAAAATTTTAGTGAGTGGGGCCCTTTTAGGTCCTAAAAATCTTAGTGGGACTTAAAATAAATAAACTGTTATTTCTCAAAAAATAATAATGAACTAATTTCAATGTTATGAAATATTGATCTATTGAAGGCTCCAATTACTTTACATCAAATATTTCACTTTGACATTTTTTGGGGGAATATATTGCATATTTGCATATTTTATATTGTCATAAAAAACAGTGTTTTCTTTAACAAAAAGGGCATAAAACATTAAAAATGAATAAAAACAAATGTATACATTTTTATGAGTGGGGCCCTTTTAGGTCCTAAGAATCTTAGTAGGACTTAAAAAAAACAAAAAAAACTGTCATTGCTCAAAAAAAAAAAAAAAGAACTAATTTCAATGTTATGAAATATTGATCTATTGAAGGCTCAAATTACTTTACATCAAATATTTCACTTTTACATTTTTGGGGGGAATATATTGCATATTTTATATTGTCATAAAAAATGTTGGTTTTTTTTAACAAAAAGGGCATAAAACATTAAAAATAAAAAATGTATACATGTTTATGAGTGGGGCCCTTTTAGGTCCTAAGAATCTTATTGGGACTTAAAAAAACAACAGCTGTTATTTCTCAAAAAATAATAATGAAATAATTTCAAATTTATGAAATATTGATCTATTGAAGGCTCCAATTACTTTACATCAAATATTCCACTTTGACATTTTTGGGGGGAATATATTGCATATTTTATATTGTCATAAAAACTGTGTTTTCTTTAACAAAAAGGGCATAAAACATTTTTTTTTTTTTAAATGTTATACATTTTTATGAGTGGGTCCCTTTTAGGTCCTAAAAATCTTAGTGGGACTTAAAATAAATAAACTATTATTCCTCAAAGAAAAATAATGAACTAATTTCAATGTTATGAAATATTGATCTATTGAAGGCTCCAATTACTTTACATCAAATATTTCACTTTGACATTTTTGGGGGGGAGAATATTGCATATTTGCATATTTTATATTGTCATTAAAAACTGTGTTTTCTTTAACAAAAAGGGCATAAAACATTAAAAATTAAAATGTATACATTGTTATCAGTGGGGCCCTTTTAGGTCCTAAGAATCTTAGTGGGACTTAAAATAAATAAACTGTTATTTCTCAAAAAAAAGAAAAGAACTAATTTCAATGTTATGAAATATTGATCTATTGAAGGCTCTAATTACTTTACATCAAATATTCCACTTTCACATTTTTGGGGGGAATATATTGCATATTTGCATATTTTATATTGTCATAAAAAACTGTATTTTCTTTAAAAAAAAACAATAACGTAGCACAAATGTTTGGGGTAAATTTAGGGGGGGTATTTTGACAAGAAATAATAAAACGTGACAATAAAAACTAACAGGTAATACGACAACTATAATAGTTATAGAAAAAAACATTTTACAGCACAGATGTAGCACAAACGATTGGTACAAGTTTGGGGAGATTTTGACAAGGTGTGTGTGGAGGATAACTTTAAAAGTGTAAACTTTTTCCAGCGCATTTAAGTCGACACAGGTAATAATTCCACGTGGCATACATCGGATCCTTGCGATGGCGAGCGGCGTAATCCCCGTCACCTCGCTCACTGACTCATCACCACCAATATAGACTCTGCTGTGACGCCACCACAACCTGAACGCCCTCAGCTCTCACCCTCAGGAAGCCACACGAAACATATCAAATCTACCATGTCGGATCATTTCACACAGGACATTCCCAGCATGCTTCACTGTCACACAGTAAACAGCAGACAAAATTCAACTCCTCCTATTACAGCCAGAACAATCCTAATTAATGCAATATTTGCATGCTATTGAACTAAATATTACAGCACCTGAGTGGACGGAGTGATGAAAAAGATGTCAAGCCACACAGTATCGTGTACGCACCTTTAACTCAGGTGTGCTGGAAGAAGGTCCATCCTCACACCAACACCTGAACAGGTCTATGACATTAACAACGCCAGCATGCATTCCAAATCTGAGTCCCAGTCCCCGAAGGAGACAGACCCTACACCACTTTCTCTTTTTTTACCCCCTTGTCGCTGCGGTGATGGAGCGACTTAGTGAACAGCTGACACAGCCCGGCCCCCCCCCCGCCCCCCCACACACATACTGACCTCCAAATAGCTTGGCGAGAGCACAATAATCACCATCAATGCAACCATTACAATACTAGAAAATATACTGTATGCCATCCCCTAAACAAGTATGGGATTAATAACAGCGTGCGTCTAAAGCAAGGGTGTCCAAAGTCTATCGCTCATTGTAGGCTGTCAGGTTCAAACACTGATGACATCTATTAAACAAGACAAGAAGCAAGGAATTAAACAGAGACAGAATTCAATTTAGCTCAATTGAGGAGAAACGTCTGGGCTGTACTCTTGCACAGTCTCCCACCACGCTCTGACGAAAGATTGTACGCCTCCTCTTTTATTTGGACTTTCCCTGATTACATGGCAACAGCTGTTTCTAAAGGAAGGGGGTCGTAAACAGCCGCTGCTTTTGGTCACCAAACAGTTCAAAGAAAAGGTGCCTGGAGGAGGGGTCAGGCCCTGCTTCCTCTCCGCTTTGTAGATCTCGGGTCAAGACAAAATCTTCCTGTGGATTACAATACATCAAAGAAACCGACACCTTCATGTCGCTTCCCATCCTACACAGTGGAGTTTTACAAGCCTTTTTTGCTTGGTAGGATCAAAGACAGCTTTTGTCTGCTCGCCGGGAACTCATTGAAACACAAAGTTTTGTGATAACTTAGATACAATTATTCTGACATAAACATTCTACAATATTACAAACAAAGAACATTAAAAAAAAGCAAACAAGTGAAATGTAACAAGAAAAAGTTGCAATATTGACTCTAATAACACAATAACACACTTTTAATTTTCCTGAGGGAACTCTCCTGGAGGAATCAATAAAGTCAATATCCATTTATCTATCAAAGCTGCCATGCAGGATGTTTTTTTTTCTCTTCAAATTTGTTATTGCTCAACAAATAATAATGCATCAAAATTAGGGATGTCCGATAATATCGGCCTGCCGATATTATCGTCCGATAAATGCGTTAAAATGTAATATCGGAAATTATCGGTATCGGTTTTTTATTATCTGTATCGTTTTTTGTTTTTTTTTATTAAATTTACTCATTTTCATTAATTACTAGTTTCTATGTAACTGTTTTTATATTGTTTTACTTTCTTTTTTATTCAAGAAAAAATCGTTTTTTTAGTATCTGTATCGGGTTTTTTTTGTTTGTTTGTTTTTTTATTAAATTTACTCATTTTCATTAATTACTAGTTTCTATGTAACTGTTTTTATATTGTTTTACTTTCTTTTTTATTCAAGAAAATGTTTTTAATGCATCAAAATTAGGGATGTCCGATAATATCGGCCTGCCGATATTATCGTCCGATAAATGCGTTAAAATGTAATATCGGAAATTATCGGTATCGGTTTTTTATTATCTGTATCGGGTTTTTTTGGGGTTTTTTATTAAATTTACTCATTTTCATTAATTACTAGTTTCTATGTAACTGTTTTTATATTGTTTTACTTTCTTTTTTATTCAAGAAAAAAATCGTTTTTTTATTATCTGTATCGGTTTTTTTGGGTTTTTTTTGTTTTTTTTATTAAATTTACTCATTTTCATTAATTACTAGTTTCTATGTAACTGTTTTTATATTGTTTTACTTTCTTTTTTATTCAAGAAAATGTTTTTAATGCATCAAAATTAGGGATGTCCGATAATATCGGCCTGCCGATATTATCGTCCGATAAATGCGTTAAAATGTAATATCGGAAATTATCGGTATCGGTTTTTTATTATCTGTATCGGTTTTTTGGGGGGGGGGGTTTGTTTTTTTTATTAAATCAACATAAAAAACACAAGATACACTTACAATTAGTGCACCAACCCAAAAAACCTCCCTCCCCCCATTTCTTTCTGTTATCAATATTCTGGTTCCTACATTATATATCAATATATATCAATACAGTCTGCAAGGGATACAGTCCGTAAGCACACATGATTGTGCGTGCTGCTGCTCCACTAATAGTACTAACCTTTAACAGTTAATTTTACTCATTTTCATTAATTACTAGTTTCTATGTAACTGTTTTTATATTGTTGTACTTTCTTTTTATATTCAAGAAAATGTTTTTAATTTAGTTATCTTATTTTATTGTTTTTTTTAAAAAGTACCTTATCTTCACCATACATGGTTGTCCAAATTAGGCATAATAATGTGTTAATTCCACGACTGCATATATCGATTGATATCGGTATCGGTTGATATCGGTATCGGTAATTAAAGAGTTGGACAATATCGGAATATCGGATATCGGCAAAAAGCCATTATCGGACATCCCTAATCAAAATCAATGTTGGTATTGACCTATTTAAGGCTTCAATTACTTCACTTTAAATATTCCATTTTCAAAAAAACTCTGGGGGAAAATGTTGCCTATTTTGTGTTTTTGCCCTCCAAAAAAATAGGGGTTTCTTTAACAAAAAGGGCATTAAAACATTTAAAAAAGAAGATCGAACGATCAGTTGATCTAGAGCAGAGGTGTCCAAACTTTTTTCCACTAAGGGGCGTACATTGAAAAATCAAAGCTTGCAGGGGCCATTTTCATATTTGTCATTTTCAAAATCCATCCATCCATCCATGGTCTACCGCTTGTCCCTTTCGGGGACTATCTCAATATTTTTTTAACCTTTAGGGCTCCTGTCAGGTTCAAACACCGAACTATCTATTACACAAGACAAGAAGAAGGAATCAAGCAGAGACAGAGTTGAATTTTACTCATGAGGAAAGACGTATTGGGCTGCACACTCAGTTACAGTTTCCCACTACGCTCTAAGGTACAGTCCCACATGCTCCTCTATTTATTTGGGAGGTGCCTAGTTAACATCACTGATAGACGCAATACATGATTATATGGAAATGTGCTGACACTTGTGATTTCGCCCTGTCTCTGTTTTGTCTGCGTTGAGGTACTCGATGTCCGTCCTTGGCTGTCAGCAGGCAGGGTCTGGAACTAAACTTCTGACAAGAGAAAACTCGCAAAGCAAGACCACAAGTTGTGTCTTTGCACAAATAAAAAAGTACAACTTCAGCACAATTGATAATAACTATAGCAACGGCCTTTAAGCATAAGAGTTGTGTGATAACTTATACATCATTATTCTAACAGCTCCTCTCAATTTTGGGCCCAAGCACAAACTGTATATATACAGTCGTGGTCAAAAGTTGACATACACTTGTAAAGAACATAATGTCATGGCTGTCTTGAGTTTCCAATCATTTCTACAACTTATTTTTTTGTGATAGAGTGATTGGAGCACATACTTGTTGGTCACAAAAAACATGCATGAAGTTTACTCCTTTTATGAATTTATTATGGGTCTACTGAACATGTGCTGGGTCAAAAGTATACATACAGCAATGTTAATATTTGCTTACATGTCCCTTGGCAAGTTTCACTGCAATAAGGCGCTTTGGTAGCCATCCACAAGCTTCTGCTTGACCACTCCTCTTGACAACATTTATGCAGTTCAGCTAAATTTGCTGGTTTTCTGACATGGACTTGTTTCTTCAGCATTGTCCAAAAGTCAGGACTTTGGAAAGGCCATTCTAAAACTTTAATTCTAGCCTGATTCAGCCATTCCTTTACCACAGGGGTGTCAAACTCAAATACAGAGTGGGCCAAAATGTAAAACTGAACAAAGCCGCGGGCCGAGGTTGAACAAATTAACCTTTTAATAGGGACCCAAACAAGTTTTGCATTGAATATTGAACAAGCAATGCTTATATAACTTTAGTGACATGCAAAATCGAGTTTGCAGCCTTCTGAGGTAAATATCAAAATAAACTTTTTCCACAGGCTAATAATACATTTGAAAATAAAATAATAATGAATGAATCAAACATTCAAGCCTTGAAGTAGCAAGAGAAAGTGCATCAATAAAACGTTAATTATTGCTCAGTTTGCCACACTGATTTGCTTTAACACTGAATATGGAACAAGCAAAGCAACGAGCTATCAACAAGCAAGCAAACGAGCAAAATCAACTTTCAAAAAACAAACGAAAAAACATCAATTGTACATTAGATAAAATTTAAATCAAAAATTGAATGCCTCTTTTCTATTTGCAGCCTTCTGAGGTAAACATCAACATTTGGTGGTAGCGGGGGGTGTATATTGTAGCGTCCCGGAAGAGTTAGTGTTGCAAGGGGTTCTGGGTATTTGTTCTGTTGTGTTTATGTTGTGTTACGGTGCGGACGTTCTACCGCAATGTGTTTGTCATTCTTGTTTGGTGTGGGTTCACAGTGTGGCGCATATTTGTAACAGTGTTAAACTTGTTCATACGGCCACCCTCAGTGTGACCTGTATGGTTGTTGATCAAGTATGCCATGCATTCACTTGTGTGTGTGTAAAAGCGGCATATATTATGTGACTGGGCCGGCACGCTGTTTGTATGGAGGAAAAGCGGACGTGACGACAGGTTGTAGAGGACGCTGAAGGCAGTGCCTTTAAGGCACGCCCCCATTATTGTTGTCCGGGTGGAAATCGGGAGAAATTCGGGAGAATGGTTGCCCCAGGAGATTTTCGGGAGGGGCACTGAAATTCGGGAGTCTTGGCAAGTATGAGTATTAGCGGTGAATGCGGTGTATATACCGGCGGGCCAGCTCTAATGTTAATTTGATATTGCCTCAAGGGCCAAATGAAATTACACGGCGGGCCAAATTTGGCCCGCGGGCCAGAGTTTGACACTCATGCTTTACCACTTTTGACGTAACATCACATGGACAAAGATAAGACCTTCTGGAAGAAAGTTCTGTGGTCAGATGAAACTAAAATGTAGCTGTTTGGCCACAATACCCAGCAATATAGTCACATGTGGACAATGCTGAAGAAACAAATCCATGTCAGTAAACCAACACATTTAGCTGAACTGCACCAATTTTGTAAAGAAGAGTGCTCAAAAATTCACGCAGAAGCTTGTGGATGGTTAGAATATTTATGTAAAAGTTATCACACAACTCTTATGCTTAAAGGCCGTTGCTATAGTTATTATCAATTGTGCTGAAGTTGTACTTTTCTATCTGTGCAGAGACACAACTTGTGGTCTTGCTTTGCGAGTTTGCTCTTGTCAGCAGCTTGGTTCCAGACCCTGCCTGCTGACAGCCAAGGACGGACATCGAGTACCTCAACGCGGACAAAACAGAGACAGGGCGAAATCACGAGTGTCGGCACATTTCCATTCTGAATAATCACGTATTGTGTCTACTGGGGGCTGCTTGCAGCCTCAGTGATGTTAACTAGGGACCTCCCAAATAAATAGAGGAGCACGTGGGACTGTACCTTAGAGCAGTGGTCCCCAAACACCAAATTTTATTTTTATTTTTAAAACACAATATATACATTATATATCAATATAAATCAATACAGTTTGCAGGGATACAGTCCGTAAGCACACATGATTGTATTTCTTTATGACAAAAAAAAAAAATTTTTTTTTTTTTTTTTACTACCCCTTCCCCCCCCCCCCCCACCACCGGTCCGTGGGACAAATTTTCAAGCATTGACCGGTTCGCAAGTACAAAAAGGTTGGGGATCACTGCCTTAGAGTGTAGGGTGAAACTGCAACTGAGTGTGCAGCCCAATACGTCTCTCCTCATGAGTAAAATTCAACTCTGTCTCTGCTTGATTCCTTCTTCTTGTCTTGTGTAATAGATAGTTTGGTATTTGAACCTGACAGGAGCCCTAAAGGTTAAAAAAAATACTGAGATAGGCTCCAGCACCCCCCGCGAACCCAAAAGGGACAAGCAGTAGAAAATGGATGGATGGATGGATTTTGAAAATGACAAATATGAAAATGGCTCCGGCGTATGTAAACTTTTGACCACGACTGTATATATATTTTTATGGAATTTTAAGGTATTTTAATCTAATCGGAATCCGGATGAATAAGATTGTTGATGATTTGGTGCGATCAGTCATAGTCCTAAATGTGGTGGGACAGCTCAAAGGGAACTGGAACCCTCAGGGAGTTTTCTGCGCTGCCAAGGGTAAAAGGTCACGCGGAGATGAAGTAATAATGAGCGAGGTCGTGTTTCACCAAAAAAAAACAATTAGGTGATTGAGTCCTGTGCACGTGTGTGCCAGGCTGTGCGCTAACACCCGAGTCGAGGCTTTCAAGCTGAGAATAGGCGTTTGATTAAAAGGTGACATCCAGCAGGTTTTTAATAAAGGGGTGTGCTCCTCATTTAGACGGACACATTGTGTTTGACGGACAGCTCCATGTGGGACTGAGCACCACTAAATCCGGTGAAACTCAAATCGACAACGCTAATCTCTCCGTGGCGCAAAAAAACAAGTTGTCGTCAGCGGGAGAGGAATGGCAGGTCACTTGTTCCACTGGCCTTTTGTCACAAATGTTTTTATTTTGTAACGACTGCTCCTCATTTGCATGATGAAGGTCATGTGACCCGTCCACCATTGATGAAGGGCTAAAAATAGCCTTGTGTCAATGCAAGGATGTGTGGGGTGCATTTAGAACTCCACCCAAACAGCTGAAGACCAGAGTGTCGCGTTTCCAGCTATCCATCCCTCCAGAGCCCAGACCTAACATGTTTTTATTTGGTTTTATTGGGAGGATCCAGACAAGCTGACCTGAACTCAAAAGACATTTCCTGTAGTTGGTAGTTGCAACAACACTCTTGTGTGAGTTGGAACTGTCCTTGACTTATAAGCCCGGTCCACAATCCTGGGGGTCTAATTGCAGGGCGGCCTTCAAGTCCTCCAACTAGTCCTTTATCCTGTCTACACTTAATGTTTACTTAAAGTCCTATAACTAGTCCTTTATCCTGTCTACACTTAATGTTTAATTAAAATCCTATAACTAGTCCTTTATCCTGTCTACACTTAATGTTTAATTAAAGTCCTATAACTAGTCCTTTAACCTGTCTACACTTAATGTTTACTTAAAATCCTATAACTAGTCCTTTAACCTGTCTACACTTAATGTTTACTTAAAGTCCTATAACTAGTCCTTTAACCTGTCTACACTTAATGTTTACTTAAAGTCCTGTAACTAGTCCTTTATCCTGTCTACACTTAATGTTTACTTAAAGTCCTATAACTAGTCCTTTATCCTGTCTACACTTAATGTTTACTTAAAGTCCTATAACTAGTTCGTTAACCCGTCTACACTTAATGTTTACTTAAAGTCCTATAACTAGTCCTTTAACCTGTCTACACTTAATGTTTACTTAAAATCATGTAACTAGTCCTTTATCCTGTCTACACTTAATGTTTACTTAAAGTCCTATAACTAGTCATTTAACCTGTCTACACTTAATGTTTACTTAAAGTCCTGTAACTAGTCCTTTATCCTGTCTACACTTAATGTTTACTTAAAGTCCTATAACTAGTCCTTTAACCTGTCTACACTTAATGTTTACTTAAAGTCCTATAACTAGTCATTTAACCTGTCTACACTTAATGTTTACTTAAAGTCATGTAACTAGTCCTTTATCCTGTCTACACTTAATGTTTACTTTAAATACTATAACTAGTCCTTTACCATGTCTACACTTAATGTTTACTTTAAATCCTATAACTAGTCCTTTATCCTGTCTACACTTAATGTTTACTTAAAATCCTATAACTAGTATTTTAACCTGTCTACACTTAATGTGTACTTAAAGTCCTGTAACTAGTCCTTTATCATGTCTACACTTAATGTTTACTTAAAATCCTGTAGCTAGTCCTTTATCCTGTCTACACTTAATGTTTACTTAAAATCCTATAACTAGTCCTTTAACCTGTCTACACTTAATGTTTACTTAAAATCCTATAACTAGTATTGTAACCTGTCTACACTTAATGTTTACTTAAAATCCTGTAACTAGTCCTTTAACCTGTCTACACTTAATTTTTACTTAAAATCCTATAACTAGTCCTCTAACCTGTCTACACTTAAGTTTACTTAAAATCCTATAACTAGTCCTTTAACCTGTCTACACTTAAGTTTACTTAAAATCCTATAACTAGTCCTTTAACCTGTCTACACTTAAGTTTACTTAAAATCATGTAACTAGTATTTTAACCTGTCTACACCTAATGTTTACTTAAAGTCCTGTAACTAGTCCTTTAACCTGTCTTCACTTAACGTTTACTTAAAATCCTATAACTAGTCCTTTACCATGTCTACACTTAATGTTTACTTTAAATCATATAACTAGTCCTTCATCCTGTCTACAGTTAATGTTTACTTAAAATGTTATTAGACAGTAGTAGTAGGTTTTACGGGGAAAAAAATAAATGTGGCAGCCTAGAATTTACCTGTAAAATTCACGATGTTTTTTTTACAGCAAAAAAACTTGTCAGTTCAGTTTACAGAATTTTACTGTAAAATTAACTTTTTTTTGTTAATATATATAGAAAACTTATTTTTGTGGGAAAAACTGTAGACTGGAAATGGCAAAACCTTGTGTCTTGTTACAGTAAGAAACAGAATTTTAGCGTTAAAAAACATTAGTTTTCATTTACAGTAAAATGCTGTAAAAAACAAACAAAAAAAAAACATTAAATTTCACTATTTTAGCGTGAACTATATGATAATTTTTACAGTGATAACTTGTTTGGAAATCATAAATTAAGCAGGTTAAAAGTATTATTTTCAAATTCAACAAAAAAAAACACGGTTTTATTTATATGATATGTGTTGCATTTTTAAATAATATTTAAGTTAATGTGATTGCATGGATCAAATGCATGTTTTGTATCAAAAGAAAATTATGGGAAATTTTCCATTTATTTTTTTATCAGTGACAGAGCAGGAAGGGGTTAGTAAAATATACTTACAAGGTTTTTTTTTATATTTTTAAATTTCACAATTTTAGCGTGAACTATATGATAATTTTTACAGTGATAACTTGTTTGGAAATCATAAGTTAAGCAGATTAAAAGTATTTATTTCAAATTCAACAAAAAAAAACACGGTTTTATTTATATGATATGTGTTGCATTTTTAAATAATATTTAAGTTAATGTGATTGCATGGATCAAATGCATGTTTTGTATCAAAAGAAAATTATGGGAAATTTTCCATTTATTTTTTTATCAGTGACAGAGCAGGAAGGGGTTAGTAAAATATACTTACAAGGTTTTTTTTATATTTTTAAATTTCACAATTTTAGTGTGAACTATATGATAATTTTTACAGTGATAACTTGTTTGGAAATCATAAGTTAAGCAGATTAAAAGTATTTATTTCAATTTTAACAAAAAAAAACACGGTTTTATTTATATGATAATATATGTGTTGCATTATTAAATAATATTTAAGTTAATGTGATTGCATGGATCAAGTGCATGTTTTGTATCAAAAGAAAATAATGGGAAATTTGCTATTTATTTTTTATCAGTGATAGAGCAGGAAGGGGTTAGTAAAATATACTTACAAGTTTTTAAAAATATTTTTAAAATACTGCACTTTTTCAGTAAGAAAAAGTGAATTATTGAGACATATTATTTCCAGGCTTTTGAGGGCCAAATAAAAGCATGTGGGCCCGGGGGGCCTTGAGTTCGACATCCGTGCTTTAAGTGAGAAGAAGAACAGCAGCGGAACTGCTCCTCATGAAGATAATAACTTTAATAACTCAAAATTAGTACATGAAAAATACATCAGACGGATCTCAAGCAAGTGTTTTGCTGCCCTCTTGTGGCCAAATGATGCATTACAACAACAGGGCACTGCCAGTCAAAGGTTAACAATAAAATGAAATATTGTCCAAAAAAATAGGGAAAAAACAAAAATTAAGAAAAGTAACATTATCTATAATAGTTGTCTCAGGGAAGGGATGGGTCAAATGCAGACAGTGTGTGTGTGTGTGTGTGTGTGTGTGTGTGTGTGTGTGTGTGTGTGTGTGTGTGTGTGTGTGTGTGTGTGTGTGTGTGTGTGTGTGTGTGTGTGTGTGTGTGTGTGTGTGTGTGTGTGTGTGTGTGTCAGTGGTACTTTAACTTGAACTTTTATCCAAAAATTAATTTAAAAAAAGTTTATTTTTAAATATTTTAGCCAGTGAACAATAAGAAAGTAATTGGTGGAGTTTCATTCTGGAATCGTAATTAATTATTACTAATATTAAATATACTTAAAAAAAAAAAAAAAAAAAGTTTTGTTTTTTTATTTATTTTTTTTATCCTCGAGAATTATGATTTGATTTAGAATCAGAATAAATAATAAACAAGACTTCTTTTTAAAAACAATATTTTTTAAATGTTTATTTACAAAAGTCGAAGAACAATCTAAAAAACCAAAGATAGTGACATCAATAATAATATCAATAATAGTAGTCTGATTATTTCAATCCAAAAATGCTAAAAAGAAAAAAAAGTGGGGAAAAAATGTTGCCAGCAAAAAACAATAATACATATATTGGTGGAGTTTATTTCTGTAATCATAATGAATTATTACTATAATCAGTTATAAATTGGGGGTGGATTGTGCTTTTTTTAAGAAAAAAATGTTTTTGTTTTTTTTAATTGATCCTCGAGAATTATGATTTGATTTAGAATCAGAATAAATAATAAACGAGACTTCTTTTTAAAAACAATATTTTTTAAATGTTTATTTACAAAAGTCGAAGAACAATCTAATAAAAGAAAATAGAACAACCTCAACTCCAACAATTGAGAAGACGTACATTTACAATAATTGTTAAATATTATACAGAGCAGGAAAACCAAAGATGAACAAAAGTAACATTATCAATAATAATATTAATAATAGCTGTGTGATTATTTCAATCCAAAAATTAATAAAAAAAGAAAAAAAAGTGCCAAAAAAAAAATGCCAAAAAATGTAGCCAGCGAAATACAATAAGAAATATATTGGTGGAGTTTATTTCTGTAATCATAATTAATTATTACTATTACTATCAGTTATAATTAATAAAAAAATGTAAGTGGTTTTTTTTTTTTTTTTTTTAAAAGAAAAAAAAATAGATTTTTTAAAAATCGATTCTCAATAATTATGAATTGGTTTAGAATCGGAATGAATAAAAATATAGCAAGTCAAAGTGACGAGCGCACTTTTTAGTTCAGACGCTACAGAATTCCATTTGAAAAGAAAATGACCCAAAAAAAGAATATTGAGTGAAGAACTGCATTCACATGTTGGAAAATACATTTATCTAGAAATGACAAACATCTTCCAGGCACTCATAAACAAATGTTTCTCTCAATGATCATCACTTTATAACAATTTTACTATCAAATGTTTGACATTTATTGCAAATAATTGCACTTTATTTCTTCCCTTTTTTGGCGGCAGCTTTGCCTTTAGTTTGTGCCTGCAGGGCCTCTTCCCGCTCAGCTGCAGCCTTTGCACGTTTCTTGCCCAAAGGAGTCTTGGTGTACCATTTCTGGGGACAGAGAAAAACAAACGTTCATTTTTCTCATCATTTGTCGGTAATTAGTGATTCTGTGTACTTTCAAGGCCTCTTCCTGGTCCTGAAAGACGGGAGTGAACTTGGCCAGCGGGGCTACAAACTCAATCGCCTTCAAAGGTCGCTTCTCCTGCAACAGGAGTCGACGCTTGGTGATCACCGTCTGGATGGCCTGGATCATGTGACCGGCGGTGAAGCCGTCGGAGATTTTTGCCAGGGAGCTGAGGTCCAGAGCGGGCGTTATCTTTCCGCCATGCTTTTGGATCAGTTGCTTCCACAGCACTGGAATCAGGTAAATAACGTTGAAGTAAAAAAATTCACATATAAAGTACTGTTCGGTCCCCCCGGGTGTTGCTAACGTTAGCCGCAAATTCAGCATTTTTGACCCAAAACTTTGCAGAACCCTTAAAGGGACACCAGTTCAACGTGTGCCTGAGTCTCTGGTCTTAGAAAACTGAACGGCACTCCTACTTCCGGTTCAAAGCTTTAAACAGCAGGAATTCACATTCACCAAGCAGCGCCTGCAGTAAGCAAATTCGTCCAAAAGATGGTGCCATAGCACAAACAACAACACACCTTTTAGGGGTCTTTATGTGTTTACAAAAAAAAAACGATTTATAATCATTATGGCCGTCAGCAAAGAAAAATCCATAAACTTTACAAGCCGTAGTGGTCAAAGTGTAGGAAAACTGGAATTTACAGCAGTAAGAGAAGATAAAGTACTTTATTATTTCCAGGCTTTTGTGGGCCACATAAAAACCTTGAGTTTGACACCTAAAACATGAAGTTTATTCCATCTTACTGAACAAAAAAAAGTCTCAAAAACATCGCAAATTTTGCCTCAACCTTCCGAAAAAGTTGCTGCAAATTCAGCATTTTTGACCCAAAACTTTGCAGAACCCTTAAAGCAGGGGTGGGCAATTAATTTTTACCGGGGGCCGCATAAGCAACCCGAGCACTGCTGGAGGGCCACACCGACAATATTTCAATTAAATTTTGCTCATTATTTTTGACATACCGTAAGATAAATAATAATAATAATAATAATTAATAATAATAATAATTTCATTTAACCTAACTTAACTTTATACAAAAGCAGATTGCTTTTGATGGTTTTATTTTTAACACTGTCTTACACAACACTTCCTGATGTATAATACAATGCAAAAATGTCCATTTCCGCACAGGGTTCATTTCTGTCACTTTATCCTGCATTATCCAACATTTTTCCCCGTCAGATTTGGACAACCATCTGTTGTTAAAAATCGTTTTTTTAACTTTATTTTGTAATTTGTGATTGCCGCTGTTCACATTCACTCACACAGGCGCATATGTCCACACGGAAGTAGTACAAATAACGCTTTTCAAAACAAAAGCAGCACCGTTGTATTGCACACTCGACATAGATACTTTTTAAAATTTATTTTGTAATTTATGACTGGCCTCACGCGGGCCGGACTGGGACGCACAAAGGGCCGCAGAATGCTCAGGTCTGCCTTAAAGGGACACCAGTTCAACGTGTGCCTGAGTCTCTGGTCTTAGAAAACTGAACGGCACTCCTACTTCCGGTTCAAAGCTTTAAACAGCAGGAATTCACATTCACCAAGCAGCGCCTGCAGTAAGCAAATTCGTCCAAAAGATGGCGCCATAGCAGAAACAACAACACACCTTTTAGGGGTCTTTATGTGTTTACAAAAAAAAAACGATTTATAATCATCATGGCCGTCAGCAAAGAAAAATCCATAAACTTTACAAGCCGTAGTGGTCAAAGTGTAGGAAAACTGGAATTTACAGCAGTAAGAGAAGATAAAGTACTTTATTTTTCCAGGCGTTTGTGGGCCACATAAAATGATGTGTGGCCCCCGGGCCTTGAGTTTGACACCTAAAACATGAAGAAGTTGATTCCATCTTATTGAACAAAAAAAGTCTCAAAAACATCGCAAATTTTGCCTCAACCTTCCGAAAAAGTTGCTGCAAATTCAGCATTTTTGACCCAAAACTTTGCAGAACCCTTAAAGGGACACCAGTTCAACGTGTGCCTGAGTCTCTGGTCTTAGAAAACTGAACGGCACTCCTACTTCCGGTTCAAAGCTTTAAACAGCAGGAATTCACATTCACCAAGCAGCGCCTGCAGTAAGCAAACTTGTCCAAAAGAGGGCGCCATAGCACAAACAACAACACACCTTTTAGGGGTCTTTATGTGTTTACAAAAAACTATTTATAATAATCATGGCCGTCAGCAAAGAACAATCCATAAACTCTATAAGCCGCAGGGTTCAAAGTGTAGGAAAACTGGAATTTACAGCAGTGAGCGAAGATAAAGTACTTTATTATTTCCAGGCTTTTGTGGGCCACATAAAAGCCTTGAGTTTGACACCTAAAACATGAAGAAGTTGATTCCATCTTATAGAACAAAAAAAGTCTCAAAAACATCGCAAATTTTGCCTCAACCTTCCGAAAAAGTTGCTGCAAATTCAGCATTTTTGACCCAAAACTTTGCAGAACCCTTAAAGCAGGGGTCACCAACCTTTTTGAAACCAAGAGCTACTTCTTGGGTACTGATTAATGCGAAGGGCTACCAGTTTGATACACACTTAGATAAATTGCCAGATATAGCCAATTTGCTCAATTTACCTTTAACTCTTTGTTGTTATTAATAATTAATGATATTTACACTTAATTGAATGGTTTAAAAGAGGAGAAAACACGAAAAAAATGACAATTAAATTTTGAAACATAGTTTATCTTCAATTTCGACTCTTTAAAATTCAAAATTCAACCGAAAAAAAGAAGAGAAAAACTAGCTAATTCGAATCTTTTTGAAAAAATTAAAAAAAGAATTTATGGGACATCATTAGTAATTTTTCCTGATCAAGATTAATTTTAGAATTTTGAGGACATGTTTTAAATAGGTTAAAATCCAATCTGCACTTTGTTAGAATATATAACCAATTGGACCAAGCTATATTTCTAACAAAGACAAATCATTATTTCTTCTAGATTTTCCAGAACAAAAATTTTTAAAGAAATTCAAAAGACTTTGAAATAAGATTTAAATTTGATTCTACAGATTTTCTAGATTTGCCAGAATAATTTTTTTGAATTTTAATAATAATAAGTTTGAAGAAATATTTCACAAATATTCTTTGTCGAAAAAACAGAAGCTAAAATGAAGAATTAAATTAAAATTTATTTATTATTCTTTACAATAGAACAAATAAATGTACTTGAACATTGATTTAAATTGTCAGGAAAGAAGAGGAAGGAATTTAAAAGGTAAAAAGGTATATGTGTTTAAAAATCCTAAAATCATTTTTGAAGTTGTATTTTTTCTCTAAAATTGTCTTTCTGAAAGTTATAAGAAGCAAAGTAAAAAAATGAATGAATTTATTTAAACAAGTGAAGACCAAGTCTTTAAAATATTTTCTTGGATTTTCAAATTCTATTTGAATTTTCTCTCTCTTACAATTAAAAATGTCGAGCAAAGCGAGACCAGCTTGCTAGTAAATAAATAAAATGTAAAAAATAGAGGCAGCTCACTGGTAAGTGGTGCTATTTGAGCTATTTTTAGAACAGGCCAGCGGGCGACTCATCTGGTCCTTACGGGCTACCTGGTGCCCGCGGGCACCGCGTTGGTGACCCCTGCCTTAAAGGGACACCAGTTCAACGTGTGCCTGAGTCTCTGGTCTTAGAAAACTGAACGGCACTCCTACTTCCGGTTCAAAGCTTTAAACGGCAGGAATTCACATTCACCAAGCAGCGCCTGAAGTAAGCAAATTCGTCCAAAAGAGGGCGCCATAGCACAAACAACAACACACCTTTTAGGGGTCTTTATGTGTTTAAAAAAAACTATTTCTAATAATCATGGCCGTCAACAAAGAACAATCCATTAACTCTATAAGCCGCAGGGTTCAAAGTGTAGGAAAACTGGAATTCACAGCAGTAAGTGAAGATAAAGTACTTTATTATTTCCAGGCTTTTGTGGGCCACATAAAAACCTTGAGTTTGACGCCTAAAACATGAAGAAGTTGATTCCATCTTATTGAACAAAAAAAGTCTCAAAAACATCGCAAATTTTGCCTCAACCTTCCGAAAACGTTGCCTCAAATTCAGCATTTTTGACCCAAAACTTTGCAGAACCCTTAAAGGGACACCAGTTCAACGTGTGCCTGAGTCTCTGGTCTCACCGTATCTGGAGCCGTAGTCGGGTCTGGGGATGAGGATGACCTTGCTGTAGGTCTTGCACAGGGACTTGATTTCCGCACTGATGGGGTCCTTAGCGGTCCCTATGACCAGGACCCGGTCCTCCTCTTTGATCAACTTCAGAGACTTGGGCAAATCTTTCTTCAGGCGTTTCGGTTCCAGCTGGACAAAAGTGGAGTGTTTGTTTTTTTAGACAGGATGTAAACACGGAGGACTTTTATGCTGTGTGATAAATACCGCTCTCTCCTCTTTGGGAACTTTTTTGTAGAACATCTTTTCTGCGCCGTCGATCCATATCACCGACGGCTGCATCAGTCTGGCAACCTGCGGGGAAAATGTGTTGTCTGTGTAACATTTATAGCACTGTCCTTTTTAGATGCTAGGTGAGGCAGTGTCGTAGCTTTCTAAGCGCAATGTTTGAACTTGGTTCGTTGGAGCCTAGGGGGCGCAACAACACAGGGTTTGAAACATAAAATAGTCGTGAGTCACTAGTGTGGTGTGTCTCTGTGACCAGTCGGTTCTGGGTGAGCTTACCATCCAACTCCGGGAACATCTGAAATTGTGGGATCCAGTCCGAGGAAGAAGAATCCAAATAAATCAAGGAAAAGAAAAAAAAAACTGACCATTTACTGTAATATGTTGTTCAAAAAAAGGTAAATTTTACAGTGAAATTCTGGCGATTAAGCTTCCAGTTTTTTCTGTAAAAACACAGTGGTATGGTTTCACATTTACTGTAATATCTTGTCCATCCATCCGTCCATTTTTCCGCCGCTTACCCAAGAATAGTATGTTGTAAAATTGACTGACAGTTTTTTTTCTTTTAAAAATACAGTGGTACTGTTCGTCCATTTACTGTAATATATTGTTAAAAAATGGGTACATTTTACAGTGAAATTCTGGCGACTAAGCTGCCATTTTTTTTGTTAAAAAAAACAGTGGTTTTGTTTTTACATTTATTGTAATATGTTGTTTAAAAAAAGGTACATTTTACAGTAACATTCCAGCAACTAAGCTTCCAGTTTTTTCTGTAAAAACACAGTGGTATGGTTTTACATTTACTGTAATATCTTGTCCATCCATCCATCCATTTTTCCGCCGCTTATCCAAGAATAGTATGTTGTAAAAAAATAATATAAATACATTTTACACAAAAATTCTAGCGACTAAGCTTCCAAGTTTTTTTCTATAAAAAACAGTGTTTTTCTATTTACCCTAATATGTTGAAAATAAAAACGTACATTTTACAATAAACTTCCGGCAACTAAACGTCCAGTTTTTTCTGTAAAAACAGTGGTATTGTTTTTCTATTTACTGTAATATTAAAAAGGTATATTTTACAGTAAAATTCTGGCGACAAAGCTGCAATTTTTTCTGTAATAAAAAAAAAACTGTGGTACTATTTCCCATTTACTGTAATATGTTGTAAAAACCATCATAAATTTTACAATAAAATTCCGGCGACTAAGTTTCCAGGGGTTTTTTTCTGTAAAAACACAGTGGTATGGTTTTTCTATTTACCCTAATATGTTGATTAAAAAAAGTAATTTTACCGTAAAATTCTGGCGCCACAGCTGTACATTTTTTATGTAATAAAAAAAACAAAAACTGGTACTATTTTTCCATTTACTGTAATATGTTGTAAAAACACCATAAATTTTACAATAAAATTCCAGCGACTAAGCTTCCAGTTTTTTTCCGTAAAAACACAGTGGTATTGTTTCACATTTACTGTATTACCTTGTCCATTCATCCATCCATTTTAAAATAATATAAATACATTTTACACAAAAATTCTAGCAACTAAACTTCCAGTTTTTTTCTGTAAAAAAACAGTGGCACTGTTTTTCTATTTACCCTTATATGTTGAAAATAAAAACTTACATTTTACAATAAACTTCCGGCAACTAATCTTCCAGTTTTTTTTTCTGTAAAAGCAGAATATTTACTGTTATATGTTGATTTTAAAAAGGTATATTCTACAGTAAAATTCTGGCGACAAAGCTGAAATTGTTTATGTAATAAAAAAAAACCAGTGGTACTATTTCCCATTTACTGTAATATGTTGTAAAAACCATCAAAAATTTTACAATAAAATTCCCGCGACTAAGTTTCCAGGGTTTTTTTTCTGTAAAAACACAGTGGTATGGTTTTTCTATTTACCCTAATATGTTGATTTAAAAAAAGTACATTTTACCGTAAAATTCTGGCGCCAAAGCTGTACATTTTTTATGTAATAAAAAAACAAAAAACAGTGGTACTATTTTTCCATGTACTGTAATATGTTGTAAAAACCACCATAAATTTTACAATAAAATTCTAGCGACTAAGCGTCCATTTTTTTTTCTGTAAAAACACAGTGGTATGGTTTTCCCATTTACCGCAAAATGTTGTAAAAAAAAAATAATAATTGTTAATTTTACAGTAAAATTCTGGCAACTCAGCTGTCATTTTTTTTCTGTAAAACACAGTGGTACTGTTTTCCATTTATTGTAAGTATGTGAAAAAATATATAATATTTTACAGTTAATGTCTGGTAACTAGGCTTTTTTTTTTTTTTTTTTCGGGGAAAAACTGTGGTGTGGTTTTTCCATTTACTGTAATATGTAGTATAAAAATTTTTTAAAAAGTACATTTTCCAGTTAATGTCTGATGAGTAAGCTGCCAGGTTTTGTCTATTAAAAAAACAGTGGTACTCTTTTTCCATTTACTGTAATATGTTGTAAAAAAAAAAAAAAAAAAAAAAAGGATTAATAAGGTAATTTTACAGTAAAATTCTGGTTATGAAGCTTCCAGTTTTTTCATGTAAAAACAGTGGTACCTCTTTTCAGGTTTGTAAGATGTCGTGTAAAAAATCCACTGTATAAAAACCTGGTGGGTGATTTACAGATTTGTTTACGTAAACCATATATGGAATGACCATATGGTCATATATTATGTCATAGCATGGTGGTGGTGGCCTTGGCCTGGGGCTGCACGAGTGCCTCCAGCACCGAGGAGCTGTGGTTCCACAAGTACTGCGACAGTCAATGTTTACCTTAAAGACCAGGTGCAGCATCATGGCCTGGCCGCTCTTGCCCGGATACTTCCCCGCGATGCTGAGAGGTGAAAGGTCAAAGAGGGTGGCCCCGGTCTCCTGGCAGACGGCGTGGACCAGCATCTTCTTCCCGACCCCCGGCGGCCCTGCCAGCAGAATGGCCTTGGTCAGGGGGGCCTTCGCGTGGACGGCGTGAGACCCTGCAGAGCACACGCCACCGGTGAGTACCCGGCACACTTGTTTCCACCCGAGTGGGACTCACCCAGGGGGAGAACTGCGTAGAGCGAGACCACCTGCCGCACGTCGGACATGGAGGGCATGGGCTCGATGTCGTTCTGCCTCAGCGTGGTCCCCAGATAGTTGAAGTCGCCTCCAAAAAAAATTGTTGGAGGGTGAACACGACGGTCCAAAACACAAACATTGGTCAGCATCACCTGGGTGTATTTCACCTGCTCACCAGCAGAGGGCAGCACAGCGCCACTAGAGTCTTAGATTTAGTTTGAAACTTTTCTTTATTAAAGGCCTACTGAAATGAATTTTTTTAATTTAAATGGGGATAGCAGATCTATTCTATGTGTCATACTTGATCATTTCGCGATATTGCCATATTTTTGCTGAAAGGATTTAGTAGAGAACAACGACGATAAAGATCGCAACTTTTGGTATCTGATAAAAAAAAGGCTTGCCCCTACCGGAAGTAGCGTGACGTAGTCAATTGAACATATACACAAAGTTCCCTATTGTTTACAACGATGGCCGCATGAAGTGAGAGAGATCCGGACCGAGAAAGCGACAATTTCCCCATTAATTTGAGCGAGGATGAAAGATTTGTGGATGAGTAAAGTGCAAGTGAAGGACTAGTGGGCAGTGGAAGCGATTCAGATAGGGAAGATGCTGTGAGAGACGGCCGGGGGTGACCTGATATTCAGCTGCGAATGACTACAACAGTAAATAAACACAAGACATATATATACTCTATTAGCCACAACACAACCAGGCTTATATTTAACATGCCACAAATTAATCCTGCATAAAAACACCTAAGTGTTTGTTGTGTTAGCTCCTAGCTCTTATGCTAGCTCCTAGCTCCATATAAGCCGCCAATCCAATTCAAACACCTGCACAACACACACAATCACTCAGCCCAAAAGACCGTTCACCTAACCCAAGGTTCATAAAGCTTATATATTTAAACAAAGTTACATACGTGACGCGCACGTACGTGCAAGCGATCAAATGTTTGGAAGCCAAAGCTGCATACTCACGGTAGCACGTCTGCGTCTTTGTCATCCAAATCAAAGTAATCCTGGTAAGAGTCTGTGTTGTCCCAGTTCTCTACAGGCATCTGTGTATCGAAGTCAAAAGTCCTCCTGGTTAGAGTGTCTGTTATCCGAGTTCTTCCATCTTGACTGCATCTTTCGGGAATGTAAACAATGAAACACCGGCTGTGTTGTGTTGCTGCTGACTTCCTTCGCAAAATACGTCCGCTTTGCACCGAGAACTTTCTTCTTTGCTTGCTCAGCTTCTTTCTCCATAATGCAATGAACATAATTGCAACAGATTCACCAACACAGATGTCCAGAATACATCCAGAATCAGATGAAAACAGCTATTTTGTATTGACTTCAATGTGGAAGGCATACCTCTGTTCCCTGGGCTACATCACGCGCATACGTCATCCTCAGAGGCGTTTCGAACCGGAAGTTCCCCGGGACATTTAAAATGTATAAGTTAACCCGGCCGTATTGGCATGTGTTGCAATGTTAAGATTTCATCATTGATATATAGACTATCAGACTGCGTGGTCGCTAGTAGTGGGTTTCCGTAGGCCTTTAAGTTTCTATCAAAATGAACTTAAACTCTTAATCTGATTTTTTTTAAATTAATAAATACTCAAAATGCGTATGACTAAACCGTCTCAGACAACTTTATTACACTTTGACAAGGTTTCTAAAAATGAGGGCTGGGCAATAAAACGATATCAGTATGTATCGCGATAGACACGTATCGATAACCAAAAAAATGTGTTCAATAAAACGTTCAATTTTTTTTCTTTGCAGAATGTCCTTAAAATCAGCAGACTGCTCCTGTAACTCTGACAAAATAAGTACAAATGTCCACCGTAGAGGACGCTGGTGCTCTGGAATATACAAAATACGACTAGTAATGAACTGTCCGGCCCCCCCATTCTTAGCCTTCTGGCCCCCAAATCAATTGAGAAATACCCCTGTTCTACATTATTATGCACCATCACTTGGTAGTAATCATGCAATGCAAAAGATGGTCTAGACCAGGGGTGTCCAAAATGGGGCCCGCCCACTTCTCCAAAGTGGCCCCGCGAGATGTCATGACTTTAATAAGGAACCTTGCATTCATTTTAAAAGTCTGACATTGTTCATGCTGCTAGTGAACCGCATGGTTTGATTCATTAGTACCGCCATACTATACTCTATTAGTACAACCCTAATACGACCCAATGCAAACAACCTTCCCGAGTCACGGTGCAAAAAAAAATTTAAAAAAATCCAACCAACACAAATATCAACAGACATGGTCACTGAACTTTGAGAATATTATTTAAAAAAACGTCCAATCACCATAAAAAATAAAATCTAAATGACACTCATTTATAAACATTACAATGCATGATGGGAAATTACAAAACACTCTCCACATTTATCCACGATTGGCACATTTTAGCAGCTTGATATTTCTGATTGATGACAAAACTTTAAGAAGGTCGTCACGGAAGTAAACGAGGAAGGAGTGGAACTTTCACATACTTTGAATATACAATAATATTAATTATATGTAGCTATATGTATGTAAATGTGTATGTATGTATGTATATATATATATATATGTATGTGTGTGTATATATATATATATACATACATACATATATAGACACATATACATACATGCATACATATATACACACGTATACATACATATATACACACATTTACATACATACATACATGTGTGTGTGTGTGTATATATATATGTATATATACACATATACATATATACATACATATATATATATATGTATGTATATATCTATATATATATATGTATATGTGTGTGTGTGTGTGTGTGTGTGTGTGTATGTATGTACAGTATGTATGGGGAGATATATATATATATATATACATAGTTATATCCATCCATCCATTTTCTACCGCTTGTGTGTATGTATATATATATATATATATATATATATATATATATATATATATATATATATATATATATATATATATATATATATATATATATATATATGTGTGTGTGTATAAATGTATATGTACAGTATATATATATATCAATCAATCAATGTTTATTTATATAGCCCTAAATCACAAGTGTCTCAAAGGGCTGTATATATATATATATATATATATATATATATATATATATATATATATATATATATATATATATATATATATATATATATATATGTATATATATATATATATATATATGTATATATATGTATATATATATATACATATATACATATATATTTATATACATATACACACACACACACACACACACACACACACATATATATATATATATATATATATATATACATATATATATATATATATATATACATATATATATATATATATATATATATATATATATATATATATATATATATATATATATATATATATATATATATACAGGTAAAAGCCAGTAAATTAGAATATTTTGAAAAACTTGATTTATTTCAGTAATTGCATTCAAAAGGTGTAACTTGTACATTATATTTATTCATTGCACACAGACTGATGCATTCAAATGTTTATTTCATGTAATTTTGATGATTTGAAGTGGCAACAAATGAAAATCCAAAATTCCGTGTGTCACAAAATTTGAATATTACTTAAGGCTAATACAAAAAAGGGATTTTTAGAAATGTTGGCCAACTGAAAAGTATGAAAATGAAAAATATGAGCATGTACAATACTCAATACTTGGTTGGAGCTCCTTTTGCCTCAATTACTGCGTTAATGCGGCGTGGCATGGAGTCCATGAGTTTCTGGCACTGCTCAGGTGTTATGAGAGCCCAGGTTGCTCTGATAGTGGCCTTCAACTCTTCTGCGTTTTTGGGTCTGGCATTCTGCATCTTCCTTTTCACAATACCCCACAGATTTTCTATGGGGCTAAGGTCAGGGGAGTTGGCGGGCCAATTTAGAACAGAAATACCATGGTCCGTAAACCAGGCACGGGTAGATTTTGCGCTGTGTGCAGGCGCCAAGTCCTGTTGGAACTTGAAATCTCCATCTCCATAGAGCAGGTCAGCAGCAGGAAGCATGAAGTGCTCTAAAACTTGCTGGTAGACGGCTGCGTTGACCCTGGATCTCAGGAAACAGAGTGGACCGACACCAGCAGATGACATGGCACCCCAAACCATCACTGATGGTGGAAACTTTACACTAGACTTCAGGCAACGTGGATCCTGTGCCTCTCCTGTCTTCCTCCAGACTCTGGGACCTCCATTTCCAAAGGAAATGCAAAATTTGCTTTTGTCAGAAAACATGACTTTGGACCACTCAGCAGCAGTTCAGCTCTTTTTTCCAGGGTCAACGCAGCCGTCTACCAGCAAGTTTTAGAGCACTTCATGCTTAGCCCCATAGAAAATCTGTGGGGTATTGTGAAAAGGAAGATGCAGAATGCCAGACCCAAAAACGCAGAAGAGTTGAAGGCCACTATCAGAGCAACCTGGGCTCTCATAACACCTGAGCAGTGCCAGAAACTCATCGACTCCATGCCACGCCGCATTAACGCAGTAATTGAGGCAAAAGGAGCTCCAACCAAGTATTGAGTATTGTACATGCTCATATTTTTCATTTTCATACTTTTCAGTTGGCCAACATTTCTAAAAATCCCTTTTTTGTATTAGCCTTAAGTAATATTCTAATTTTGTGACACACGGAATTTTGGATTTTCATTTGTTGCCACTTCAAATCATCAAAATTAAATGAAATAAACATTTGAATGCATCAGTCTGTGTGCAATGAATAAATATAATGTACAAGTTACACCTTTTGAATGCAATTACTGAAATAAATCAAGTTTTTCAAAATATTCTAATTTACTGGCTTTTACCTGTATGTGTGTGTATGTGTGTATGTATATATGCAGTTGGCTTTCGGCCCTCAACCAAATGTGTTTTAGCCCAAAGCGGCCCCCAGGAGCCAGTAAGTGACAGTAACTCACCAAGGTAATCCCGCATGCGAACGTTGTTTGCCTGCTTCAACAAGCCCTGTTCCACCATCTCCTGGCACAGAGACTCCAGAGTCCTGGCAGGCATGAAGGAGTTAATGTCATGCAAACATTCTCATGTCATGGACTCACCTGTCAGCTGTCAGATCCTTCATGTCATGCAAACATTCTCATGTCATGGACTCACCTGTCAGCTGTCAGATCCTTCATGTCATGCAAACATTCTCATGTCATGGACTCACCTGTCAGCTGTCAGATCCTTCTCCCCCTTTTTCTTCTTCTTACTGCCCTTGCCGGCTTTTTTCTGCACAAGCATTGACACGGTGAGGACCCCAGTCCGAAAACCGAGCGTCCCACGACTACGCGGTAGACCGCAGAGATGGATGGATCACCTTTTTGTAAACTTTGGCCGGGACTTTTTCCACAGCGAGCCTCCAGTCTGCCAGTTCCACTCTCATCTGCACGTCCACCTTGGAGAGCACACACGGGTTTGTTGCTGTCAATCATCTGCCAGGGTTGCAATTAGGACTATCACACTAATAACAATACTATTATATTATATATACAGTATATTGTGTTTATTCCCGCTAGCAGCTGAAATGGACAATAAAAAGTGCACACTGAATGTAAAAGTAAGCGTGCTAGGCTATAGGCTACTAGGAGCTGGCAGCTACACAACAGCTAAGCACACAATAGCATACAAGCTAGACATAGGTGATACTAATTGAACAATAAAACAGTCAATATAAACAAGTATCAAATAATTCTAGTCCAAGGCAGAACTGTATTAGAAAGTATACAGTATCAAACGTGTCCGTATCATTCAACTTACCGTCAATGAGTTCAACCTCATGAATTATCGTGGCCGCGAGGTGTCACCAAAACGAATTACCACTCCACCTCAACTTAAAGACAGCATACACCTGTCATGAGGTCAATGTTTGTCATACCTACCGTTGTAATGTCTCCACTATTTTGGCACCGACCGAATCCCGTCGGTCCTACCGATTGACCTAAAATCTAACGGTGCCATGTTACGGTACTTGGTTCAGCCGCCTCTTTGCATTGCATAACTTGCCGATCACTGCAGCAGCACTGAGGGCAGACTCAGCCAAACTACCTCTAGTTATGTTGGAATTTTCAATGCCAAAAAAAAAATGTACTCTAAAAATGCTTTTAACGTAAGTAAGGCTCTGCTTTTTTTCTTAAAATGCGCTAGCTGGATGCTAATACACATTGGCTTTATTATTGACCACTTTTCTGCAGACACAGAACCCTGTCAATCTCACGCTCCTGCCTTCTCTTACTCGTGAACAAGACCCTGAGATACTTGGAACTCTCTAAAGACCTCTCTCCCAACCTGAAAGCGGGCAATCCACCCTAAGAACCATGACCTTAGACTCGCATGCACCCTTTTACGGCTAAGAACCATAAACTTAAGACTCACATCCACCCTTTTCCGGCTAAAAAACCATGACCTTATACTCACAGCCACCCTTTTCTGGCTAAAAACCACGACCTTAGACTGGCAGCCACCCTTTTCTGGCTAAGAACTACAACCTTAGACTCGCATCCACTCTTTTCTGGCTAAGAACCATGACCTTAGACTGGCATCCACCCTTTTCTGGCTAAGAACCATGACGTTAGATTCGCAACCACCCCTTTCCAGCTAAGGACCATGACCTTACACTCGCAACCACCCATTACCGGCTAAGAACCATGACCTTAGAATCGCATCCACCATTTTCCAACTAAGAACCATGACCTGAGACTCACATCCACCCTTTTCTGGCTAAGAACCATGACTTTAGACTCGCAACCACCCTTTACCGGCTAAGAACCATGACCTTAGACTCGCATCCACCCTTTTCTGGCTAAGAACCATGACTTTAGACTCGCAACCACCCTTTACCGGCTAAGAACCATGACCTGAGACTCGCATCCACCCTTTTCTGGTTAAGAACCTTGACTTTAGTCTCGCAACCACCGTTTACCGGCTAAGAACCATGACCTTAAACTCGCAACCACCCTTTACCGGCTAAGAACCATGACCTTAGACACGCATCCACTCTTTTCCGGCTATGAACCATGACCTGAGACTCGCATCCACCCTTTTCTGGCTAAAAATCATGACCTTAGACTCGCAACCACCCTTTACCGGCTAAGAACCATGACCTGAGACTCGCATCCACCCTTTTTCTGGCTAAGAACCTTGACTTTAGTCTCGCAACCACCGTTTACCGGCTAAGAACCATGACCTTAGACTCGCAACCACCCTTTACCGGCTAAGAACCATGACCTTAGACTCGCATCCACCCTTTTCTGGCTAAGAACCATGACCTTAGACACGCATCCACCCTTTTCCGGCTATGAACCATGACCTGAGACTCGCATCCACCCTTTTCTGGCTAAGAACCATGACTTTAGACTCGCAACCACCCTTTACCGGCTAAGAACCATGACCTTAGACTCGCATCCATCCTTTTCTGGCTAAGAACCATGACCTGAGACTCGCATCCACCCTTTTCTGGCTAAGAACCTTGACTTTAGTCTCGCAACCACCGTTTACCTGCTAAGAACCATGACTTTAGACTCGCAACCACCCTTTACCGGCTAAGAACCATGACCTTAGACTCGCATCCACCCTTTTCTGGCTAAGAACCATGACTTTAGACTCGCAACCACCCTTTACCGGCTAAGAACCATGACCTGAGACTCGCATCCACCCTTTTCTGGCTAAGAACCTTGACTTTAGTCTCGCAACCACCGTTTACCGGCTAAGAACCATGACTTTAGACTCGCAACCACCCTTTACCGGCTAAGAACCATGACCTTAGACTCGCATCCACCCTTTTCTGGCTAAGAACCATGACTTTAGACTCGCAACCACCCTTTACCGGCTAAGAACCATGACCTGAGACTCGCATCCACCCTTTTCTGGCTAAGAACCTTGACTTTAGTCTCGCAACCACCGTTTACCGGCTAAGAACCATGACTTTAGACTCGCAACCACCCTTTACCGGCTAAGAACCATGACCTTAGACTCGCATCCACCCTTTTCTGGCTAAGAACCATGACTTTAGACTCGCAACCACCCTTTACCGGCTAAGAACCATGACCTGAAACTCGCATCCACCCTTTTTTGGCTAAGAACCATGACTTTAGACTCGCAACCACCCTTTACCGGCTAAGAACCATGACTTTAGACTCGCAACCACCCTTTACCGGCTAAGAACCTTGACTTTAGTCTCGCATCCACCATTTTTCCACCTAAGAACCATGACCATAGACACGCATCCACCCTTTCCCGGCTATGAACCATGACCTGAGACTCTGATCCAACCTTTTCGGGATAAGAACCATGACCTTAGACTCACAGAGTTGGAAAAAAGTTTCTGTTCTGCACGTTCACTGCAGACGACGCTACTTCTCAGGGGATTGAACAAACACCACAAGAGTTTATCTCACCGGCATTCAAGAAACCACTGTCGGATTAGCGATTTCAACACTTCCTAATGCGTTAAACTACAAATAAGATGCACCTCACAATCAAACAGCTGGTGCATAATAAGTACAGTACTTACGGTATTAACACTTTTTAGGGCGCAACAAAAGACTGGACAACACACCATTAACTGTACATTACTGCCATTTAACATCTTGCAACTGTAATTGAGACTTTGAAATTTGATAATGAAACAAGATATAACAACTGGACAGCAGCTCATTTGTAAATTTTGCGATAAAAAATTTATTTTATTATCAAAAACAATATTTGTAAACACAAAATTGAGCACTGGTATCACTTCCCAGGTACCAAGAATTGGTACCGTATTGGTTCAAATGCGAACAGTACCCATCCCTAAATGTCGCTTGACTAAACCCTTGCTAACATTCCACACTACAAAATAAAAGCATGTACTCTGAGTGGTGCTGATATTGGCCAATACTCAAGACTCCGGTATCGGTATTGTAACTGAAGTGGAAAAGTTGTATCGCTAGTATTAGAAACTTGAACTTGATGTCAAACTCAAAGCCCGGGGGCCAGATCTGGCCCTCAATGTCATTTTATATGACCCGCAAAATCCTGGAAATAATATGTGTCAATAAAATACCTTATCTTTTATTTCTTTACTTTTTTATTTTCTTACTAAAGGTATTAGGTTTTTTTTTTCCATTTTGACAGGAAAAAAATAGTGTCCAATATTGCAACAAATATTAAATCATCTAACTTTTTTACTAAAAATTCTAATAAATACTTAAATATCTGCTTAACTTATGATTTCAAAGCAAGTTGTCCATCAATTTGTACACTATAAAAGTGACCAATGGATTTTACTGTAAAATGTATGGAGGTTTTTACAGCATTTTAATGTAAGATGAAAAAAACAAAACAACCAAGGTTAGTTTTTTTATAGTGAAATTCTGTCGACTGAGCTGTCAGTTTTGTTTTTTTTACCGTAAAATCCACGGTTGATATTTTTCACGGTGTATTACTGTAAATGGAAAAACGGTACCACATTTTATTAAGGTAAAAAACTGGCAGCTGAATTGCCAAAATTTCAATTAATTTTTTTTTCTATTTACAGTAAGAGGTTGTAAAAAAAAAAAAAATTATAATAAAAAAAAACCAACATATATTTTACAGTAAAAGTCTGGCAATTAAGCTGCCAGTTTTTTCCGTGAAAAACAGTGGTAAAATCCACAGATTTTTTTTACACTGTATGTTTAAAAAAAAAAATGTAATAATCAAATATATCCATCCCTTCATCTTCTTCCGCTTATCCGAGGTCGGGTCGCGGGGGCAGCAGCCTAAGCAGGGAAGCCCAGACTTCCCTCTCCCCAGCCACTTGGTCCAGCTCCTCCCGGGGGATCCCGAGGCGTTCCCAGGCCAGCCGGGAGACATAGTCTACCCAACGTGTCTTGGGTCTTCCCCGTGGCCTCCTACCGGTTGGATGTGCCCTAAACACCTGGGTGGCATCCTGACCAGATGCCCGAACCACCTCATCTGGCTCCTCTCCATGTGGAGGAGCAGCGGCTTTACTTTGATCTCCTCCTGGATGGCAGAGCTTCTCACCCTATCTCTAAGGGAGAGACCCGCCACCCGGCGGAGGAAACTCATTTCGGCCACTTGTACCCGTGATCTTGTCCTTTCGGTCATAACCCAAAGCTCATGACCATAGGTGAGGATGGGAACGTAGATCGACCGGTAAATTGAGAGCTTTGCCTTCCGGCTCAGCTCCTTCTTCACCACAACGGATCGATACAGCGTCCGCATTACTGAAGACGCCGCACGGATCCGCCTGTCGATCTCACGATCCACTCTTCCCCCACTCGAGGTACTTGAACTCCTCCACTTGGGGCAGAGGCAAATTAATTAATTATTACTGTTACAAGCGGCCCTCATTGCAAACAAGTTTGACACCCGTGATCTCAGGTATTAAAGATAAACGGTGACTAATTAGGAGTATTGATAAAATGTAATAGTCTTAGTTGTAATATTAGTTTCACCTTCACTCGTATCTCTGCTTCGATGTCCACCCTTTTCTCCTCCTTGATCAGCTCCACTTCGTGTCTCTGGTTGAAATTTCTCGACTCACTGCGGGTTTCCCAGAAATCTGCAGGGACATTAACATTTATTTATTTGTGGCGGGCCGCTATCGATACATTTGGAGCGCATTATTGTTGTCATGCCAGGTTTCTGTAGGAACCTGCAAAGGATTTGTTGCCCAACTCCAAGTCTGCCAGAAAAGCTGAAGGTAGCATCTCCAAGCCTTCCTCTTCTTCCTGGGGTTGACGGTGAAGTTTATGCACACTTCATGGTGGATTTAGTCTGTGGGACAGTTTACCTCCTTGCCCTTGGACTTCTTTGCATCATCCTTCTTTTTGTCGTCTTTTTTCTTGCCCGAAGCTTCCTCTTCCAACTCAGCCAACTCTTCTATCAACTAAAAGACAGCACCAGCATAAAAACCTGCCCTCCTTCTTTTAATCGAGCGCGTCTTTTACCTGCAGATAATTCTTTTCAGCAAAAATGATGGCCGAGCCTCCCTCGTCTTCGTCGGGGAAGTCTGGGAACGTCCCTGTCAGGTTTCTACAACCCGAAAGAGGCAACAGCTCCTGAGTAAGTTCCTTAACCTTCTGAGAGCCAGGGTCCTCTGCAGTGGGTGTTTATTTGTGGTCTGGGGTTTTTTTCTTGTCAGAGTTACCATCCATGTTCTTCTGCTTATACGGGTCCAGGTGGTGGGAGGCCCAGACTTCCGGGTCCCAGCCACCTCTTCCAGTTCTACCAAGGATTCCTCGGCCAACTGAAAAACATACTCCCTGCAGTCCTAGGTCTAACCCGGGCCTCCTCCCGGAACACCTCACCAGGGAGGCATCCAGAAGCCATCTGGACTAAATGTCACCTTAACTGGCTTCTCTCGATGTAAAGGAGTACTGGTTCTAGTCTGAGCTCCTCCCGGATGACGGAACTCCTTACCCTGCCTCTTAGAGTGAGTCCAGCCATCTTACAGAGGAGACTCGGTTGGTAAATCAAGAGCTTTACCTTCTGACTAAGCTGATCTGGTACAGCGACCGCTTTTCTGCAGACACAGAACCCTCTCGACTGTCAATCTCACGCTCCTGCTTTCTCTTACTCGTGAACAAGATCCTGAGATACTTGAACTCTCTTAAGACCTCTCTCCCAACCTGAAAGCGGGCAATCCACCCTAAGAACCATGACCTTAGACTCGCATGCACCCTTTTACGGCTAAGAACCATAAACTTAAGACTCACATCCACCCTTTTCCGGCTAAAAACCATGACTTTAGACTCACAGCCAGCCTTTTCCGGCTAAGAACCATGACTTTAGACTCGCATCCACCCTTTTCTGGCTAAGAACCGTGACCTTAGACTCGCAACCACCATTTTCCGGCTAAGAACCATGACCTTAGACTCGCAACCACCATTTTCCGGCTAAGAACCATGACCTTAGACTCGCATCCACCATTTTCCGGCTAAGAACCATGACCTTAGACTCACATCCACCCTTTTCCGGCTATGAACCATGACCTAAGACTCGCATCCACCCTTTTCGGGCTAAGAACCATAACCTTAGACTCCCAGAGTTGGAAAAAAGTTTATGTTCTGCGCGTTCACTGCAGAGGACGCTAGTTCTCAGGGGATTGAACAAACACCACAAGAGTTTATCTCACCGGCATTCAAGAAACCACTGTCGGATTTGTTCTTTGATGTTATCAGCTATTTCCTGGCCCTCACTCTCTCGGAGTTGGTTTGTGATGGCAGCCACAGACTTTTGATAGTCATCCTCATGTTCCTTCTGCTTGTTTCGCGTGGAAACAGTGTTGGCCTGGGCAGAGATGATGGCCTCGCACGGCTCCTGGTATTTGGGATGCAAGGTCTGACAAAGACGGGACCAAAACACACCACTGGCAAGTTCAAATCACAGTTCTTGACATTTAGTCCGCATCGTGAAGCACCTTGCGGAATTTCACTCACCATTCCCAGGAAAATCATATCTTCATTCCGAGCAGCTGTCGTCTTCTTCCTCTCTACGTAGCCCCTCCATACCTGCGGATCACGTACCCGGTCGTCAGCAAGTTGATATAATTTCCTTACGTTTTGTTGTGTCGAGGACAGAACACCTTCTGGATGCGGACTGCAGCTCGGGCCATGTCCTCGGGCTTCGGGTCCTCGGTTCTGGGTATCTTCCTCAATCTTCTGCTCGCTTCGTTCAAGGCTGCCCTCAGGCGGCCTTGGCGTGCCCTCTCTGCCATCTGAACGACTCTGATGGCCTCCTCTCGACTCATGGTCCTGGTTACGCGCTAACATGCCAGTGGAAAGAGACACTCGATATACTGTGAACCACAATTACTGTTGATGCTAGCTTTGTAACTCTGCTTCTGACCACAAGCTCATACAAACCTGGAGTGCTGAAGAATAAGACCGAGGAGACTTAAAGGAGACCTATTACGCAAAACCAACTTTTGTTACGACTGGAACTTGTTTTTGTGTTTTTGGGATCTCCACAATCTCGTAATGACCATGGAGGCATGGCAGAGATATTTATGAAACACTCTTGCCTTCCTTTATTCTTCCTCCAAACTGTCACGAATGGTTACCTTTATGTTGAGTTTTGTTAGTGTTCTCCAGTGTTTTGTGATAATTCCTGTCCTGTGCTTTTATTTTGACGCCTCTTCCGGTTTTGTAGAGGTTTTCCCGTGGCTGCTTCACTTCTGTCCCAGAGCATTTCCCCTTACCTGTTTGAAATCAAGACTATTGAAGTTGATAATTTTTCTACCTTCGTGTACTTATTTAAGAACCATGACCTTAGACTCGCATCCACCCTTTTCCGGCTAAGAATCATGACCTTAGACTTGAATCCACCCTTTTCCGACTAAGAACCATAACCTTAGACTCGCATCCACCCTTTTCCGGCTAAGAACCATGACCTTAGACTCGCATACACCCTTTTACGGCTAAGAACCATGACCTTAGACTCGCATCCATCCTTTTACGGCTAAGAACCATGACCTTAGACTCGCATTCACCCTTTTCCGGCTAAGAATCATGACCTTAGACTCGAATCCACCCTTTTCCGGCAAAGAACCATAACCTTAGACTCGCATCCACCCTTTTCCGGCTAAGAACCATGACCTTAGACACGCATACACCCTTTTACGGCTAAGAACCATGACCTTAGACTCGCATCAGACTCGCATCCATCCTTTTACGGCTAAGAACCATGACCTTAGACTCGCATCCACCCTTTTCCGGCTAAGAATCATGACCTTAGACTCGCATAAACCCTTTTACGGCTAATAACCATAACCTTAGACTCGCATCCACCCTTTTCCGGCTAAGAACCATAACCTTAGACTCGCATCCATCCTTTTACGGCTAGGAACCATGACCTTAGACTCGCATTCACCCTTTTCCGGCTAAGAATCATGACCTTAGACTCGAATCCACCCTTTTCCGGCTAAGAACCATAACCTTAGACTCGCATCCATCCTTTTACGGCTAAGAATCATTACCTTAGACTCGCATACACCCTTTTACGGCTAAGAACCATGAACTTAGACTCGCATCCACCCTTTTACGGCTAAGTACCATGACCTTAGACTCGCATCCACCCTTTTACGGCTAAAAACCATGACCTTAGTCTCGCATCCACCCTTTTCCGGCTAAAAACCATGACCTTAGACTCGCATCCACCCTTTTCCGGCTAAGTACCATGACCTTAGACTCGAATCCACCCTTTTCCGGCTAAGAACCATAACCTTAGACTCGCATCCACCCTTTTCCGGCTAAGAACCATGACCTTAGACTCGCATACACCCTTTTACGGCTAAGAACCATAACCTTAGACTCGCATCCACCCTTTTCCGGCTAAGAATCATGACCTTAGACTCGAATCCACCCTTTTCCGGCTAAGAACCATAACCTTAGACTCGCATCCATCCTTTTACGGCTAAGAACCATTACCTTAGACTCGCATCCACCCTTTTACGGCTAAGAACCATGACCTTAGACTCGCATCCACCCTTTTACGGCTAAGAACCATAACCTTAGACTCGCATCCACCCTTTTCCGGCTAAGAACCATGACCTTAGACTCGCATCCACCCTTTCCCGGCTAAGAACCATAACCTTAGACTCGCATCCACCCTTTTACGGCTAAGAACCATAACCTTAGACTCGCATCCACCCTTTTCCGGCTAAGAACAATGACCTTAGACTCGCATACACCCTTTTACGGCTAAGAACCATGACCTTAAACTCGCATCCACCCTTTTACGGCTAAGAACCATAACCTTAGACTCGCATCCACCCTTTTACGGCTAAGAAACATGACCTTAGACTCGCATCCACCCTTTTCCGGCTAAGAACCATGACCTTAGACTCGCATCCACCCTTTTTCCGGCTAAGAACCGTGACCTGACTGAAAGACAGGAAGTGCATCTTGTTTCGCTAATCAAACACAAGTGTTCACAAAATTAACACACAACACATGAGGGGTTCATTGTGTCGAGAAAAATGACCCAGGGTATGGGTCATCTTTTTGGAACAGATATTTTGAAAGATTAAGTGAAAGACCACCGTTATCTTAAAATCACCATTAATAAGTATATCACCTCCACGGTCGTTTGCTAACTTTTCCAACCGTCGTTGGGACACGTTCCCTGACGGGTCTCGGTTTTGCGGCTGCTTCTTTACAGGTGTGTGTGGAGTGACAGGAAGAAAAGCTCGGCCGGGAGAAATGGTTTGGGGTCAGTTTTGCATGTATGAATCTCTAGGCCTCAAAAATAAAAAATACAACTTTTTATACTATCTTGTAGTATTTAGGGGTAGTTTCTCATTTAGACAATTCATAGATCACGTCTCCTGCCCTGAGAAAGCAAAATGTAGAGTTTCATCAGTCTAAAACTAACACCGAGCGCAGTGATTCTCAAACTGTACTTGTGGTACACCCAACAAACACTTCATTAAATATCCAAACACAGTGTTACTGTTCAAACTGTGTGTAATGTCACAGTGGCCAAACATCGTAAATTACAAACTATAAGCCCTTATTTGTTTCCTGTGCTTTGAACCCTGCGGCTTATAAAACGGTGCGGCTAACCTATGGATGTAGGTTTGGGGTTCAATAGTTTTCATTACATCCCAAAACTGAGGACTGGAAAGGTGTGCTGCCGTTTGTGCTATGGCGCCATCTTTTGGACGAGTTTACTCACTGCAGGTTTTTCAGGTCGAAAAATGTACTCCCTGTTTTGATGCCTTTAACAGAATGTAAAATCGTCCATAGCGTTTCTGCTCAAAATGATTCTTCATTCATCACTCCGAGCAATGTTTGTAGGTTTTACAATATAACTAAAACTATTCTTACTTTACTAAACCGTCTTACGAAGTCTGTAGGAGTGTTTTCATGCATATTCGTACGTGTTTGATGTAATCAAGCTAGCGTTGTTAGCATTAGCTAATACGCTAACATGTCTGTGTTGGTATTATTAACTTATAATAGCATTCTTTTCGTATTGTTTGGGTTTCACAAATTCCTCAGTAAATTCACCAAAATGTCACCGTGGAGCTAATGAGTCTGGAGAGCTAGCTTGCGCAGCTAGTGGGTCCATGACGATGACTTGGGGCGGTTGGTAGAGTGGCCGTGCCAGCAACTTAAGGGTTCCAGGCTCGATCCCAGCTTCTGCCATCCTAGTCACTGCCGTTGTGTCCTTGGGCAAGACACGTTACCCACCTGCTCCCAGTGCCACCCACACTGGTTTAAAAATGTAACTTATATATTGGGTTTCACTATGTAAAGCCCTTTGAGTCACTAGAGAAAAGCGCTATATAAATATAATTCACTTCTGTTTTGTTTGATCAGCTGTTTTACTGCCGTGTTACAGGCCGCGGAAACAATTAAGGTACGTAAATAAACATTTACAGAATATTTCTGTGTAAATAACTCATTTCACAACGTTTATATCTGCGGCTTATAGTTCGGTACGGCTAATATATGGAAAAATATTTTTTTTATATACCTTAAAATATGGTATTTTCTTTAGAATCACAATTAGTATCATAAGTAATGTTATTTGCACCACATGCTAGGATGTAACACAATACATTCAGAACTCTTTGTATTTGTGGGACTTCATAATAAAACTTCCTACTTCTTGCCAGACCGAACGCTGCTGATTGCGGAAACCTGCTACCGGGTAATCAGAGCTATTTTTTAGTACCCGTTGTTCTCGTTCCCTGTGTGAAGGTGTGTTCCGGGGTAGTGCTGGCGTACTCCACGCTAAAGTTGGCCTCACTCACTTTCTGGGTCACCGTGGTCTCCATCGTCTGGAGGATGTTTGTCACCATCGTTGTCCGCTCCAGGCTGTCGCCGCTGCGGTCGCGCAGGAAGTAGGTCGGGATCGGGATCTCAAGTTCGGCCTGGTGAGAAAAGTTTGTCGGTAGCAGAAACCAAACGGACCAGGGTCTGTGTACCTTCCCTTCATTCTATTTCCAATTCTTAAACGCAAATCAAAAAAAAAAATTAGGGCCGTTTTTCGATTTTTACTATATATGGCTGAGATAGGCTCCAGCATCCCCCGCGACCCCAAAAAGGGACAAGCGGTAGAAAATGGATGGATGGATGGCAGATTTTAAAACAAACAAATGGGTTGATTTTCATTAAAATGTTGTACTTTTTTCCTTTTATGGATTTTTATTTCTCCAGATAAACACAAACATCGAATATATGTCCATCCAAAATACAAAAAAATGTGTGTTTATCTGTGTGATGACAAATTGAACCGGAAGCAGTATTTTAGCTTTTCCTTTGCGTTTAGCATGTTTTTTTAGCATAACGCTAACACCTTTGTTCAGCTGGAGTCCTATTGTCGTTTTTTTTTTAAAGTGTCATTGTGTTAGAATAATTTTATCAAAGTTATCACAAAAACTTTGTTTTGAAATGAGTTCCCGGTGAGAAGACCAAAAGCTGTCTTTGAAACCTACCAAGAAGAAGGCTGGTAAAACTCCACTGTGTAAGGGGGGGAAGCAACATGAAGGTGTTTGTTTCTTTCATGTATTGTAATCAACAGAAAGATATTGTTTTAACCAAAGGACTACAAAGCGGAGAGACGTCAGGATCTGCCCAAGTTCCAGACGACCTCTTTTTGAACCTCCTTTTCCAACTGTTTTACGAACCTCTTTTTGAACTCTTTTACGACCTTTTCTTTTGAACTGTTGCAATCAAAGGCGATGGCTGTTTACGACCTTGTCTCTTAGAAGCAGCTGTTGTCATGTGGTCAGAGAAAGTCCAAATAAAGGGGGAGGCGTACAATCTTTTGGCAGAGCGTAATGACCCTGTACGAGGGTACAGATGTCCAAGCGTCTCTCCTCAAATTGAATTCTGTCTCTGTTTAATTCTTTGCTTCTTGACTTGTTTAATAGATGTCAATATCGGGAGGTGGGGGGTAGGGGGGTCGGGGGGGGGGCTTGGTCGGGGGTGGGGGTGGGGTTGGGGTTGGGGTCGTGGTTATTTACAGCTAGAATTCACCAACTCGAGTATTTCATATATATATATATATATATATATATATACATACATATATATATATATGAAATACTTGACTTTCAGTGAATTCTAGCTATATATATATATATATATATATATATATATATATATTTTTTTTTTTTTTTTTTTTTTATTTACATAGAAAAGAAAAGAAAATACTTGAATTTCAGTGTTCCGTTGGCTATCCTTTAGATGGCAGTATTGTCCTGTTTAACTTCTCCTTTCATTGGGCAGGCAAGCTGTTTATATTGTGGGAAAGCGGACGTGAGAACAGGCTGTCCCCACTCAGTCTCAGGTCCGCATTGAGCTGGAGGGGGCGTGGCCTCCAGCTCCGGCTGAATACCGGGAGTTTGTCGGGAGAAAATCTCTGCCGGGAGGTTGTCGGGAGAGGCGCTGAATACCGGGATTCTCCCGCTAAAAACGGGTGGGTTGGCAAGTATGTCTTCATTCCTCTATTTTTTCCCAGTGTTTGAACCTGACACATTGTTTTTCAACATTTTGTTTCAGAAATGAAAATAGGAAAAAATGGCCCAAAATTTGTTTTTTTGCTTTGCATTTAAGAATTCAAAATGGAATGAACGGAAGGTACACAGACCGACTAGATCAGGGGTGTCCAAACCTTTTGACTTGGGGGTTAAAACAATTTGGCCGAGGGACGGAAGCCGACTGCATGTAAAGAAACAATAAATGTATTTTATGCATATATATGTGTACATATTATATTAATATATAGGTTATACATAATTAATATTATTAGATATTAATGGTATGTGAAATTTCGACTCCTACCTTGTTTACTTCCGTTTTGATTGATTGATTGAAACTTTTATTAGTAGATTGCACAGTACAGTACATATTCTGTACAATTGACCACTAAATGGTAACACCCCAATAAGTCTTTCAACTTGTTTAAGTCGGGGTCCACATGTGAAGACCTGTTTCAAGTTGTCATCAATTCGAAATTCCAAGCAGCTAAAATGTTCCAAACATGCATAAGTGTGGGGATTGTTTTGCATTTTTCCCATTTAAATGTTGGGTTTTTTGCACTATGTCTAGGGAAGGTTGTTTGGATTGGGTCATATAAGTAAATGATGTGCTGTGTCGACGTCACGGTCGTTGACCTGCTTTACGCACGGTGTCTCAAAATGTCGACAGATTCTCAGCAATCAGTTTGTCAGATATTTGAAATTAATCTGGAAACACCCCACGGGACACATTCCTTATTGAACTCCTGACGTCTCGCCGCCCGTAGTTTGGACACCGCCGGACTAGATCGTCAAAGAAGCATCTGGAGTACAACTCACAGGCGTGAGCTTCAGGTCGTGAAGGACGTCGTCCATGTAGTGGTACTCTGAGAACTCCTTGTCCACCATCTCGTTTTTCAGCTCCAAGACCCGGCCCATCACTCCCTCCAGGACGTTCCGGAGGAGTCGTCTCTTCTGCGGGTGCACCACCTGGTCGTCGGCCTTCTCCAGTTGCCTGAAGACCTGCAGGTAGCGCACGTAGAGCATGGCCAGACGCTGGAAGAACACCACTCTGTCCTTTTCTGGACGCAGCGGCACCTCGGGAATCTCCTCCACCAGCAGACGACTCAACTCCACCTGGGCCTCGGCCCACAGCTCGTTGTACGTCCTGGGATGGATGGGGAAACACTTCAGGTAACGTACACACGTCTTGCCATGAGGGTTGGCTACCAAGTCTGGTACTTTTTTTTGTCAAATCTAACACCGCCATGTTATGATATTGGAGCCTTGAATATTGGCTGATATTAATCTGAGACGATATCAGCATGAATCATTGTGCGTACTTTGATCATTTTGTACTGTAGAACAGTGGTCCCCAACCTTTTTGTAGCTGCGGACCGGTCAACGCTTGAAAATTTGTCCCACGGACCGGGGGGGGGTTTATTTTTGTTTTGTTTTTTCATAAAGAAATACAATCGTGTGCTTACGGACTGTATCCCTGCAGACTGTATTGATCTATATTGATATATAATGTATATATTGTGTTTTTTATGTTGATTTAATAAAAAAATAAAAAAATGTATTTCTTTTTTTTCCTTTTTTTTTTTCTTTTGCGGGCCGGTACCAATCGGTCCGCGGACCGGTACCGGGGTGGAATTTTTTTTATTTATTTATTTTTAATTTTTTCATAAAGAAATACAATTACCGTATTTCCTTGAATAGCCGCAGGGGCGCTAATTAATTTAAAACCTCTTCTCACTCCTGCGTTTACCAAAAGCATGCGGGATTGGCAAGCATGCGTTAATTATTTTAAAACCTCTTCTCACTCCGGCGCTCACCTTATCATGAAAAGCACATTTAATAAAAAAAACGTTATTATGGTCTTACCTTTAGGTATAAATGAGTCCATGCGCAGCTCCTATAGAAGTCTTCCTTATCTTTCTTCAGTTTTAAAAGTCTCTCTGTCTCGATGGAGATCTTCCTTTAAGTATTACCTCCTGCTTCGATTGAAAGTCCAGTTTAGAAAACCTCCATGGTAAAAGTGCAAGCAAACAATGGCTCCTCACGCTTGCTGCCTGTTGTCTTCTTCTGCAGCACCGGTCTTCTGCAGTACCAGCAGTCGCAAGAAGGATCACTAGCGCCCTCTACCACCAGGAGGAGGAAGTCATTTAATGACTCATATTTGACCCGGCGGAAGTGCCAAGCATGCGCTAATTATTTTGCAAAACGTGTTTGACCCGGCTGTAATTCTAGGCAGGCAAATACTATATTCCCGGCGCCAATTCAAGGAAATACGGTATGTGTGCTTACGGACTGTATCCCTGCAGACGGTTGATCTATATTGATATATAATGTATATATTGTGTTTTTTATGTCGATTTAATTTTTTTTTTTTTTTTATTATTATTTTATTTCTTCCGCGGACCGGTACCGGTTGGGGACCACTGCTGTAGAACATTAGAAAATAGACTTGATCAAGTGATATTACTCCGAGAACCAACTTTACGGCACGTGTATGCTTGTTTTAAGCTCATGACGCAGTAAGTTGAATGGTGCGGACACATTTGTTACTGGATACTTTTTAATACGCTTCTGCCTTGGAGATGTTATGATCCGATCATGTTTTGTTCTGTTAGTTTGACTACCTCAGTTCTGTTTTCAGCTCCCCTGGGTTTGTGTTTTGGTTTCCATGGGTGCTGATTAGTTTCACCTGCCTCTGATTAGTGTCCGGGACGCTCACCTGCTCCTGGGCACTAATCAGAGAGCTACTGATTCCTGTCTTTCGCCACACATTGTCTGGCTGTCTTATTTGCTTCTATGCAATAAGTTACGTCGTCTACTTATTTAATTCCTTATGCTCAGCTTTGGCACTAGCTTCCTTAGCTTTGCTTCCCGTGCGATCGGCACGCTAGTTTTATTTATTTTGTATCCAGTATGATTTATGCAAATAAATCATTGTCTCACCTGCACTTTGCCTCCGGAGTTCCTGCTGCATCTTGGGAGAATGACCCGACGTTACAGGAGACTTTGTATGTGTAAGTAATATGCAACTGTACGTTTTTAAAACTTGCTTGTGTTGACAAATGTGCTGTTTTATTGTTCAATGATTATCACGTATGTCTAGCTTGTGTGGTATCGTGTGCTTATCTGTTGTGTAGCTGCTAGCTCTTACTAGCCTATAGCCTAGCATGTTTACCTTTTTGTAAATGACTTTAATAAAATAGAGGAAATTGTGCATTTATTGGAGGACATTTGAATGTTAACTGTCTGTCCAGCTATGCAGAAGTAAACATGCTGCAGGACTGCTTGTATCGCACATGATATCACACACGAGTAAACACGCTGCAAGACTGCTTGTATCGCACTTAATATCACACACAAGTAAACATGCTGCAGGACTGCTTGTATCGCACATGATATCACACACGAGTAAACACGCTGCAAGACTGCTTGTATCGCACTTAATGACACACTAGTAAACATGCTGCAGGACTGATTGTATCGCACATGATATCACACACGAGTAAACATGCTGCAAGACTGCTTGTATCGCACTTAATATCACACACAAGTAAACATGCTGCAGGACTGATTGTATCGCACATGATATCACACACGAGTAAACACGCTGCAGGATTGTTTGTATCGCACATGATATCGCACACGAGTAAAGACGCTGCAGGACTGCTTGTATCGCACATGATATCACACACAAGTAAAGACGCTGCAGGACTGCTTGTATTGCACATGATATCACACACAAGTAAAGACGCTGCAGGACTGCTTGTATTGCACATGATATCACACACAAGTAAAGACGCTGCAGGACTGCTTGCATCGTACTTGATACCACACACAAGTAAACACGCTGCAGGACTGCTTGTATCGCACATGCTATCACACTCAAGTAAAGACGCTGCAGGACTGCTTGTATCGCACATGGTATCACACACAAGTAAAGGCGCTGCAGGACTGCTTGTATTGCACATGATATCACACACAAGTAAACACGCTGCAGGACCGTTTGACGCACATAATATCACACACAAGTAAACACGCTGCAGGACTGCTTGTATCGCACATGATATCACACACGAGTAAACATGCTGCAAGACTGCTTGTATCGCACTTAATATCACACACAAGTAAACATGCTGCAGGACTGATTGTATCGCACATGATATCACACACGAGTAAACACGCTGCAGGATTGTTTGTATCGCACATGATATCGCACACAAGTAAACACACTGCAGGACCGCTTGTATCGCACATGATATCACACACAAGTAAACACGCTGCAGGACCGTTTGTGATGCACATGATATCACACAAGTAAACACGCTACAGGACTGCTTGTATCACACATGATATCACACACAAGTAAACACACTGCAAGACTGCTTGTATCGCACATGGTATCACACACAAGTAAACACGCTGCAGGACTGCTTGTATCACACATGATATCACACACAAGTAAACACACTGCAGGACCGTTTGTGATGCACATGATATCACACAAGTAAACACGCTGCAGGACTGCTTGTATCGCACATGATTTTACACACAAGTAAACACGCTGCAGGACTGCTTGTATCGCACATGATATCACACACAAGTAAACACGCTGCAGGACTGCTTGTATCGCACATGATATCACACACAAGTAAACACGCTGCAGGACTGCTTGTATCGCACATGATATCACACACAAGTAAACATGCTGCAGGACTGCTTCTAACGCACATGATATCACACACACAAGTAAACATGCTGCAGGACTGCTTGTATCGCACATGATATCACACACAAGTAAAGACGCTGCAGGACTGCTTGTATCGCACATGATATCACACACAAGTAAACACGCTGCAGGACCGTTTGTGATGCACATGATATCACACAAGTAAACACGCTGCAGGACTGCTTGTATCGCACATGATATCACACAAGTAAACACGCTGCAGGACTGCTTGTATCGCACATGATATCACACACGTAAACACGCCGCAGGACTTCTTGTATCGCACATGATATCACACACAAGTAAACATGCTGCATGACTGCTTGTATCGCACATGATATCACACAAGTAAACACGCTGCAGGACTGCTTGTATCGCACATGATATCACACAAGTAAACACGCTGCAGGACTGCTTGTATTGCACATGATATCACACACAAGTAAACATGCTGCATGACTGCTTGTATCGCACATGATATCACACAAGTAAACACGCTGCAGGACTGCTTGTATCGCACATGATATCACACAAGTAAAGACGCTGCAGGACTGCTTGTATTGCACAGGATATCACACACAAGGTAACACAATGCAGGACCGCTTGTTTCACACACAAGAAAATGCGCTGCAGGACCGTTTGTATCGCACATGATATCACACACAAGTAAACACGCTGCGGGACCGCTTGTATCGCACGTGATATCACACACACAAGTAAACACACTGCAGGACTGCTTGTACACATCATCCCATACTTGTTTTCTGCTGATATCAAACCTACATCCAATATCAACACCCCGAGAATATTTTTTAAGGATAAGATCAGAACAGACTTGAAGAAAGTTGAGCATTTGTTGTTGTTTTTACACATCAGTTTACCTTTGTGACATTTCTTCTTCACAGGAACACGGAGGTGCTAGCTGTTTGGTCTCCTGTGGGTGTCAGCTGTAAAAAAATAAAAATAAAATCATTAAAAACTGATCGGAATATATGACTAAAATAAATATAACAAGTCATCACTATTTTGCATCCACTTAGATTATTAGTATCAACATGTCGTCTTTTTCATGGCTTTTTTTTGCTCAAATTTTCCCCAGTTTTGATTTTTTTTGTTTAATTTAATTTATACAATATATAAACACCAGTCTGCTAAACTATTTAAATAAATAAAAATTAAAACCGTAAATTGTTGATGATTTTTGTTTAATTTAATTTATACAATATATAAACACCAGTCTGCTAAACTATTTTTAAAAAAAAAACAAAAAAAACGTCCTCATCGTAGCTTTGTGTGATAGTTGTTAAAGCAATTTGGTATAATAATAATAATAATAATAATAGAGCTTATTAATATTTTATTCGTCTTTTAATATGTAAAGGGATAACAGAGAATGAGCGTCTATAAACTACAGCTAATACTACAAAAAACATCTGTGATGAAAGTGAAACTCACCAGTTAAATGTAACTACTTGGTCCTAAATGTTTCATTCACGCATCTTGCGCGGTCTTTTGTTTTGAAAGCTCAGCGTTTCCGGTCAATCACACGCCCCGCCCACCGAGCTATGCTAACTAGCATAAAGTGACACAAATACGCAATATTATTGTATTTTTGCTGCCCGTGCTACCAGCAGCCATGTTTTACGTAGTTTAATACACCCAGCTGGCATGTGTTTAACTTTTTTTTTTTTTCGTGCGAGGTCAGTTAGACATGTGACGTCACTATGGTGTCTACTTTGCTAACCAAAACGATGACGTATTATTAGACAACTTTCTCGCTTCCTGTTCGACAATCGTCTCCAAATACACATCAAGTTTTAAAACGAGTGTTTCAATCTTCTTCATGACGTTGCTGTTAACGCGAAAGATTAAGACGGCGTACCTTGAGAATGGCGTTGCCGTGGAAACGGAAAACAGCGTCCAATCTTCTTTGGCTGTGATTGGCCACCAGCTCAGAGGCGCCACACCGCCGCCTGCCGGACAGGAGTGTATAGTGGTCATTTGGGGTACAAAAAAAAACAAAATTTGTACTTTATAATGTAAAAATATATATTGAATAAATACTGGCAAACGGTAGAAGGTCATATATATGAAAGTTATATAATAACAGTGTTTTTATTCCCATCACCAACCCCATAAATATTGTATATTCTCATCATAATTCTTCATTTTAACTCACTTGACTTTATTACCTGTCTTTTAAAATGGACGTTTCTTTTGACTTAACTTCACAATTGTATTAAAATGTATTAATGCCTGATATTTACAGCGTATAAAAAAAGTGACGTGTAAACTGTGCAACAGGTTGAAAAAGCAACATTATAGAATAGAATAGAAAGTACTTTATTGATCCCTGGGGGGAAATTCAGCACCACAGTTCGCTCACAATAGACAAACACTTAGGTATTTTTTACATGTGAATAATATAAATACAGTCTATTATACAGCATTATTCACATGTGAATAATATGAATACAGTCTATTCTACAGCATTATTCACATGTGAATAATATAAATACAGTCTATTGTATAGCATTATTCACATGTGAATAATAGAGTCTATTATACAGCATTATTCACATGTGAATAACATAAATACAGTATTATACAACATTATTCACATGTGAATAATATAAATAGTCTATTATACAGCATTATTCACATGTGAATAATATAAATACAGTCTATTATATAGCATTATTCACATGTGAATAATATAGTCTATTATAGAGCATTATTCATATGTGAATAATATAAATACAGTCTATTATACAGCATTATTCACATGTGAATAATAAGAATGCAGTCTATTATACAGCATTATTCACATGTGAATAATATAAATGCAGTCTATTATACTGCATTATTCACATGTGAATAACATAAATACAGTTTTATACAGCATTATTCACATGTGAATAACATAAATACAGTTTTATACAGCATTATTCACATGTGAATAATATAAATAGTCTATTATACAGCATTATTCACACGTGAATAATATAAATACAGTCTATTATACAGCATTATTCACATGTGAATAATATAGTCTATTATACAGCATTATTCACATGTGAATAATATAAATGCAGTCTATTATACAGCATTATTCACATGTGAATAACATAAATACAGTATTATACAGCATTATTCACATGTGAATAATATAAATAGTCTATACAGCATTATTCACATGTGAATAATATAAATGCAGTCTATTATACAGCATTATTCACATGTGAATAACATAAATACAGTATTATACAGCATTATTCACATGTGAATAATATAAATAGTCTATACAGCATTATTCACATGTGAATAATATAAATGCAGTCTATTATACAGCATTATTCACATGTGAATAATATAAATAGTCTATACAGCATTATTCACACGTGAATAATATAAATGCAGTCTATTATACAGCATTATTCACATGTGAATAATATAAATAGTCTATACAGCATTATTCACATGTGAATAATATAAATCCAGTCTATTATACAGCATTATTCACATGTGAAGAACATAAATACAGTATTATACAGCATTATTCACATGTGAATAATATAAATAGTCTATTATACAGCATTATTCTCATGTGAATAATATAAATGCAGTCTATTATACAGCATTATCCACATGTGAATAACATAAATACAGTATTCTACAGCAGTATTCCCCCCACTCCCCAATACCAGCAGCAGAATCAATCAATAAAAGATATAATCAAACCAACAATGACAAAACCCTCCACAATATTCATTTGTTTTTGTATTTTAATTCCATCAATCGCGGTTAAAAGCGATACATCGCGCTGTGTCACAAGACTCCAGACTCGGGTGCACAAACGTCCGACACGCCGACAGGTCCGTGAAGCCACCAGTGGCGCCGCTCCTCTTCCACCTGACGACCTCCAACTTTCTTCTCCCATCTTCCCGCAGACAAAAGCAACTATTTCCGCCAAGTCCATCCTCCGGGAGCCGCAGAAGTCCGACGACCAAATCATGTGAACTTCTTCTCGGACTCGGAGTGATGCGCGCCAAAGTGAGCGACATCGCGCCGAACATGTCGACCTCGCTTTGCCACCCACACGAAATCGATGGTATTGTCCCTGCAGGAGAAGTATAAATACCGACGTTTCTGCACAGGACCAGCAGGACCAGAACCGAACCCTGTCCAGGAGGTCTACCGTCCTTCAATAGTAAGTGTGCGGCACTAAAACTACACTTTGTTGCTTCTAAATGTCTCATCATAGTTATTTTTATACATATTATATATTTGTAAAATATTATTTATTTTTGTACATATTATATCATTGTTTTATTACAATTTTTTTCATATTTTTTAAATTGTTATTTAGGCCTACAACGCTGTCTTTTAGTGTCGGTCATCATGGTGGTGCTTGGGGGAGTGGAGTGGTGGTGCTTGGGGGAGTGGAGTGGTGGTGCTTGGGGGAGTGGAGTGTTCTCTGAAGTTTGACAACCGCTGATTGTAGAGAATTTGTCCAAAATAGAAGAAACCCAGACAGAATGGGAATTGCGTCATTTAGTAGTGATATCCCAGCATTGAGACAACGTTGCAAAATAGTTGGTGTCTAACTTTGGATCCGCGTTGTTGGTCGGGGAATGAGCGAAATTCAATGGTCGAATTGACGCCGGATTGATCAAACGTTGGCAAAAAAAGCATGTTGTTTCAACGTTAGGTTTGTGTTGTAGAATATTGGTTGGGGGAATGACCAAATTTCAATGTTAAATCAACGTCAGAACCCGACATTGATTAAACGTTGTCAAAAAGCATGTTGTTTCAACGTATTTGTGTTGTAGAATATTGGTTGGGAAATGACCAAATTTCAATATTAAATCAACGTCACAACCTGACATTGATTAAACGTTGTCAAAAAGCATGTTGTTTCAATGCTTTATTTGTGTTGTAGAATATCGGTTGGGGGAATGACCAAATTTCATTGTTGAATCAACGTCACAACCTGACATTGATTAAACGTCGTCAAAAAGCATGTTTTTTCAATGTTGTATTTGTGTGGTAGAATATTGGTTGGGAAATGACCAAATTTCAACGTAATTTTGGTCTAAAAGCATGTTGTATTTGTGTTGTAGAATATTGGTTGGGAAATGACCAAAATTCAATGGTCAAATCAACGTCAGAACCCAGCATTGATTAAACGTTGTCAAAAAGCATGTTGTTTCAATGTTGTATTTGTGTGGTAGAATATTGGTTGGGAAATGGCCACATTTCAATGGTCAAATCAACGTTGAGACCATACATTGATTGAAATGTCGTCAAAAAGCATGTTTCAACATTGTATTCGTGTTGTAGAATATTGGTTGGGAGATGACCAAATTTCAATGTCACAACCTGACATTGATTAAACGTTGTCAAAAAGCATGTTGTATTTGTACTGTAGAATATTGGTTGGGAAATGACCACATTTCAATGGTCAAATCAACGTTACAACCTGACATTGAATAAACATCAAAAAGCATGTTGTTTCAACGTTGTATTTGTGTTGTAGAATATTGGTTGGGAAATGACCAAATTTCAATGTTAAATCAACGTCAGAACCCAACATTGATTAAACGTTGTCAAAAAGCATGTTGTTTCAACGTATTTGTGTTGTAGAATATTGGTTGGGAAATTACCAAATTTCAATGTTGAATCAACGTCACAACCTGACATTGATTAAACGTCGTCAAAAAGCATGTTGTTTCAACGTTGTATTTGTGTTGTAGAATATTGGTTGGGAAATGACCAAATTTCAATGTTAAATCAACGTCAGAACCCAACATTGATTAAACGTTGTCAAAAAGCATGTTGTTTCAACGTATTTGTGTTGTAGAATATTGGTTGGGAAATGGCCAAATCAACGTTGAGACCACACATTGATTAAACGTCGTCAAAAAGCATGTTGTTTCAACGTTGTATTGGTGTTGTAGAGTATTGGTTGGGAAATGTCCAAATTTCAATATTAAATCAACGTCACAACCTGACATTGATTAAACATTGTCAAAAAGCATGTTGTTTCAACGTTGTATTTGTGTGGTAGAATATTGGTTGGGAAATGACCACATTTCAATTTTAAATCAACGTCAGAACCCGACATTGATTAAACGTTGTCAAAAAGCATGTTGTTTCAACGTATTTGTGTTGTAGAATATTGGTTGGGAAATGGCCAAATCAACGTTGAGACCATACATTGCAGTGTTTCCCATAAACTGCCAAGATACCTGTGGCGGTGGGGGCGTGGCTATGGGTGTGGTTACCATGACATCATCGAGTAATTTGCATAATTTACTACAATATTATTTTCTCTAAAAAGGCTCAAAAAATGTATATTTACTAATTAATAATAACAGTTTTGTTTTAAACGTCCATCCATCCATCCATTTTACAATATAATTACAACACTTTATGTACATATTTATATACAGATTTTAATAAGTTATTCACTGAAATATATTTATTAATTGTGGTTCTTACAAAAAATATATCATAAAAATATAAAAGCTAAAATGTCTCTTAAAACTCTGCCCCTTTAATTAGTGCATACTAAATAATTTAACTTTAGCCTACTACTACAACCATATTATTTACCAGCAACATAAAGTGCAACAGAGGCAGAGGTGTCCTGCCACAGTCAGTAACAAATAAACAGAAAACAGTAGTGGTGGTAGATAGACACAAAGCTTCATCAAACATCTGATCCACTGAACAAAGAGCTCCAAAAATCTTGATCCTACACTTCTCTTTTGTAAAGTAAATCTGAACAGCCTATATGGGCATCTACATCAACTATATGATTTGCCTGAGAAGCTGGACAGGACAAAAAAAAAAAAAATCTATTTGTCGCGGCCTTAATTCTTTCGTGGCGGGCTGCCACAAATAAATGAATGTGTGGGAAACACTGCATTGATTAAACATCATCAAAAAGCATGTTGTTTCAACGTTGTATTTGTGTTGTAGAATATTGGTTGGGAAATGACCAAATTTCAATGTTAAATCAACGTTATAACCCGACATTGATTAAACATCAAAAAGCATGTTGTTTCAACGTTGTATTTGTCATGAGGATATTGGTTGGGAAATGACCAAATTTTAATGGTCAAATCAACGTCACACCCTGACATTGATTAAACGTTGTCAAAAAGCATGTTGTTTCAATGTATTTGTGTTGTAGAATATTGGTTGGGAAATGACCAAATTTCAATGTTAAATCACCGTCAGAAACTGACATTGATTAAACATCAACAAGCATGTTGTTTCAACGTTGTATTTGTGTTGTAGAATATTGGTTGGGAAATGACCAAATTTCAATGGTCAAATCAACGTTACAACCTGACATTGATTAAACGTCAAAAAGCATGTTGTTTCAATGTTGTATTTGTGTGGTAGAATATTGGTTGGGAAATGACCAAATTTCAACGTAATTTTGGTCAAAAAGCATGTTGTATTTGTGTTGTAGAATATTGGTTGGGAAATGACCAAAATTCAATGGTCAAATCAACGTCAGAACCCAGCATTGATTAAACGTTGTCAAAAAGCATGTTGTTTCAACGTTAGGTTTGTGTTGTAGAATATTGGTTGGGGGAATGACCAAATTTCAATGTTGAATCAACGTCACAACCTGACATTGATTAAACGTCGTCAAAAAGCATGTTGTTTCAATGTTGTATTTGTGTGGTAGAATATTGGTTGGGAAATGGCCAAATTTCAATGGTCAAATCAACGTTGAGACCATACATTGATTTAAATGTCGTCAAAAAGCATGTTTCAACATTGTATTCGTGTTGTAGAATATTGGTTGGGAGATGACCAAATTTCAATGTCACAACCTGACATTGATTAAACGTTGTCAAAAAGCATGTTGTATTTGTGTTGTAGAATATTGGTTGGGAAATGACCAAATTTCAATGGTCAAATCAACGTTACAACCTGACATTGAATAAACATCAAAAAGCATGTTGTTTCAATGTTGTATTTGTGTTGTAGAATATTGGTTGGGAAATGACCAAATTTCAATGTTAAATCAACGTCAGAACCCAACATTGATTAAACGTTGTCAAAAAGCATGTTGTTTCAACGTATTTGTGTTGTAGAATATTGGTTGGGAGATGACCAAATTTCAATGTCACAACCTGACATTGATTAAACGTTGTCAAAAAGCATGTTGTATTTGTACTGTAGAATATTGGTTGGGAAATGACCAAATTTCAATGGTCAAATCAACGTTACAACCTGACATTGAATAAACATCAAAAAGCATGTTGTTTCAACGTTGTATTTGTGTTGTAGAATATTGGTTGGGAAATGACCAAATTTCAATGTTAAATCAACGTCAGAACCCAACATTGATTAAACGTTGTCAAAAAGCATGTTGTTTCAACGTTGTATTTGTGTTGTAGAATATTGGTTGGGAAATGACCAAATTTCAATGTTAAATCCACGCCAGAACCCGACATTGATTAAACGTGTCAAAAAGTATGTTGTTTCAACGTTGTATTTGTTGTAGAATATTGGTTGGGAAATGACCAAATTTCAACGTAATTTTGGTCAAAAAGCATGTTGTATTTGTGTTGTAGAATATTGGTTGGGAAATGACCAAAATTCAATGGTCAAATCAACGTCAGAACCCAGCATTGATTAAACGTTGTCAAAAAGCATGTTGTTTCAACGTTAGGTTTGTGTTGTAGAATATCGGTTGGGGGAATGAACAAATTTCACTGTTGAATCAACGTCACAACCTGACATTGATTAAACGTCATCAAAAAGCATGTTGTTTCAACGTTGTATTTGTGTTGTAGAATATTGGTTGGGAAATGACCAAATTTCAATGGTCAAATCAACGTTGAGACCATACATTGATTTAAATGTCGTCAAAAAGCATGTTTCAACATTGTATTCGTGTTGTAGAATATTGGTTGGGAGATGACCAAATTTCAATGTCACAACCTGACATTGATTAAACGTTGTCAAAAAGCATGTTGTATTTGTGTTGTAGAATATTGGTTGGGAAATGACCAAATTTCAATGTTGAATCAACGTCACAACCTGACATTGATTAAACGTCGTCAAAAAGCATGTTGTTTCAACGTTGTATTTGTGTTGTAGAATATTGGTTGGGGGAATGACCAAATTTCAATGTTAAATCAACGTCAGAACCGAACATTGATTAAACGTTGTCAAAAAGCATGTTGTTTCAACGTATTTGTGTTGTAGAATATTGGTTGGGAAATGACCAAATTTCAATATTAAATCAACGTCACAACCTGACATTGATTAAACGTTGTCAAAAAGCATGTTGTTTCAATGCTTTATTTGTGTTGTAGAATATTGGTTGGGAAATGACCAAATTTCAATGTTGAATCAACGTCACAACCTGACATTGATTAAACGTCGTCAAAAAGCATGTTGTTTCAACATTGTATTTGTGTGGTAGAATATTGGTTGGGAAATGGCCAAATTTCAATGGTCAAATCAACGTTGAGACCATACATTGATTTAAATGTCGTCAAAAAGCATGTTTCAACATTGTATTCGTGTTGTAGAATATTGGTTGGGAGATGACCAAATTTCAATGTTAAATCCACGCCAGAACCCGACATTGATTAAACGTGTCAAAAAGTATGTTGTTTCAACGTTGTATTTGTTGTAGAATATTGGTTGGGAAATGACCAAATTTCAACGTAATTTTGGTCAAAAAGCATGTTGTATTTGTGTTGTAGAATATTGGTTGGGAAATGACCAAAATTCAATGGTCAAATCAACGTCAGAACCCAGCATTGATTAAACGTTGTCAAAAAGCATGTTGTTTCAACGTTAGGTTTGTGTTGTAGAATATCGGTTGGGGGAATGAACAAATTTCACTGTTGAATCAACGTCACAACCTGACATTGATTAAACGTCATCAAAAAGCATGTTGTTTCAACGTTGTATTTGTGTTGTAGAATATTGGTTGGGAAATGACCAAATTTCAATGGTCAAATCAACGTTGAGACCATACATTGATTTAAATGTCGTCAAAAAGCATGTTTCAACATTGTATTCGTGTTGTAGAATATTGGTTGGGAGATGACCAAATTTCAATGTCACAACCTGACATTGATTAAACGTTGTCAAAAAGCATGTTGTATTTGTGTTGTAGAATATTGGTTGGGAAATGACCAAATTTCAATGTTGAATCAACGTCACAACCTGACATTGATTAAACGTCGTCAAAAAGCATGTTGTTTCAACGTTGTATTTGTGTTGTAGAATATTGGTTGGGGGAATGACCAAATTTCAATGTTAAATCAACGTCAGAACCGAACATTGATTAAACGTTGTCAAAAAGCATGTTGTTTCAACGTATTTGTGTTGTAGAATATTGGTTGGGAAATGACCAAATTTCAATATTAAATCAACGTCACAACCTGACATTGATTAAACGTTGTCAAAAAGCATGTTGTTTCAATGCTTTATTTGTGTTGTAGAATATTGGTTGGGAAATGACCAAATTTCAATGTTGAATCAACGTCACAACCTGACATTGATTAAACGTCGTCAAAAAGCATGTTGTTTCAACATTGTATTTGTGTGGTAGAATATTGGTTGGGAAATGGCCAAATTTCAATGGTCAAATCAACGTTGAGACCATACATTGATTTAAATGTCGTCAAAAAGCATGTTTCAACATTGTATTCGTGTTGTAGAATATTGGTTGGGAGATGACCAAATTTCAATGTCACAACCTGACATTGATTAAACGTTGTCAAAAAGCATGTTGTATTTGTGTTGTAGAATATTGGTTGGGAAATGACCAAATTTCAATGGTCAAATCAACGTTACAACCTGACATTGAATAAACATCAAAAAGTATGTTGTTTCAACGTTGTATTTGTGTTGTAGAATATTGGTTGGGAAATGACCAAATTTCAATGTTGAATCAACGTCACAACCTGACATTGATTAAACGTTGTCAAAACACATGTTGTTTCAATGTTATATTTGTGTTGTAGAATATTGGTTGGGAAATGACCAAATTTCAACGTCACAACCTGACATTGATTAAACGTCGTCAAAAAGCATGTTGTTTCAATGTTGTATTTGTGTTGTAGAATATTGGTTGGGAAAGGACCACATTTCAATGATAAATCAACGACAGAAGCCGACATTGATTAAACGTTGTCAAAAAGCATGTTGTTTCAACGTTAGGTTTGTGTTGTAGAATATTGGTTGGGGAAATTACCAAATTTCAATGTTAAATCAACGTCAGAACCCAACATTGATTAAACGTCGTCAAAAAGCATGTTGTTTCAACGTATTTGTGTTGTAGAATATTGGTTGGGAAATGACCAAATTTCAATATTAAATCAACGTCACAACCTGACATTGATTAAACGTTGTCAAAACACATGTTGTTTCAATGTTATATTTGTGTTGTAGAATATTGGTTGGGAAATGACCAAATTTCAATGTTGAATCAACGTCACAACCTGACATTGATTAAACGTTGTCAAAACACATGTTGTTTCAATGTTATATTTGTGTTGTAGAATATTGGTTGGGAAATGACCAAATTTCAACATCACAACCTGACATTGATTAAACGTCGTCAAAAAGCATGTTGTTTCAATGTTGTGTTTGTGTTGTAGAATATTGGTTGGGAAAGGACCAAATTTCAATGATAAATCAACAACAGAAGCCGACATTGATTAAACGTTGTCAAAAAGCATGTTGTATTTGTACTGTAGAATATTGGTTGGGAAATGACCAAATTTCAATGGTCAAATCAACGTTACAACCTGACATTGAATAAACATCAAAAAGCATGTTGTTTCAACGTTGTATTTGTGTTGTAGAATATTGGTTGGGAAATGACCAAATTTCAATGTTAAATCAACGTCAGAACCCAACATTGATTAAACGTTGTCAAAAAGCATGTTGTTTCAACGTTGTATTTGTGTTGTAGAATATTGGTTGGGAAATGACCAAATTTCAATGTTAAATCCACGCCAGAACCCGACATTGATTAAACGTGTCAAAAAGTATGTTGTTTCAACGTTGTATTTGTTGTAGAATATTGGTTGGGAAATGACCAAATTTCAACGTAATTTTGGTCAAAAAGCATGTTGTATTTGTGTTGTAGAATATTGGTTGGGAAATGACCAAAATTCAATGGTCAAATCAACGTCAGAACCCAGCATTGATTAAACGTTGTCAAAAAGCATGTTGTTTCAACGTTAGGTTTGTGTTGTAGAATATCGGTTGGGGGAATGAACAAATTTCACTGTTGAATCAACGTCACAACCTGACATTGATTAAACGTCATCAAAAAGCATGTTGTTTCAACGTTGTATTTGTGTTGTAGAATATTGGTTGGGAAATGACCAAATTTCAATGGTCAAATCAACGTTGAGACCATACATTGATTTAAATGTCGTCAAAAAGCATGTTTCAACATTGTATTCGTGTTGTAGAATATTGGTTGGGAGATGACCAAATTTCAATGTCACAACCTGACATTGATTAAACGTTGTCAAAAAGCATGTTGTATTTGTGTTGTAGAATATTGGTTGGGAAATGACCAAATTTCAATGTTGAATCAACGTCACAACCTGACATTGATTAAACGTCGTCAAAAAGCATGTTGTTTCAACGTTGTATTTGTGTTGTAGAATATTGGTTGGGGGAATGACCAAATTTCAATGTTAAATCAACGTCAGAACCGAACATTGATTAAACGTTGTCAAAAAGCATGTTGTTTCAACGTATTTGTGTTGTAGAATATTGGTTGGGAAATGACCAAATTTCAATATTAAATCAACGTCACAACCTGACATTGATTAAACGTTGTCAAAAAGCATGTTGTTTCAATGCTTTATTTGTGTTGTAGAATATTGGTTGGGAAATGACCAAATTTCAATGTTGAATCAACGTCACAACCTGACATTGATTAAACGTCGTCAAAAAGCATGTTGTTTCAACATTGTATTTGTGTGGTAGAATATTGGTTGGGAAATGGCCAAATTTCAATGGTCAAATCAACGTTGAGACCATACATTGATTTAAATGTCGTCAAAAAGCATGTTTCAACATTGTATTCGTGTTGTAGAATATTGGTTGGGAGATGACCAAATTTCAATGTCACAACCTGACATTGATTAAACGTTGTCAAAAAGCATGTTGTATTTGTGTTGTAGAATATTGGTTGGGAAATGACCAAATTTCAATGGTCAAATCAACGTTACAACCTGACATTGAATAAACATCAAAAAGTATGTTGTTTCAACGTTGTATTTGTGTTGTAGAATATTGGTTGGGAAATGACCAAATTTCAATGTTGAATCAAGGTCACAACCTGACATTGATTAAACGTTGTCAAAACACATGTTGTTTCAATGTTATATTTGTGTTGTAGAATATTGGTTGGGAAATGACCAAATTTCAACGTCACAACCTGACATTGATTAAACGTCGTCAAAAAGCATGTTGTTTCAATGTTGTATTTGTGTTGTAGAATATTGGTTGGGAAAGGACCACATTTCAATGATAAATCAACGACAGAAGCCGACATTGATTAAACGTTGTCAAAAAGCATGTTGTTTCAACGTTAGGTTTGTGTTGTAGAATATTGGTTGGGGAAATTACCAAATTTCAATGTTAAATCAACGTCAGAACCCAACATTGATTAAACGTCGTCAAAAAGCATGTTGTTTCAACGTATTTGTGTTGTAGAATATTGGTTGGGAAATGACCAAATTTCAATATTAAATCAACGTCACAACCTGACATTGATTAAACGTTGTCAAAACACATGTTGTTTCAATGTTATATTTGTGTTGTAGAATATTGGTTGGGAAATGACCAAATTTCAATGTTGAATCAACGTCACAACCTGACATTGATTAAACGTTGTCAAAACACATGTTGTTTCAATGTTATATTTGTGTTGTAGAATATTGGTTGGGAAATGACCAAATTTCAACATCACAACCTGACATTGATTAAACGTCGTCAAAAAGCATGTTGTTTCAATGTTGTGTTTGTGTTGTAGAATATTGGTTGGGAAAGGACCAAATTTCAATGATAAATCAACAACAGAAGCCGACATTGATTAAACGTTGTCAAAAAGCATGTTGTTTCAACGTTAGGTTTGTGTTGTAGAATATTGGTTGGGGAAATTACCAAATTTCAATGTTAAATCAACGTCAGAACCCAACATTGATTAAACGTTGTCAAAAAGCATGTTGTTTCAACGTATTTGTGTTGTAGAATATTGGTTGGGAAATGACCAAATTTCAATATTAAATCAACGTCACAACCTGACATTGATTAAACGTTGTCAAAACACATGTTGTTTCAATGCTGTATTTGTGTTGTAGAATATTGGTTGGGAAATTACCAAATTTCAATGTCACAACCTGACATTGATTAAACGTTGTCAAAAAGCATGTTGTATGAACGTTGTATTTGTGTTGTAGAATATTGGTTGGAAAATGACCACATTTCAACGGTCAAATCAAGGTAATTTTGGTCATTTCCCAATAGTCATGTGCGGGTCGATACTGAACTATCCGCGCTGCATGGCGATACCAGATGTTTATGCGCTGAAATGGATAGTCACATGAAAATATGGATACTGTTGATACTTGTGTTCTTTGAGGTAACGTACAGTCCTGCATCACAGTGGTTTGTGGTGTATTCCCTGCACCAGGTCATGCAGGTGGAGAGAAAATGTCACGTGCTCCTGGCCGTCCTCCTGCTGCTCCTCGCCTCGGCCGACCTGTGCCCGGACGGCCAGGAGGTGCGGCGGCGGGAGAGGAGGACCTTGTTGCTGGACATCCTCTTGCAGGTCACGCCCGGCGGGCTCCTGGGCCCCCCGCGGGACCTGAGGTGGTCCCCCCGAGGAAAGCCTCTCTACGTGCCCGGGCTGGACGGCGCTCAACTCGTAGGTAAGCTGATGAGATTTATTCTCAGCGTTGTGATGATGGAAGCTTAATCCCTCGTTTGGGCGTGCGGGGAGACAGCTGTCATGGGCGTCATTACCTGTATCTGACTACATCTCTGAACAAAAGTCCATACACTTTTATCTGCTCAGTATTATGCCGCTGTCGCTCGCAGGATTCTCACAGGAATGAGGCAAAAATACAACCTCACTGACTGTATTGTCAACCTTTAAGTGCTTCCGTCATGGATGCAAAGGTTCTTTGACTTTTTGACCGCCTCGGAACACACTCGTTACCATGGTGACCAACATTAAAATACAGTAGCATTAGAGATGTCCGATAATATCGGTCTGCCGATATTATCGGCCGATAAATGCGTTAAAATGTAATATCGGAAATGATCGGTATCGTTTTTTTTATCATCAGTCTCGGTGTTTTTTTTTTTTTTTTTTTTTTTTTTTTTTTTTTTTTTTTTAATTTATTAAATCCACTCAAAAAACACAAGATACACTTACAATTAGTGCACCAACCCAAATAACCTCCCTCCCCCATTTACACTCATTCACACAAAAGGGTTGTTTCTTTCTGTTATTAATATTCTGCTTCCTACATTATATATCAATATATATCAATACAGTCTGCAAGGGATACAGTCCGTAAGCACACATGATTGTGCGTGCTGCTGGTCCACTAATAGTACTAACCTTTAACAGTTAATTTTACAAATTTTCATTAATTACTAGTTTCTATGTAACTGTTTTTATATTGTTTTACTTTCTTTTTTATTCAAGAAAATGTTTTTAATTTATTTATCTTATTTTATTTGATTCATTTTTTTAAAAAGTACCTTATCGTCACCATACCTGGTTGTCCAAATTAGGCATAATAATGTGTTAATTCCACGACTGTATATATCGGTTGATATCGGTATCGGTTGATATCGGTATCGGTAATTAAAGAGTTGGACAATATCGGCATATCGGATATCGGCAAAAAGCCATTATCGGACATCCCTAAGTAGCATATGAGGTGGTGACTTGTCCAGGGTGTACCCCGCCTTCTGCCCGAATGCAGCTGAGATAGGGACAAGCGGTAGAAAATGGATGGATGGATAGTCAGCCTAAGTCACAGGTGTCAAAGTGGTTTTCACTGAGGGCAACATGGCAGTAATGTTTGGCCCCAGGGGCCGCTTCTAACAGTGAATACTATTATTGCACCATTTTTTTATTGCATTTTATTAGATTTTTTTTAAACTAAAATGTAAAAAAAAAAAGAGTTAAATTGCAATAATTTCACCTCAAAATTTAGTGTATATTCCAGTAAATGGAAAAACAGTACTGCTGTTTTTATGGTTAAAAAAAAAGAAGAAAAAAAGGCAGTGCTGTAGCCAGACTTTTACTGTAAAATTAGTTTTTTTACTGTAAATAAAAATACCTGAAATTGTACAGTAAAAATTTGGCACCTGAGCTGCCAGTTTTTATTTTTTATTTTTTTTTATTTTTTTAACGGCAAATCAACAAGTGTAGATTTGTCGGTGTATTACTGTAAATGCCAAAACATAATGGAAAAACATTACTGCTGTTTTAATGGGGAAAAAAAGGCAACTCAGTGGCCACAATTTTACTGTAAAATTTACATTAGTTTTTACTGTAAATAAAAAAAACTGCCAATTTTACAGTAAAGTTTGGGCACCTGAACTGCCAATTTGTTGTTGTTTTTTAACCGCAAATAAAAAAGTGTATATTTTTCGGTGTATTACTGTAAATGCCAAAATGGCACCACAGTTTATTACAGTAAAAAAAAGTACAGTTTTTCTTTCATTTAGAGAAAAATGCTGTAAAAACCACAGTAAATTTCACAATTTGACCATGAAATCTATTGCTACTTTTACATTGCACAATTCGATGGATAACTTGCTTTGAAATCATTATTATTAGTATTTATTTCTATTTAAAAAATGATTTGAATGTTTGATCATATTTTTTTTGCATAGGCTATTATGAGCATTAGCGATTTGACATGGCGATTTCAACACCAAATGTGTTAATGAAAACAAAAACTAGAATGCCACAGCTGGTGTGTAGTAATCGCAATATTTATTGCTATTATTACACCATTTTTTAATGCATTTTATTAGATTTTTTTTTAACTAAAATGTAAAAACAAAATGCTAAGTTGCAATAATTTCACCTCAAAATGTAGTGTATATTACTGTAAATGGAAAAATATTACTGCTGTTTTTATGGTAAAAAAAAAAGGTAATTTAGTTGCCAGAATTTTACCGTAAAATTTACATTTGTTTTTCTACTGTAGATAAAAAAACTGCAATTTTACAGTAAAATTTGGGCACGTGAGCTGCCAGTTTTTGTTGTTTTTTACCGCAAATCAACAAGTGTAGATTTGTCGGTGTATTACTGTAAATGCCAAAACGACGGCACAGTTTATTACTGTAAAAAAAAAAAAAGGAAAAACGGTACTGCTGTTTTTATGGTAAAAAAAAAAAAAAAAGAGGCAACTCAGTTGCCAGAATTTTAATGTAAAATTTACATTTGTTTTTTTACTGTAGATAAAAAATAAACTGCAATTTTGCAGTCAAATTTGGGCACCTGAGCTGCAAGTTAGTTTTTTACCGCAAATCAACAAGTGTGGATTTTTCGGTGTTTTTCTGTAAAAGCCAAAATTGCACCACAGTTTATTACAGTGAAAAAAGTACAGTTTTTCTTTCATTTAGAGAAAAATGCTGTAAAAACCACAGTAAATGTCACAATTTGACCATGTGATCTATTGCTACTTTTACATTGCACAATTTGATGGATAACTTGCTTTGAAATCATTATTATTAGTATTTATTTCTATTTAAAAAATTATTTGAATGTTTGATCATATTTTTTTGCATAGGCTATTATGAGCATTAGCGATTTGACATGGCGATTTCAACACCAAATGTGTTAATGAAAACAAAAACTAAGATGCCACAGCTGGTGTGTAGTAATCGCAATATTTATTGCTATTATTACACCATTTTTTAATGCATTTTATTAGTAGATTTTTTTTTAAACTAAAATGTAAAAACAAAATGCTAAGTTGCAATAATTTCACCTCAAAATGTAGTGTATATTACTGTAAATGGAAAAATATTACTGCTGTTTTTATGGTAAAAAAAAAAGGTAATTTAGTTGCCAGAAGTTTACCGTAAAATTTACATTTGTTTTTCTACTGTAGATAAAAAAAACTGCAATTTTACAGTAAAATTTTGGCACGTGAGCTGCCAGTTTTTGTTGTTTTTTGCCGCAAATCAACAAGTGTAGATTTGTCGGTGTATTACTGTAAATGCCAAAACGACGCCACAGTTTATTACTGTAAAAAAAAAAAAAAAAAAAAAGGAAAAACGGTACTGCTGTTTTTATGGTAAAAAAATAAATAAAAAAGGCAACTCAGTTGCCAGAATTTTACTGTAAAATTTACATTTGTTTTTTTACTGTAAATAAAAAATAAACTGCAATTTTGCAGTCAAATTTGGGCACCTGAGCTGCAAGTTGGTTATTTTTACCGCGAATCAACGAGTGTAGATTTTTCGGTGTTTTTCTGTAAAAGCCAAAATTGCACCACAGTTTATTACAGTGAAAAAAGTACAGTTTTTCTTTCATTTAGAGAAAAATGCTGTAAAAACCACAGTAAATTTCACAATTTGACCATGTAATCTATTGCTACTTTTACATTGCACAATTTGATGGATAACTTGCTTTGAAATCATTATTATTAGTATTTATTTCTATTTAAAAAATGCTTTGAATGTTTAATATTTTTTTGCACGGGCTATTATGAGCATTAGCCATTTGACATGGCGATTTCAACACCAAATGTGTTCATGAAAACAAAAACTAACTAAGATGACACAGCTGGTGTGTAGTAATCACAATACTTACAGTATAAACACTTTGTAGGGAACAACATAACCCATTTAGCTGTCTTGGAAAAACTTGAAATACTTCCTAGTTAGACAACATACCATAGATGGCCCATACCAGAGGTGTCAAAGTGGTTTTCACTGAGGGCCACATGGCAGTTATGTTTGGCCCCAGAGGGTGGTTTCTAACAGTGAATACTGTTATTACACCATTTTTTTAATGCATTTTATTTAGAAATGTCCGATAATATCGTCCGGCCGATATTATCGGCCGATAAATGCTTTAAAATGTAATATCGGAAATTATCGGTATCGTTTTTTTTATTATCGTTTTTTTTTTTTTTTCTAAATTAAATCAACATAAAAAACACAAGATACACTTACAATTAGTGCACCAACCCAAAAAACCTCCCTCCCCCATTTACACTCATTCACACAAAAGGGTTGTTTCCTTCTGTTATTAATATTCTGGTTCCTACATTATATATCAATATATATCAATACAGTCTGCAAGGGATACAGTCCGTAAGCACACATGATTGTGCGTGCTGCTGCTCCACTAATAGTACTAACCTTTAACAGTTAATTTTACTCATTTTCATTAATTACTAGTTTCTATGTAACTGTTTTTATATTGTTTTACTTTCTTTTTTATTCAAGAAAATGTTTTTAATTTAGTTATCTTATTTTATTATTTTTTGTAAAAAGTACCTTATCTTCACCATACATGGTTGTCCAAATTAGGCATAATAATGTGTTAATTCTACGACTGCATATATCGGTATCGGTTGATATCGGTATCGGTAATTAAAGAGTTGGACAATATCGGAATATCGGATATCGGCAAAAAGCCATTATCGGACATCCCTAATTTTATTAGATCTTTTAAAAACTAAAATGTAAAAAAAAAAAATATGGTAAGTTGCAATAATTTCACCTCAAAATGTAGTGTATATTACTGTAAATGGAAAAACACTACTGCTGTTTTTATGGTGTAAAAAAAAAAAAAAAAAGGCAACTCAGTTGCCAGACTTTTACTTTAAAATGTACATTTGTTTTTTTACTGTAAATATTTAAAAAAAACTGAAATTTGACAGTAAAATGTTGGCACCTGATCTGGCAGTTTATTTATTTATTTATTTATTTTTACCGCTAATCAACAAGTGTATATTTCTCGGTGTATTACTGTAAATGCCAAAACGACGCCACAGTTTATTACAGTAAAAAAAAAAAAAAGTAAAGTTTTTTTCATTTAGAGAAAGATGCTGTAAAAACCACAGTAGATTCCACAATTTTACCATGAAGTCTATTGCTACTTTTACATTGCACAATTTGATGGTTAACTTGCTTTGAAAGGATTATTTTTAGTATTTATTTCTATTTAAAAAAGGGTTTGAATTAGGGATGTCCGATAATATCGGCCTGCCGATATTATCGGCCGATAAATGCGTTAAAATGTAATATCGGAAATTATCGGTATCGTTTTTTTTATTATCTGTATCGTTTTTTGTTTTTTTTTGTTTTTTTTTGTTTTTTTTTATTAAATCAACATAAAAAACACAAGACACACTTACAATTAGTGCACCAACCCAAAAAACCTCCCTCCCTCCATTCACACTCATTCACACAAAAGGGTTGTTTCCTTCTGTTATTAATATTGTGGTTCCTACATTATATATCAATATATATCAATACAGTCTGCAAGGGATACAGTCCGTAAGCACACATGATTGTGCGTGCTGCTGCTCCACTAATAGTACTAACCTTTAACAGTTAATTTTACTAATTTTCATTAATTACTAGTTTCTATGTAACTGATTTTATATTGTTTTACTTTCTTTTTTATTCAAGAAAATGTTTTTAAATTATTTATCTTATTTTATTTTATTAATTTTAAAAAAAAAAGGACCTTATCTTCACCATACCTGGTTGTCCAAATTAGGCATAATAATGTGTTAATTCCACGACTGCATATATCAGTATCGGTTGATATCGGTATCGGTAATTAAAGAGTTGGACTATATCGGAATATCGGATATCGGCAAAAAGCCATTATCGGACATCCCTAATTTTATTAGATCTTTTAAAAACTAAAATATAAAAAAAAAAAATATGGTAAGTTGCAATAATTTCACCTCAAAATGTAGTGTATATTACTGTAAATGGAAAAACACTACTGCTGTTTTTATGGTGTAAAAAAAAAAAAAAGGCAACTCAGTTGCCAGACTTTTACTTTAAAATGTACATTTGTTTTTTTTACTGTAAATATTAAAAAAAACTGAAATTTGACAGTAAAATGTTGGCACCTGATCTGGCAGTTTATTTATTTATTTATTTATTTTTACCGCTAATCAACAAGTGTATATTTCTCGGTGTATTACTGTAAATGCCAAAACGACGCCACAGTTTATTACAGTAAAAAAAAAAAAAAGTAAAGTTTTTTTCATTTAGAGAAAGATGCTGTAAAAACTACAGTAGATTCCACAATTTTACCATGAAGTCTATTGCTACTTTTACATTGCACAATTTGATGGTTAACTTGCTTTGAAAGGATTATTATTAGTGTTTATTTCTATTTAAAAAAGGGTTTGACTTAGGGATGTCCGATAATATCGGCCTGCCGATATTATCGGCCGATAAATGCGTTAAAATGTAATGTCGGAAATTATCGGTATCGGTTTTTTTATAATCTGTATCGTTTTTTTGTTTGTTTTTTGTTTTGTTTTTTTTAATTAAATCAACATAAAAAACACAAGACACACTTACAATTAGTGCACCAACCCAAAAAACCTCCCTCCCCCATTTCTTTCTGTTATCAATATTCTGGTTCCTACATTATATATCAATATATATCAATACAGTCTGCAAGGGATACAGTCCGTAAGCACACATGATTGTGCGTGCTGCTGCTCCACTAATAGTACTAACCTTTAACATTTAATTTTACTCATTTTCATTAATTACTAGTTTCTATGTAACTGTTTTTATATTGTTTTACTTTCTTTTTTATTCAAGAAAATGTTTTTAATTTAGTTATCTTATTTTATTTTTTTATTTTTTTTAAAAGTACCTTATTCTCACCATACATGGTTGTCCAAATTAGGCATAATAATGTGTTAATTCCACGACTGCATATATCGGTTGATATCGGTATTGGTAATTAAAGAGTTGGACAATATCGGAATATCGGATATCGGCAAAAAGCCATTATCGGACATCCCTAGTTTGAATGTTTGATCCTATTTTTGCATAATTAGACAATATTTAAGCTAACATCATTTGCGATTACATGGAGTACACACATATATTTTTTCCTCCTACTTTCCACGCTTGGATTAGGGAGGCACCCTTAGAGTGTCTACCCTGAGATGGGTAGGTTGTGAGTTCAAACCCCGGCCGAGTCATACCAAAGACTATAAACAATGGGAGTCGTTACCTCCCTGCTTGGCACTCAGCATCAAGGGTTGGAATTGGGGGGTTGAATCACCAAAAATGATTCCCGGGCAGTGCTGCTCACTGCTCCCCTCACCTCCCAGGCGGTGAACAAGGGTGATGTGTCAAATGCAGAGGACAAATTTCACCACACCTAGTGTGTGTGTGACAATCATTGGTACTTTAATTACTAGTTTCTATGATTTTTTTAACGTGCCAACTTCACTGCTTTTGGGTATTGTTAACTGCCTCCAGCTAGCAGTTTTTTACCATTTAGAACGCACAAACGGGAAAGAAGTGCGTTTTTGTCTCGCAAAAAGATCCCAAAATGTGTCCTTGGATGAAGGTTTCTCGACGACAATTGGACTAACTATTGCTGAGGACTTTGCAGACTATGTTGGACTTGATCCAACAAGTGTCCGTGGATTTTGACCCACTCCAACAAAGTGCCGACTGTGGTCTCCACACGTTTAATCCCGCTCCCCCGTCGGACGTAGTCCCAGTACGTTCCCAGGTGTGAGTTCTCGCACCGACTTACTCTGATGAGCATTACAGTCCCATACAGTAATCCCTTTAGCCTGTTAGTCTGCGCCATGAGAGACCTGCTTATGGACCAGGACTCGGACACAATGAGGCACCTTGCCGTGGAGTCGTACTCTTATTCGGACCAAACATCAAGCGAGATTGCGCACCAAACTCCGAGCTTTTGTAATCTGCTTTCATTGATTGTTAAAAGAAGTCCGTGGCTCGCACCCTCCCTGTTGAATGTGAGCCACTAAAATCCTCCTGTGGTCCGAGGTCAAGGAGCGGTCATGTGGACTAATGAATCACGGTGGACAAATCTAATGTTAACTATTGGATCACCAAAAAAGATCTGTTTCTCAGATGTAATACACTTTTTCCACCACTGGTGGCAGTAGTGATAATATCAAACTAAGTCATTGAGAATAGGGATGGTTGGGTTGGTGCACTAATTGTAAGTGTATCTTGTGTTTTTTATGTTGATTTAATAAAAAAAGAAAATAAAAAAAAAACATAAAAAACAAAACAAAAACGATACAGATTATAAAAAAAACGATACCGATAATTTCCGATATTACATTTTAACGCATTTATCGGCCGATAATATCGTCCCTAATTCAAACCCTTTTTTAAATAGAAATAAATACTAATAATAATAATTTCAAAGCAAGTTAACCATCAAATTGTGCAATGTAAAAGTAGCAATAGACTTCATGGTAAAAGTGTGAAATCTACTGTGGTTTTTAGAGCATCTTTCTCTAAATGAAAAAAACTTTACTTTTTTTTTTTTTTTACTGTAATAAACTGTGGCGTCGTTTTGGCATTTACAGTAATACACCGAGAAATATACACTTGTTGATTAGCGGTAAAAATAAAAGAATAAATAAATAAACTGCCAGATCAGGTGCCAACATTTTACTGTTAAATTTCAGGTTTTTTTAAAATATTTACAGTAAAAAAAACAAATGTACATTTTAAAGTAAAAGTCTGGCAACTGAGTTGCCATTTTTTTTTTTTTTTTTTTACACCATAAAAACAGCAGTAGTGTTTTTCCATATACAGTAATATACACTACATTTTGAGGTGAAATTATTGCAACTTACCATATTTTTTTTTTTTTTTACATTTTAGTTTTTAAAAGATCTAATAAAATTAGGGATGTCCGATAATGGCTTTTTGCCGATATCCGATATTGTCCAACTCTTTAATTACCGATACCGATATCAACCGATATATACAGTCGTGGAATTAACACATTATTATGCCTAATTTGGACAACCAGGTATGGTGAAGATAAGGTACTTTAAAAAAAAAATAAGATAACTAAATTAAAAACATTTTCTTGAATAAAAAAGAAAGTAAAACAATATAAAAACAGTTACATAGAAACTAGTAATTAATGAAAATGAGTAAAATTAACTGTTAAAGGTTAGTACTATTAGTGGAGCAGCAGCACGCACAATCATGTGTGCTTACGGACTGTATCCCTTGCAGGCTGTATTGATATATAGAATCAGAATCAGAATCAGCTTTATTGTCATATTCTTTATTGTCATTATATAATGTAGGAACCAGAATATTGATAACAGAAAGAAATGGGGGGAGGGAGGTTTTTTGGGGTTGGTGCACTAATTGTAAGTGTATCTTGTGTTTTTTTATGTTGATTTAATTAAAAAAAACAAAAACAAAAAAAAACGATACAGATAATAAAAAAAACGATACCGATAATTTCCGATATTACATTTTAACGCATTTATCGGCCGATATTATCGGACATCCCTAATTGAGAAGCGCAAAAAATATGACTCAAGTGGTGAAGCTGTATTTTTATTTGCACTTATTGACGACTCATTTTAGAAATATTACTTATTCATTTAGATTATTTTAGCGCAACATATTAGTGCTTGTTTTTCTAATCAGTCTGGCCTAAGCCTAAGTTTATGTGTAAAATAACCACCTTTGTGATTAACAGATCCTTAGAAGGTTGTAAACTGTAAGTAGATTAGATATAATTATTGGATACCACTAAAATACAGAGATTACTAATTCAGTGTTAGTATTTATCAATCAATCAATCAATGTTTACTTATATAGCCCTAAATCACAAGTGTCTCAAAGGGCTGCACAAGCCACGACGACATCCTCGGCTCAGATCCCACATAAGGGCAAGGAAAAACTCAACCCAATGGGACAATGAGAAACCTTGGAGAGGACCGCAGATGTGGGGACCCGCCCTAGGGCGACTGGTGCAATGGACGTCAAGTGGATCTAGCATAATAGTGTGAGAGTCCAGTCCATAGTGGATCTAACATAATATTGTGAGAGTCCAGTCCATAGTAAATCTAGCATAATAGTGAGAGTCTAGTCCATAGTGGATCTAACATAATATTGTGAAAGTCCAGTCCATAGTGGATCTAACATAATAGTGTGAGAGTCCAGTCCATAGTGGATCTAACATAATAGTGAGAGAGTCCAGTCCATAGTGGATCTAGCATAATATTGTGGGAGTCCAGTCCTTAGTGGATCTAACATAATAGTGTGAGAGTCCAGTCCATAGTAGATCTAGCATAATATAGTGAGAGTCCGGTCCATAGTGGATCTAACATAATAGTGAGAGAGTCCAGTCCATAGTGGATCTAGCATAATATTGTGGGAGTCCAGTCCTTAGTGGATCTAACATAATAGTGTGAGAGTCCAGTCCATAGTAGATCTAGCATAATATAGTGAGAGTCCAGTCCATAGTGGATCTAACATAATAGTGAGAGTCCAGTCCATAGTGGATCTAACATAATAGTGAGAGAGTCCAGTCCATAGTGGATCTAACATAATAGTGAGAGTCCAGTCCATAGTGGATCTAACATAATAGTGTGAGAGTCCAGTCCATAGTGGATCTAACATAATAGTGAGAGAGTCCAGTCCATAGTGGATCTAGCATAATATTGTGGGAGTCCAGTCCTTAGTGGATCTAACATAATAGTGTGAGAGTCCAGTCCTTAGTGGATCTAACATAATAGTGTGAGAGTCCAGTCCTTAGTGGATCTAACATAATAGTGAGAGAGTCCAGTCCATAGTGGATCTAGCATAATATTGTGGGAGTCCAGTCCTTAGTGGATCTAACATAATAGTGAGAGTCCAGTCCATAGTGGATCTAACATAATAGTGAGAGTCCAGTCCATAGTGGATCTAACATAAAATTGTGGGAGTCCAGTCCTTAGTGGATCTAACATAATAGTGAGAGTCCAGTCCATAGTGGATCTAACATAATAGTGAGAGTCCAGTCCATAGTGGATCTAACATAATAGTGTGAGTCCAGTCCATAGTGGATCTAACATAATAGTGAGAGAGTCCAGTCCATAGTGGATCTAGCATAATATTGTGGGAGTCCAGTCCTTAGTGGATCTAACATAATAGTGAGAGTCCAGTCCATAGTGGATCTAACATAATAGTGAGAGTCCAGTCCATAGTGGATCTAACATAATAGTGTGAGAGTCCAGTCCATAGTAGATCTAGCATAATATAGTGAGAGTCCAGTCCATAGTGGATCTAACATAATAGTGAGAGTCCAGTCCATAGTGGATCTAGCATAATATAGTGAGAGTCCAGTCCATAGTGGATCTAACATAATAGTGAGAGTCCAGTCCATAGTGGATCTAGCATAATATAGTGAGAGTCCAGTCCATAGTGGATCTAACATAATAGTGAGAGTCCAGTCCATAGTAGATCTAGCATAATAGTGAGAGTCCAGTCCATAGTGGATCTAACATAAGTACGTATTTAAGTGGGCCCCAGACCCCTCTGTAGTGGAAAAGTTCCACTCCATATGTGGCACTGACATTATAATTTAATATCCCTATACACCATTTCACGAATCAGGAAATAAAATGTAAAAATGCACGATAAAATCAACAATTATTATTTTTTTACTATTAATTTAGTATCCATCCATTTTCTACTGCTTGTCCCTTCCGGGGTTGCGGGGGGTGCTGGAGCCTATCTGAGCTGCATTCGGGCGGAAGGCGGGGTACACCCTGGACAAGTTGCCACCTCATCACAGGGCAAACAGACAACACTCACACTCACACACTAGGGCACACAAAAAAAAGAAAAATACAATGCAAACAACCTTCCCTAGTCATGGTGCAAAAAATAAATGCAACTAACATTAAGGTCAACACACATAACTACCTGCTCACTGAACGTTGTGGATATTATTTAAAAAAAAACGTCCAAACACCATTAAAAAAAAATCGAAATTACACCCATTTGAATCCATGGAGTGCATGATGGGAAAATGTAAAACCCTCTCCACATTTATCCATGTTGGAACATTTTAGCTGCTTAATATTCCTGATTGATTACAAAACAAGTCACAAAAGTAAACAAGGCAGGAATCAAACTTTTAATTAGAGATGTCACATCATATCGGCCGATAAATGCTTTAAAATGTAATATCGGAAATTATCGTTATCTGTTTCAAAATTATCGGTATCGGTTTCAAAAAGTAAAATTTATGACTTATAAACCTTAAAGGCACTGCCTTTGCGTGCCGGGCCAATCACATAATATCTACGGCTTTTCACACACGAGTGAATGCAATGCATACTTGGTCAACAGCCATACAGGTCACAATGAGGGTGGCCGTATAAACAACTTTTACACTGTTACAAATATGCGCCACACTGTGAACCCACACCAAACAAGAATGACAAACACATTTGGGGAGAACATCCGCACCGTAACACAACATAGACACAACAGAACAAATACCCAGAAGCCCTTGCGGCACTAACTACATCCTCCTCATGTCCCAAATTCCAAGCTGCTGTTTTGAGGCATGTAATTAAAAAAAATAATGCACTTTGTGACTTCAATAATAAATATGGCAGTGCCATGTTGGCACTTTTTTCCATAACTTGAGTTGATTTATTTTGGAAAACCTTGTTACATTGTTTAATGCATCCAGCGGGGCATCACAACAAAATTAGACATAATAATTAGGGATGTAATGCGTTAAATGGGAATATCGGAAATTATCGGTATCGGTATTTTATTATCTGTATCGGGTTTTTTTTGTTGGTTTTTTTATTAAATCAACATAAAAAACACAAGATACACTTACAATTAGTGCACCAACCCAAAAAACCTCCCTCCCCCATTTCTTTCTGTTATCAATATTCTGCTTCCTACATTATATATCAATATATATCAATACAGTCTGCAAGGGATACAGTCCGTAAGCACACATGATTGTGCGTGCTGCTGCTCCACTAATAGTACTAACCTTTAACAGTTAATTTGACTCATTTTCATTAATTACTAGTTTCTATGTAACTGTTTTTATATTGTTTTACTTTCTTTTTTATTCAAGAAAATGTTTTTAATTTAGTTATCTTATTTTTTTAATTTTTTTTTTAAATTACCTTATCTTCACCATACCTGGTTGTCCAAATTAGGCATAATAATGTGTTAATTCCACGACTGCATATATCGGTATCGGTTGATATCGGTATCGGTAATTAAAGAGTTGGACAATATCGGAATATCGGATATCGGCAAAAAGCCATTATCGGACATCCCTAATAATAATGTGTTAATTCCACGACTGTATATATCGGTATCGGTTGATATCGGTAATTAAGAGTTGGACAATATCGGAATATAGGCAAAAAAGCCATTATCGGACATCTCTACTTTTAATATCCAGTTATATTCATTATTTATCCCTCACATTAATATATGTAAACACACACACACCCGTATCGTCCCAAAGCGTGCAATGATATCAAAAACTAACGCTCACTTTCCCTTCCAGAGGTAGTTCCTCGAGACGCAAACAAGAAAAGCAAATTCATTCAACACTTCACAGGTAAGACATCGTTCAAAACAACACAACAGAAGACATGTGTTGTGTGTGTGTGTGTGTATGATTGTTTGTACATTGATGTTACATCCATGATGTCGTTCACAACAACACAACAGAAGACATGTGTTGTGTGTGTGTGTGTATGATTGTTTGTACATTGATGTTACATCCATGATGTCGTTCACAACAACACAACAGAAGACATGTGTTGTGTGTGTGTGTGTGTATGATTGTTTGTACATTGATGTTACATCCATGATGTCGTTCACAACAACACAACAGATGACATGTGTTGTGTGTGTGGGTGTGTATGATTGTTTGTACATTGATGTTACATCCATGATGTCGTTCACAACAACACAACAGATGACATGTGTTGTGTGTGTGTGTGTATGATTATTTGTACATTGATGTTACATCCATGATGTCGTTCACAACAACACAACAGAAGACATGTGTTGTGTGTGTGTGTGTGTGTGTGTGTGTGTATGATTGTTTGTACATTGATGTTACATCCATGATGTCGTTCACAACAACACAACAGATGACATGTGTTGTGTGTGTGTGTATGATTATTTGTACATTGATGTTACATCCATGATGTTGTTCACAACAACACAACAGAAGACATGTGTTGTGTGTGTGGGTGTGTATGATTGTTTGTACATTGATGTTACATCCATGATGTCGTTCACAACAACACAACAGATGACATGTGTTGTGTGTGTGTGTGTATGATTATTTGTACATTGATGTTACATCCATGATGTCGTTCACAACAACACAACAGATGACATGTGTTGTGTATGTGTGTGTATGATTATTTGTACATTGATGTTACATCCATGATGTCGTTCACAACAACACAACAGAAGACATGTGTTGTGTGTGTGTGTGTGTATGATTGTTTGTACATTGATGTTACATCCATGATGTCGTTCACAACAACACAACAGATGACATGTGTTGTGTGTGTGTGTGTATGATTATTTGTACATTGATGTTACATCCATGATGTCGTTCACAACAACACAACAGATGACATGTGTTGTGTGTGTGTGTGTGTATGATTGTTTGTACATTGATGTTACATCCATGATGTCGTTCACAACAACACAACAGAAGACATGTGTTGTGTGTGTGTGTGTATGATTGTTTGTACATTGATGTTACATCCATGATGTCGTTCACAACAACACAACAGATGACATGTGTTGTGTGTGTGTGTGTGTGTGTATGATTATTTGTACATTGATGTTACATCCATGATGTCGTTCACAACAACACAACAGAAGACATGTGTTGTGTGTGTGTGTGTGTGTGTGTGTGTGTATGATTATTTGTACATTGATGTTACATCCATGATGTCGTTCACAACAACACAACAGATGACATGTGTTGTGTGTGTGTGTGTGTGTGTATGATTATTTGTACATTGATGTTACATCCATGATGTCGTTCACAACAACACAACAGAAGACATGTGTTGTGTGTGTGTGTGTGTATGATTGTTTGTACATTGATGTTACATCCATGATGTCGTTCACAACAACACAACAAATGACATGTGTTGTGTGTGTGTGTGTATGATTGTTTGTACATTGATGTGACATCCATGATGTCGTTCACAACAACACAACAGAAGACATGTGTTGTGTGTGTGTGTGTATGATTGTTTGTACATTGATGTTGCATCCATGATGTCGTTCACAACAACACAACAGAAGACATGTGTTGTGTGTGTGTGTGTATGATTGTTTGTACATTGATGTTGCATCCATGATGTCGTTCACAACAACACAACAGAAGACATGTGTTAAAAATAACTTGTACTGTTTTTCCATAAACATATCATGTTGTAAAAAAACAATGTTCTGGCAACTAATCTGCCAGATTTTTCCGTTAAAAGCTGGCATTGTCTTGCTGAAATAAGCAGGGGCGTCCATCATAACGTTGCTTGGATGGCAACATATGTTGCTCCAAAACCTGTATGTACCTTTCAGCATCACAGATGTGTAAGTTACCCATGTCTTGGGCACTAATACACCCCCATACCATCACAGATTCTGGCTTTTACACTTTACGCCCAGAACAGTCCGGATGGCTCTTTTCCTTTACGGTCCGGAGGACACGACGTCCACAGTTTCCAAAAACAATTTGAAATGTGGACTCGTCAGACCACAGAACACTTTTCCACTTTGCATCAGTCCATCTTAGATGAGCTCGGGCCCAGCTAAGCCGACTGCGTTTCTGGGTGTTGTTGATAAATGGTTTTCGCCTTGCATAGGAGAGTTTTAACTTGCACTTACAGATGTAGCGACCAACTGTAGTTACTGACAGTGGTTTTATGAAGTGTTCCTGAGCCCGTGTGGTGATATCCTTTACACACTGATGTTGCTTTTTGATGCAGTACAGCCTGAGGGATGGAAGGTCACGGGCTTAGCTGCTTACGTGCAGTGATTTCTCCACATTCTCTGAACCCTTTGATGATATCACGGAGCGTAGATGGTGAAATCCCTAAATTCCTTGCAATAGCTGGTTGAGAAAGGTTGTTCTTAAACTGTTCAACAATTTGCTCAGGCATTTGTTGACAAAGTGGTGTGTTGCCGGCATCAAATTCTAAAGTTAATGATTATTTGCAACAAAAAAAAAAAAGTTGATCAGTTTGAACATCAAATATGTTGTCTTTGTAGCATATTCAACTGAATATGGGTTGCAAATCATTGTATTCCGTTTATATTTACATCTAACACCATTTCCCAACTCCTATGGAAACGGGGTTTGTAAAACAAGTCTATGGAGAAAATGATGGCCTCCCACTAATTCAACGTTATGGTGAGTTTTCATTCTTCATGCACTTATTTGCTATATTTATCTGCCACGGCTTGTGAAAATAATGCTTGCGGCCACCTGCGCGTTATTCTCCCAAACTAATGTTCCTTCTCCGCACCATGACAACATTTCACTCCCATTTGTGTCAATTACCCTGATATTAGTCTGCCTTTATCAGCACATTACGTTTTATTGGCCAAATTGTGCGACTCCCTCCGCACGCAACTCAAATATGCTTCATTACTTTTGTTGGTTTTAGTGATTAATAATCAGGCAGGCTCGCGTCGTGTCAAATAAAAAGTGGTAACCATGGCGACGTCCCAGACTTCTAGTAGACATCTTTTTATAATGCCAAAACCCACCTTTTTAAACTGGCTTTTAAACCTTCAAGGTTTTATTTTTTTCAAGCCTTGTATTTTTATTCTGTTTTTAAGTTAATGACTGATATCTGTCGCATTTATTGCTTTTTGTCAAATTATGTACATTTTACTTGTATTATTTATCTGTCGCATTTATTGCTTTTTGTCAAATTATGTACATTTTACTTGTATTATTTATCTGTCGCATTTATTGCTTTTTGTCAAATTATGTACATTTTACTTGTATTATTTATCTGTCGCATTTATTGCTTTTTGTCAAATTATGTACATTTTACTTGTATTATTTATCTGTCGCATTTATTGCTTTTTGTCAAATTATGTACATTTTACTTGTATTATTTATCTGTCGCGTTTATTGCTTTTTGTCAAATTATGTACATTTTACTTGTATTATTTATCTGTCGCGTTTATTGCTTTTTGTCAAATTATGTACATTTTACTTGTATTATTTATCTGTCGCATTTATTGCTTTTTGTCAAATTATGTACATTTTACTTGTATTATTTATCTGTCGCATTTATTGCTTTTTGTCAAATTATGTACATTTTACTTGTATTATTTATCTGTCGCATTTATTGCTTTTTGTCAAATTATGTACATTTTACTTGTATTATTTATCTGTCGCGTTTATTGCTTTTTGTCAAATTATGTACATTTTACTTGTATTATTTATCTGTCGCGTTTATTGCTTTTTGTCAAATTATGTACATTTTACTTGTATTATTTATCTGTCGCATTTATTGCTTTTTGTCAAATTATGTACATTTTACTTGTATTATTTATCTGTCGCATTTATTGCTTTTTGTCAAATTATGTACATTGTACTTGTATTATTTATCTGTCACATTTATTGCTTTTTGTCAAATTATGTACATTTTACTTGTATTATTTATCTGTCGCGTTTATTGCTTTTTGTCAAATTATGTACATTTTACTTGTTTAATTTATCTGTCGCATTTATTGCTTTTTGTCAAATTATGTACATTTTACTTGTATTTATCTGTCGCGTTTATTGCTTTTTGTCAAATTATGTACATTTTACTTGTATTTATCTGTCGCGTTTATTGCTTTTTGTCAAATTATGTACATTTTACTTGTATTATTTATCTGTCGCGTTTATTGCTTTTTGTCAAATTATGTACATTTTACTTGTATTATTTCTGTCGCATTTATTGCTTTTTGTCAAATTATGTACATTTTACTTGTATTATTTATCTGTCGCATTTATTGCTTTTTGTCAAATTATGTACATTTTACTTGTATTATTTATCTTTCGCATTTATTGCTTTTTGTCAAATTATGTACATTTTACATGTATTCTTTATCTGTCGCATTTATTGCTTTTTGTCAAATTATGTACATTTTACTTGTATTATTTATCTGTCGCACTTATTGCTTTTTGTCAAATTATGTACATTTTACTTGTATTATTTATCTGTCGCACTTATTGCTTTTTGTCAAATTATGTACATTTTACTTGTATTTATCTGTCGCATTTATTGCTTTTTGTCAAATTATGTACATTTTACTTGTTTTATTTATCTGTCGCATTTATTGCTTTTTGTCAAATTATGTACATTTTACTTGTATTATTTATCTGTCGCATTTATTGCTTTTTGTCAAATTATGTACATTTTACTTGTATTATTTATCTTTCGCATTTATTGCTTTTTGTCAAATTATGTACATTTTACTTGTATTATTTATCTTTCGCATTTATTGCTTTTTGTCAAATTATGTACATTTTACATGTATTCTTTATCTGTCGCATTTATTGCTTTTTGTCAAATTATGTACATTTTACTTGTATTATTTATCTGTCGCACTTATTGCTTTTTGTCAAATTATGTACATTTTACTTGTATTATTTATCTGTCGCACTTATTGCTTTTTGTCAAATTACTTACATTTTACTTGTATTTATCTGTCGCATTTATTGCTTTTTGTCAAATTATGTACATTTTACTTGTTTTATCTATCTGTCGCATTTATTGCTTTTTGTCAAATTATGTACATTTTACTTGTATTATTTATCTGTCGCATTTATTGCTTTTTGTCAAATTATGTACATTTTACTTGTATTATTTATCTGTCGCATTTATTGCTTTTTGTCAAATTATGTACATTTTACTTGTATTATTTATCTGTCGCATTTATTGCTTTTTGTCAAATTATGTACATTTTACTTGTATTATTTATCTGTCGCATTTATTGCTTTTTGTCAAATGATGTACATTTTACTTGTATTATTTATCTGTCGCATTTATTGCTTTTTGTCAAATTATGTACATTTTACTTGTATTATTTATTGTAAAGTGTCTTAAGTTTTTAGAAAAGTGCTTTTAAATTAAATGTATCATTATTTTTACTATTATAAAACGCAAAGTCCTTAAAGGTTTATTTATAATTTTGCATTTCATTCACAATCCCTATAAGACAGGGGTGTCCAAACTTTTTCCACTGAGGGCCGCACACGGAAAAATTAACTCATACGGGGGCCATTTTGATATTTTTCATTTTCAAACCATAACAAAATATATGGATTTTGTTTTTTTTTACCTTTAGGGACCATAAAGGGTCTAAGTCATTAAAATGTAAAAAAAAACAAGTCGAATTATTATATATAGGGATGTCCGATAATGGCTTTTTGCCGATATCCGATATTCCGATATTGTCCAACTCTTTAATTACCGATACCGATATCAACCGATACCGATATCAACCGATACATGCAGTCGTGGAATTAACACATTATTATGCCTAATTTGGACAACCAGGTATGGTGAAGATAAGGTACTTTTTTTAAAATAATAATAAAATAAGTTAACTAAATTAAAAACATTTTCTTGAATAAAAAAGAAAGTAAAACAATATAAAAACAGTTACATAGAAACTAGTAATGAATGAAAATGAGTAAAATTAACTGTTAAAGGTTAGTACTATTAGTGGAGCAGCAGCACACACAATCATGTGTGCTTACGGACTGTATCCCTTGCAGACTGTATTGATATATATTGATATATAATGTAGGAACCAGAATATTAATAACAGAAAGAAATGGGGGAGGGAGTTTTTTTGGGTTGGTGCACTAATTGTAAGTGTATCTTGTGTTTTTTATGTTGATTTAATAAAAAATAAAAAAATAAAAATAAAAAAAAAGATACAGATAATAAAAAAAACGATACCGATAATTTCCGATATTACATTTTAACGCATTTATCGGCCGATAATATCGGCCTGCCGATATTATCGGCCGATAAATGCGTTAAAATGGAGATGGCCTAAAACATTATTTTTTTAAATTGCTTTTCATAAAACAAAATATTTTTTTCAATGTACATATATTTTTTATACATTTTTTCAAATTATAAATCAATTTAAAAGTGGGATAAATAAGAATCACGATTCAGATGTGAAGCAATTTTGACATCCCTAATTATATATATATTTTTTTTTAACGCTTACAGTAAATCTCTACAGTATATCAACTTCAGGTTGAAATAAAGTTAAAAAAACAAAGACAACTTTGTTTTTTATAATAAAAGTGAAATATGCAGTATTTCCCCCACTGCCCAAAACATTCAAAAAGCAATGTTTGATGTGAAGTAATTTAGAGCCTTAAAAAGATCAATAATGCAGGACACCATTCATTATTACTAGAGATGTCCAATAATATCGGTCTGCCGATATTATCGGCCGATAAATGCGTTAAAATGTAGTATCGGAAATGATCGGTATCGTTTTTTTATTATCAGTATCGTTTTTTTTTTGTTTTTTTGTTTTTTTTTATTAAATCCACATAAAAAACACAAGATACACTTACAATTAATGCGCCAACCCAAAAAACCTCCCTCCCCCATTTACACTCATTCTTTCTGTTATTAATATTCTGCTTCCTACATTATATATCAATATATATCAATACAGTCTGCAAGGGATACAGTCCGTAAGCACACATGATTGTGCGTGCTGCTGCTCCACTAATAGTACTAACCTTTAACAGTTAATTTTACAAATTTTCATTAATTACTAGTTTCTATGTAACTGTTTTTATATTGTTTTACTTTCTTTTTTATTCAAGAAAATGTTTTTAATTTATTTATCTTATTTTATTTGATTCATTTTTTTAAAAAGTACCTTGTCTTCACCATACCTGGTTGTCCAAATTAGGCATAATAATGTGTTAATTCCACGACTGTATATATCGGTTGATATCGGTATCGGTAATTAAAGAGTTGGACAATATCGGCATATCGGATATCGGCAAAAAGCCATTATCGGACATCCCTAGTAATAATCATTGAAGAATGGAACGTGACATTTGTCGATATAAACAAATAATTATAGTTGCATATTATTTACACATACAAAGTCTCCAAGGTAGATTAGAAAGTATACAGTACCAAACGTGTCCGCATCGTTCAACTTACTGCATCATAAAAATTATTTTTATTTATACAGATAATTATGATCATACAGTTGTTCTTTAGTAATATTTATACATTATTTTAGAAATATAAAAGTAAAATGGAAAAAAAAACATACTTTTTTTGAACATATTAGCCCTAAATTCTATTTTTTTCCCCCTTGTAATATTTTTTTAGTTCTGGTAATTAGGACTGTTTGCCTAAAATCCTTTTTTTTTTTTTTCTTGTGGTATGCACATACAAAGTCTCCAAAACAGAAGTGTTTTAGAATGTATCCAGTAACAAACGTGTCCGCATCATTCAACTTACTGCATCATGAACCATTGTACTCATTTATTTTTTATTTATACAGATAGCTGCGACTTTATTTAGCTAAAATCATACAGTTTTTCTGTAGTAATATTTCTACATTATTTTAGAAATATAAAAGTAAAATAAACTAACTTATTTAACCATATTAGCCCTAAATTCTATTTTTTACTTGTTTTTTTTATTTATTCTGGTAATCAAGACCATTTGCCTTCAATAAAAAAATGTTGTCGTGTACACATACTAGGTTTTCAAGGTAGAAGCGTATTACAAAGTATCCAGTAACAAACGTGTCCGCATCATTCAACGTACTGCGGCATAAACTATTGTGACCACTTGGTCACGAGTCATTTATTTATTTATTTATACAGATATTTATGACTTTATTAGGCTAAAACCATACAGTTGTTCTCTAGTAATATTCATATATTATATTTTTTTATTCTGGTCATGAGGACTATTTGCCTAAAATCCCCAAAGGCAGAAGCGTACTAGAAATAATCCAGTAACATCTGTGTCCGCATCATTCAACTTACTGCATCATGAACTATTGTAGTAATTTATTTTTTATTTATACAGATCACTATGACTTTATTAGGCAAAAATCATACACGTTTTTCTGTAGTAATATTTCTATATTATTTTAGAAATATAAAAGAAAAATGATACTTATTTAATCGCATTAGCCCTAAATTCAAATTTTTTTTTCTTGTAATATTTTTTTTTAATTCTGGTAATTAAGACTATTTGCTTAAAATCCTTTTTTTTTTTTGTAGTGTACACATACCAAGTTTTCAAGGTAGAAGTGTATTTCAAAGTATCCAGTAACCAGCGTGTCCGCATCATTCAACTTACTGCATGATGAACTATTGTAGTATTTTTATTTATTTGTACGGATAACTATACCTTTTTATTAGCTTGGTGAATGGTTGTGACCAGCAGGTGAGAATTGATTCTGAATCACAATGGAATGATGAGTTATAGAGAAAATATTTGTATTTTTTGCTGATGAGATCTTTGTTTTTGTTTGTTTGTTTTTGTTTGTTTGTTCTTCCAAGCAGGACCGGTCAAGTTCTCATCAGAATGCAGGACTGGCTTTGACAGACTTTACCACAACACCAGGGATTGTTCCAGACCAGCATGTACGTAGCACACCTTCGCTGCACGTGATGTAATATCCTGGTGCACGGCCCAAACATTTGGCGGGCAAACAAGTAACATGTAATGTCTTGTTTTTACAGTAAAAACTTTTTTTTTTAAAGTTGCAGGAATTTTACTGTAAAATTCACTGTTTTTTTTTTTTACAGCATATATTTATTTTTTTTACAGTAAAAAAAAAACTGTCAGTTCACTCGGCAGAATTTTACTGTAAAATTGACTGTTTTTTTTCCCCACTGTAAATAGAAAATGTATTTTTTATGGTACAATTCTTTCAACTTGATTTTACCAAAAAACTGTAGATTTTACGGTATACTGTAAATGGCAAATGGTACCGCAATTGTTTTTACAGTAAAAACTGTCGGCTTAGTTGCCAGAATTTGACTGTAAAATTTACTGTAAATAGAAAATGGTGTTTTTTATGCTAAAATTCTGCTAACTGAGCTGCCAGTTTTATACCATAAACAAGTGTAGATTGTACGGTGTTTTACTGTAAATGGCAAAATGGTACCAAAGGTTGTTTTTTTTACAGTAACAAAACTGGCAACTCAGTTTTACTTTAATTTTACTGTGAAATTTACATTGGGGTTTTTTTTCACTGTAAATAGAAATGTTTTTGTGCTAAAATTCTGCCAACTAAGATGGCAGTTTTTTACTATAGAAATTTTTTTTTACAGTAAAAAAAAAATTTGGACGAAATCTATGGTCAAAAGCAGTGGTGCTGTTTCCATTTACAGTAAAATGCTGTAAAAACATATATTAAACATATATTGTGTATAAAGTATATACTGTAAATGTTTTCAATTTACATTAATGCACTGTAAAAAATGGGCATAAATTTTACAGTAAAAAAAAAAAATAGCTGTCGCCAGAATTTTGCGGTAAAAAAACACTGGTACCGTTTTTCAATTTACAGTAATGCACTGTAAAAACAGGGATGGTAGATTTTTACAACTAAAAAAAAAAATTGCAGTTAAGTCACCAGAATTTTGCAGTAAAAACAGTGTTACCGTTTTTTCAATTTACAGTAATGCACTGTAAAAAATGGGCATAGATTTTACAGTAAAAAAAAAAAGGAGCAGCTAAGTCGCCAGAATTTTGGGGTTAAAAAAACGCTGGTACCATTTTTCAATTTACAGTAATGCACTGTAAAAACAGGGATTGTAGATTTTTACTATAAAAAAAAAAGTAGCTAAGTCGCCAGAATTTTGTGGTAAAAATAACAGTGGTACCGTTTTTACACTTACAGTAATGCACTGTAAAAAATGGGCATAGATTTTACGGTAAAAAAAAAATTGCAGCTCAGTCGCCAGACTTTTGTGGTAAATATAACAGTGGTACTGTTTTTTTTATTTTTTTACAGTAATGCACTGTACAAAATGGACAGATTTTACGGTAAAAAAAAAAAGTAGCTGTTAAAAGTCGCCAGAATTGGAACATAAAAACAACAGTGGGACCGTTTTTCAATTTACAGTAATGTACTGTAAAAAATAGGCATAGATTTTACAGTAAAAAAAAAAAAAAGTAGCAGCTAAGTCGCCAGAATTCTGCGGTAAAAACAGTGGTACTGTTTTTTCATTTACAGTAATGCACTGTGAAAAATGGACAGATTTTACGGTAAAAAAGTATGTCGCCAGAATTTGAACGTAAAAACGTGGTACCGTTTTTCAATTTACAGTAATGCACTGTAAAAAAAATGGGCATAGATTTTACGGTAATAAAAATTGCAGCTCAGTCGGCAGAATTTTGCGGTAAAAAAACACTAGTACCGTTTTTCAATTTACAGTAATGCACTGTAAAAACAGGGATCATAGATTTTTACGTTTAAAAAAAAAAAAGTAGCAGCTAAGTCGCTAGAATTTCGCGGTAAAAATAACTGTGGTACCGTTTTTACATTTACAGTAATGCACTGTAAAAAAAAATGGGCATAGATTTTACGGTAAAAAAAATTGCAGCTAAGTCGCCAGACTTTTGCGGTAAATATAACACTGTTACTGTTTTGTTTTTTTATTTACAGTAATGCACTGTAAAAAATGGAGAGATTTTATGGTAAAAAAAAAAAAAAAAAGTAGCAGTTAAAAGTCACCAGAATTTGAACTTAAAAACAGTGGTACTGTTTTTCAATTTACAGTAATGCACTGTAAAAAATTGACAGATTTTACGGTTAAAAGTCGCCAGAATTTTTACGTGAAAACAGTGGTACTGATTTTCAATTTACAGTAATGTACTGTAAAAAATGGGCATAGATTTTAGATTTTTTTTTTTTTTAAATTGCATCTCAGTCGCCAGAATTTTGCGGTAAAAAAACACTGGTACCGTTTTTCAATTTACAGTAATGCACTGTTTAAACAGGGATCGCAGATTTTTACGTTTAAAAAAAATGTATCTGTGGTACCGTTTTTACATTTACAGTAATGCACTGTAAAAAAATGGGCATAGATTTTACGGTAAAAAAAAAATTGCAGCTCAGTCGCCAGACTTTTGCGGTAAATATAACAGTGTTACTGTTTTTTTTAATTTACAGTAATGCACTGTAAAAATGGACAGATTTTACGGTAAAAAAAAACAAAAGTAGCAGTTACAAGTCACCAGAATTTGAACTTAAAAACAGTGGTACTGTTTTTCAATTTACAGTAATGCACTGTAAAAAATGGACAGATTTTACAGTAAAAAAAAAAAAAAAAGTAGCAGCTAAGTCGGCAGAATTCTGCAGTAAAAACAGTGGTACCGTTTTTTAATTTACAGTAATGCACTGTAAAAAATTGACAGATTTTACGGTAAAAAGTAGCAGTTAAAAGTCGCCAGAATTTTTATGTGAAAACAGTGGTACTGTTTTTCAATTTACAGTAATGTACTGTAAAAAATGGGCATAGATTTTACGGTAAAAAAAAATTGCATCTCAGTCGCCAGACTTTTGCAGTAAAAATAACAGTGGTACTGTTTTTTTATTTTTTATTTACAGTAATGCACGCTGAAAAATGGACAGATTTTACAGTAAAAAACAAAAAAAGTAGCAGCTCAGTCGCCAGAATTTGAACATAAAAACAGTAGTGGTGTAAAAACCACTTAAATGTACGGTAACATTCTGGCAACCAGGTTTTTTTTTCATTGTAAATTGTATAGATGTGTATTTGAGACCCCTGCTCTACGGTAAAGTTGTGACTTTCTCATTCTCTGTGGGGGGGAAAAAGGGGGAATCTTGCTGGCCAGGCTCCGCCCACTTCCTGTCATGACAACCACTTCGAAAGTTAGCATCCTCCGAGTGTCAGATTAGAAAACAATGTGATGAAACGTGCAGGTGACACTTTTAAAGCAGCAGGAAATGATCTTTTTGGATGTTGTGAGGTTGAAATGTGAATAAAAGATGAATCTGCCACATTTTCACATTATAGCTGACTAAGCACATTTCTGTGACGGCGTGTTAAAATGAACTGCTTTCATTTTTAGAACATGAGTTGGCCGATTAATAAAAACAATTATGCTGTCATCTTACTTTCTTAACAACCTTTGTCCTTTCCCTTCCAGACTATAAAAGATGTGCCAGGTTGCTGACACGGTTAGCCATGAGTCCTCTCTGCACGCCATCGTACACCTGAACATGTGAGTTAGTCCTCTCTGCACGCCATCGTACACCTGAACATGTGAGTTAGTCCTCTCTGCACGCCATCGTACACCTGAACATGTGAGTCAGTCCTCTCTGCACGCCATCATACACCTGAACATGTGAGTCAGTCCTCTCTGCACGCCATCATACACCTGAACATGTGAGTTAGTCCTCTCTGCACGCCATCGTACACCTGAACATGTGAGTTAGTCCTCTCTGCACGCCATCGTACACCTGAACATGTGAGTTAGTCCTCTCTGCACGCCATCATACACCTGAACATGTGAGTCAGTCCTCTCTGCACGCCATCATACACCTGAACATGTGAGTTAGTCCTCTCTGCACGCCATCATACACCTGAACATGTGAGTTAGTCCTCTCTGCACGCCATCATACACCTGAACATGTGAGTCAGTCCTCTCTGCACGCCATCATACACCTGAACATGTGAGTTAGTCCTCTCTGCACGCCATCGTACACCTGAACATGTGAGTCAGTCCTCTCTGCACGCCATCGTACACCTGAACATGTGAGTTAGTCCTCTCTGCACGCCATCATACACCTGAACATGTGAGTTAGTCCTCTCTGCACGCCATCGTACACCTGAACATGTGAGTTAGTCCTCTCTGCACGCCATCGTACACCTGAACATGTGAGTCAGTCCTCTCTGCACGCCATCACACACCTGAACATGTGAGTTAGTCCTCTCTGCACGCCATCGTACACCTGAACATGTGAGTTAGTCCTCTCTGCACGCCATCGTACACCTGAACATGTGAGTCAGTCCTCTCTGCACGCCATCACACACCTGAACATGTGAGTTAGTCCTCTCTGCACGCCATCACACACCTGAACATGTGAGTTAGTCCTCTCTGCACGCCATCGTACACCTGAACATGTGAGTTAGTCCTCTCTGCACGCCATCATACACCTGAACATGTGAGTTAGTCCTCTCTGCACGCCATCATACACCTGAACATGTGAGTTAGTCCTCTCTGCACGCCATCGCACACCTGAACATGTGAGTTAGTCCTCTCTGCACGCCATCATACACCTGAACATGTGAGTTAGTCCTCTCTGCACGCCATCGTACACCTGAACATGTGAGTCAGTCCTCTCTGCATGCCATCATACACCTGAACATGTGAGTTAGTCCTCTCTGCACGCCATCATACACCTGAACATGTGAGTTAGTCCTCTCTGCACGCCATCATACACCTGAACATGTGAGTTAGTCCTCTCTGCACGCCATCATACACCTGAACATGTGAGTTAGTCCTCTCTGCACGCCATCGTACACCTGAACATGTGAGTTAGTCCTCTCTGCACACCATCGTACACCTGAACATGTGAGTTAGTCCTCTCTGCACGCCATCATACACCTGAACATGTGAGTTAGTCCTCTCTGCACGCCATCGTACACCTGAACATGTGAGTTAGTCCTCTCTGCACGCCATCGTACACCTGAACATGTGAGTTAGTCCTCTCTGCACGCCATCGTACACCTGAACATGTGAGTTAGTCCTCTCTGCACGCCATCGTACACCTGAACATGTGAGTCAGTCCTCTCTGCACGCCATCGTACACCTGAACATGTGAGTCAGTCCTCTCTGCACGCCATCACACACCTGAACATGTGAGTTAGTCCTCTCTGCACGCCATCATACACCTGAACATGTGAGTTAGTCCTCTCTGCACGCCATCACACACCTGAACATGTGAGTTAGTCCTCTCTGCACGCCATCGTACACCTGAACATGTGAGTTAGTCCTCTCTGCACACCATCGTACACCTGAACATGTGAGTTAGTCCTCTCTGCACGCCATCGTACACCTGAACATGTGAGTTAGTCCTCTCTGCACGCCATCATACACCTGAACATGTGAGTTAGTCCTCTCTGCACGCCATCATACACCTGAACATGTGAGTTAGTCCTCTCTGCACGCCATCGCACACCTGAACATGTGAGTTAGTCCTCTCTGCACGCCATCATACACCTGAACATGTGAGTTAGTCCTCTCTGCACGCCATCGTACACCTGAACATGTGAGTCAGTCCTCTCTGCATGCCATCATACACCTGAACATGTGAGTTAGTCCTCTCTGCACGCCATCATACACCTGAACATGTGAGTTAGTCCTCTCTGCACGCCATCATACACCTGAACATGTGAGTTAGTCCTCTCTGCACGCCATCATACACCTGAACATGTGAGTTAGTCCTCTCTGCACGCCATCGTACACCTGAACATGTGAGTTAGTCCTCTCTGCACACCATCATACACCTGAACATGTGAGTTAGTCCTCTCTGCACGCCATCATACACCTGAACATGTGAGTTAGTCCTCTCTGCACGCCATCGTACACCTGAACATGTGAGTTAGTCCTCTCTGCACGCCATCGTACACCTGAACATGTGAGTTAGTCCTCTCTGCACGCCATCGTACACCTGAACATGTGAGTTAGTCCTCTCTGCACGCCATCGTACACCTGAACATGTGAGTCAGTCCTCTCTGCACGCCATCGTACACCTGAACATGTGAGTCAGTCCTCTCTGCACGCCATCGTACACCTGAACATGTGAGTTAGTCCTCTCTGCACGCCATCGTACACCTGAACATGTGAGTTAGTCCTCTCTGCACGCCATCGTACACCTGAACATGTGAGTTAGTCCTCTCTGCACGCCATCGTACACCTGAACATGTGAGTTAGTCCTCTCTGCACGCCATCGTACACCTGAACATGTGAGTTAGTCCTCTCTGCACGCCATCGTACACCTGAACATGTGAGTTAGTCCTCTCTGCACGCCATCATACACCTGAACATGTGAGTTAGTCCTCTCTGCACGCCATCATACACCTGAACATGTGAGTGCAATATGATGACTCATCTTTTCACGTCAGCACTCGTGTACGTCATCACACTAACAAAACATCACGTGCTAACGTTAGCGACACCAGCTAACGCACTTTTGTTGGATATAGGTTTGTATATAGAATATGTATATAATTTGATTCAGTAGAGTGGTATATATATAATATGTATATAATTTGATACAGTAGAGTGGTATATACAGAATATGTATATAATATGATACAGTAGAGTGGTATATACATGTGTATACAATATGATACAGTACAGTGGTATATACAGAATATGTATATAATATGATACAGTACAGTGGTGTATACAGAATATGTATATAATATGATACAGTACAGTGGTATATACAGAATATGTATATAATATGATACAGTAGAGGTATATACATAATGTATATAATATGATACAGTACAGTGGTACATACATGTGTATACAATATGATACAGTACAGTGGTATATACAGAATATGTATATAATATGATACAGTAGAGATATATACAGAATGTATATAATATGATACAGTACAGTGGTACATACACGTGTATACAATATGATACAGTACAGTGGTATATACAGAATATGTATATATGATACAGTACAGTGGTATATACAGAATATGTACTATATATATGATACAGTACAGTGGTATATACAGAATATGTATATATGATACAGTACAGTGGTATGTACAGATGTATACAATATGATACAGTACAGTGGTATGTACAGATGTATACAACATGATACAGTACAGTATGTACAGATGTATGCAATATGATACAGTACAGTGGTATGTACAGAATGTATATAATATGATACAGTACAGTGGTATATACATGTGTATACAATATAATACTGTACAGTGGTATATACATGTGTATACAATATAATACAGTACAGTGGTATGTGAAGTGAAGTGAATTACATTTATATAGCGCTTTTTCTCAAGTGACTCAAAGCGCTTTACATAGTGAAACCCAATATCTAAGTTACATTCAAACCAGTGTGGGTGGCACTGGGAGCAGGTGGGTAAAGTGTCTTGCCCAAGGACACAACGGCAGTGACTAGGATGGCGGAAGCGGGGATCGAACCTGCAACCCTCAAGTTGCTGGCACGGCCGCTCTACCAACCGAGCTATACCGCCCACTACAGTACAGTGGTATATACAGAATATGTATACATGATACAGTACAGTGGTATGTAAATATGTATACAATATGATACAGTGCAGTGGTATATACAGAATATGTATACATGATACAGTACAGTGGTATGTAAATATATATACAATATGATACAGTACAGTGGTATATACAGAATATGTATACAATATGATACAGTACAGTGGTATGTAAAGATATATACAATATGATACAGTACAGATATATATACAATATGATACACTACAGTGGTATGTACAGAATATGTATATTATATGAGTCAGTACAACACAAATGTCCACTACAGTGGACGCTTGATTTTGGTCAATATCTTTTGTCAGTTACACATTTTTGGAGAACAAAAAGCCCTGATATGTGTAACCCAAATGTCCACTGCAGTGGACACTTCAATGTTGGTCTATTCCAACACATTTGGGTGGGTTATGTGTAACCCAAATGTCCACTGCAGTGGACGTTGGTTGTCAGGAGACGAGCAGGTCCACAGGACAACCTTTCACATTCCAGCACTGGAAGTTGTTCCAGTCAGGGAGGATGAAACTGCGGTTTAGTCCAGAACTTGTCCACAGTCCAGCATGACTCAATGAAGTGTGGTTTAGTCCAGAACTTGTCCACAGTCCAGCATGACTCAATGAAGTGTGGTTTAGTCCAGAACTTGTCCACAGTCCACCATGACTCAATGAAGTGTGGTTTAGTCCAGAACTTGTCCACAGTCCACCATGACTCAATGAAGTGTGGTTTAGTCCAGAACTTGTCCACAGTCCAGCATGACTCAATGAAGTGTGGTTTAGTCCAGAACTTGTCCAGAGTCTAGCATGACTCAATGAAGTGTGGTTTAGTCCAGAACTTGTCCACAGTCCAGCATGACTCAATGAAGTGTGGTTTAGTCCAGAACTTGTCCAGAGTCTAGCATGACTCAATGAAGTGTGGTTTAGTCCAGAACTTGTCCACAGTCCAGCATGACTCAATGAAGTGTGGTTTAGTCCAGAACTTGTCCAGAGTCTAGCATGACTCAATGAAGTGTGGTTTAGTCCAGAACTTGTCCACAGTCCAGCATGACTCAATGAAGTGTGGTTTAGTCCAGAACTTGTCCACAGTCCAGCATGACTCAATGAAGTGTGGTTTAGTCCAGAACTTGTCCACAGTCCAGCATGACTCAATGAAGTGTGGTTTAGTCCAGAACTTGTCCACAGTCCAGCATGACTCAATGAAGTGTGGTTTAGTCCAGAACTTGTCCACAGTCCAGCATGACTCAATGAAGTGTGGTTTAGTCCAGAACTTGTCCACAGTCCAGCATGACTCAATGAAGTGTGGTTTAGTCCAGAACTTGTCCACAGACCAGCATGACTCAATGAAGTGTGGTTTAGTCCAGAACTTGTCCACAGTCCACCATGACTCAATGAAGTGTGGTTTAGTCCAGAACGTGTCCACAGTCCAGCATGACTCAATGAAGTGTGGTTTAGTCCAGAACTTGTCCACAGTCCAGCATGACTCAATGAAGTGTGGTTTAGTCCAGAACTTGTCCACAGTCCAGCATGACTCAATGAAGTGTGGTTTAGTCCAGAACTTGTCCACAGACCAGCATGACTCAATGAAGTGTGGTTTAGTGAAGAACTTGTCCACAGTCCAGCATGACTCAATGAGGTGTGGTTTAGTGAAGAACTTGTCCACAGTCCAGCATGACTCAATGAGGTGTGGTTTAGTCCAGAACTTGTCCAGAGTCCAGCATGACTCGATGAAGTGTGGTTTAGTCCAGAGTCCAGCATGACTCGATGAGGTGTGGTTTAGTCCACAGTCCAGCATGACTCAATGAAGTGTGGTTTAGTCCAGAACTTGTCCACAGACCAGCATGACTCAATGAAGTGTGGTTTAGTGAAGAACTTGTCCACAGACCAGCATGACTCAATGAAGTGTGGTTTAGTGAAGAACTTGTCCACAGTCCAGCATGACTCAATGAGGTGTGGTTTAGTGAAGAACTTGTCCACAGTCCACCATGACTCAATGAGGTGTGGTTTAGTCCAGAGTCCAGCATGACTGGATGAGGTGTGGTTTAGTCCAGAGTCCAGCATGACTGGATGAGGTGTGGTTTAGTCCAGAGTCCAGCAGGACTGGATGAGGTGTGGTTTAGTCCAGAGTCCAGCAGGACTGGATGAGGTGTGGTTTAGTCCAGAGACCAGCAGGACTGGATGAGGTGTGGTTTAGTCCAGAGTCCAGCATGACTGGATGAGGTGTGGTTTAGTCCAGAGTCCAGCAGGACTGGATGAGGTGTGGTTTAGTCCAGAGACCAGCATGACTGGATGAGGTGTGGTTTAGTCCAGAGACCAGCATGACTGGATGAGGTGTGGTTTAGTCCAGAGTCCAGCATGACTGGATGAGGTGTGGTTTAGTCCAGAGTCCAGCAGGACTGGATGAGGTGTGGTTTAGTCCAGAGACCAGCATGACTGGATGAGGTGTGGTTTAGTCCAGAGACCAGCATGACTGGATGAGGTGTGGTTTAGTCCAGAGTCCAGCATGACTGGATGAGGTGTGGTTTAGTCCAGAGTCCAGCAGGACTGGATGAGGTGTGGTTTAGTCCAGAGTCCAGCATGACTGGATGAGGTGTGGTTTAGTCCAGAGACCAGCATGACTGGATGAGGTGTGGTTTAGTCCAGAGACCAGCATGACTGGATGAGGTGTGGTTTAGTCCAGAGACCAGCATGACTGGATGAGGTGTGGTTTAGTCCAGAGACCAGCATGACTGGATGAGGTGTGGTTTAGTCCAGAGTCCAGCATGACTGGATGAGGTGTGGTTTAGTCCAGAGTCCAGCATGACTGGATGAGGACTCTCCAGGCTGCCACTTAGCAGGAGTGATTGCTCTTCATCTTCCTCAGATATTAATGAGAAAATGGTCTGTGGAGTGAATCACGTAATGAGTCGGCCTCTCGGGAACAATCTGTCGGACGTCCACACATCACGTTTGAAGAGCTTCTCCGTGATTCACGCTTGAGTCACGATTTGTGAAGTGGATTAGTCCACTTCATCCTCGTCTTCATCTTCATCATCCGTCACTCCACACTTTACTTAAAGTCTTTGTCCTCACACAGGTGCCGCCATCATGGAACTACGTCTTGCCAAGGAAGTGCCTTCACATCCACACCAGTTACTGTACGTGCGGATATACATACATCTATACATACATCTATATCTATACATACATCTATATCTATACATGCAGATATACATACATCTATATCTGTACATACATCTATATCTATACATACATCTATATCTATACATACATCTATATCTATACATACATCTATACATACATCTATATCTATACATGCAGATATACATACATCTATATGTGTACATATATCTATATCTATACATACATCTATATCTATACATGCAGATATACATACATCTATATGTGTACATACAGCTATACATAAATCTATGTGTACATACATATATACATACAATGTGTACATTCAGATATACATACATCTATGTGTACATACATATATACATACATCTATAAGTGTACATGCAGATATACATACATACAGTATATGTGTACATATATACATCTATGTTTACATGCAGATATACATACATACAGTATATGTGTACATATATACATCTATGTTTACATGCAGATATACATACATCTATATGTTTACATACATATATACATACACCTATGTTTACATGCCGATATACATATTTCTATACATACAGATATACATACATCTACATGTGTACATGCAGATATACATACATCTATTTGTGTACATACATATTTACATAAATCTGTGTACATACGTATATACATAAATCTATAAGGGTACATGCAGATATACATACATCTATATGTGTACAAACATATATACATAAATCAATGTGTACATACATATATACATACATCTATAAGTGTACATGCAGATATACATACACCTATAAGTGTACATGTACATACACCTATGTTTACATGCAGATATACATACATCTATATGTTTACATACATATATACATACACCTATGTTTACATACAGATATACATACATCTGTGTACATGCAGATATACATACATCTATATGTGTACATGCAGATATACATACATCTATATGTGTACATACAGATATACATACAATGTGTACATGTAGATATACATACACCTATATGTGTACATACATATATACAGTACAGTACATACATCTATATTTGTACATACATATATACATACATCTATGTGTACATGCAGATATACATACTGTACATCTATGTGTACATGCAGATATACATACACCTATATGTGTACATAAGTCTATATGTGTACATACATATATACATACATATATACATACATCTATGTGTACATGCAGATATACATACATCTATATGTGTACATACAGATATACATACAATGTGTACATGTAGATATACATACACCTATATGTGTACATACATATATACAGTACAGTACATACATCTATATGTGTACATACATATATACATACATCTATGTGTACATGCAGATATACATACACCTATATGTGTACATAAGTCTACATGTGTACATATGTACATATATACATACATCTATGTGTACATGCAGATATACATACTGTACATCTATGTGTACATGCAGATATACATACACCTATATGTGTACATAAGTCTATATGTGTACATACATATATACATACATCTATGTGTACATGCAGATATACATACACCTATATGTGTACATGCAAATATACATACATATGTGTACATACATATATACATACATCTATAATTGTACATGCAGATGTACATACATCTATAAGTGTACATGCAGATATATATACATCTGTGTATATACATACTGTACATGTATATGTGTACATACATACAGGTATATACATACACCTATGTTTACATGCAGATATACATATTTATATACATACAGAGTTACATAATCTATGTGTACATACATATATACATACATCTATATATATATCTATATGATATACATACATACATCTATATGTGTACATGCAGATATACATACATACATCTATATATACATCTATATGTGTACATGCAGATTTACATACATCTATATCTATACATGCAGATATACATACATCTATATGTGTACATACAGGTATACATACATATATACTGTACATACATCCATATGTGTACATGCAGATATACATACATATATATATATATATATATATCTGTACGTACACGCACAAACATGAATAAGTTCTATTTTTGTTGGCCATTGTTGCTTATCTTTACAATGAACATGACACATTTATTGAGAAGAAGCGACCTACTGTATGTAATATTTGCAGAGTGGACTTATTTGGCTCTGAATGATTTCACCCGCTGAAACGTCTCCATGCTTGTTTTCATTTGGCACTTGAGTGACTGGATGAGCAGGAGCGTCACACCACTGAACAATGAAGACTATTTGAAGCAGAGCAGACGTTGACATGATTGCCAATAAAAGGCGGGACTGGAAGCTGGAATGAAATGCTGTGGAATGTTGGAGAACTAGCATGTTATTAAATGTTATTAAATATTCTTGTAGATGCGCAACTTCCTGCTACATCCTAGATATTTCCTTCTAAAAACCACGAAACCACAAACATTCTGTTTGGAGATACCGAAAATGACCGTATATTCCGGACTATATAAGCCACACCCACTAGATTTTAGAAGAAAAACACATGTTTCCATATATTAGCCGCACCGGACTATAAGTGGCAGATATATATATATTGTGAAATGAGTTATTTACACAGAAATATTCTGTAAATGTTTATTTACACACAACGGTGTATGTAACAGGGCAGTAAAACGGCTGATCAAACAAAACAGAAGTCCTGGTCAGCTAGACAGACTCAATAACTCCACGGTGACGTTTTGGTGAATTTGTGAAAGTGAAACAACACAAAAATAATGTTATTGTAAGTTAATAATGCTAACACAGACACTCGTAAATGTGTTAGCATATTAGCTAAGGCTAACGACGCTAGCTTGATTACATTACGATACCACGTACGAATATACGCACAGACATCCCACATTGGAAGGTTTAGTGAGTAAGAATAGTTTTAGTTATATTGTAAAACTTGCTAACGTTGCTTGGAGTGACGAAGGAAGAATCCTAACAAATAAAATTAGAGGTGTAAGAATAAAATTGGATTTTCGAATGAATCGCGATTCTTATTTGTAACGATTCTTCATCGCTTCAAAAAATTCAATTTTAAAAATTCAATCTGTCCCGTGCAGCCACTCAGACAAATGATGTAGTAGATGTAGATGATCTGTATCTGCTGTAAACTTTAACTTTAGAAAAGTGTGGGATATTAAATGTTGGGGTAAAATGTTATTAAAACCAGTTTTCTTTGAAGTAATATAGAAAAATGTACCAAAGCTGTTTATCTATTTTATGGAGGAATGTCGTTCATCATAGAACTGACATCCAATGTTATTGAAAAAGTATTGATTTTGAAACGAGAATCGAATCGTGCGGCGCCCAAAGATTCACAGCCCTAAGTAGAAACGCTATGGACGGAAGTACATTGTCAACATGCCGTGAGCAAACCGGTCCAGAAGATGGTGCCGTAGCACAAACAACATCCCAACTATCCAGCCCACTGCTTGTGGTTCATGAAAACTATTGAACACTGTCAGGTTAAAACACTGATGACATTTATTAAACAAGACAAGAAGCAAGGAATTAAAACAGAGACAGAATTAAATTTGGCTCAATTGAGGAGAAACGCGTACACCTGTACCCTTGCACAGTGTCCCACCACGCTCTGACGAAAGATAGTACGCCTCCTCTTTTATTTGGACTTTTCCCTGATTACATGGCAACAGCTGTTTCTAAGGGAGGGGGGTCGTAAACAGCCATCGCCTTTGGTTACAGAACAGTTCAAAGAAGAGAACATGTTGAAACAGAAAATAAGCAGATATCAACAGTAAATGAACAAGTGGATTAATAATCAATTTTTACAGTTTGTCCCTCATAATGTAGACAAAATAATAGGTAGATAAATGACACAACATGTTACTGCATATGTCAGCAGACTAATTAGGAGTCCTTGTTGGTTTACTTACTACTAAAAGTCAAGTTGTCTAGTATGTTCACTATTTTATTTAAGAACTAAACTACAATAATAAAATGTACCCTAAGATTTTTTTGTTCAAATAAAGACAACAATGACATTTTTTGTGGTCCTCTTTTATTTTGAAAAGTATCGAAATAAATTGGTAGTGGGCGGAGCCTGGCGGCGACCATCAAAGTGACATCGCTGCACTTAAGACGATCACATGTCCAAACTGACAGAAATATTTTAGGCTGGAGTCTGATCACGGCGAGGAGTTGATATCGACACCAATATCGTCCCCTTGTGGCGGAAAATTATAACGGTCATAACTTCCTTTCACGCGCGCCGATCTTCCTGAAATGTTCCATGTTGGGTCGGACATTGGAAATATGATTTTTATTTCATACAACAATTTAAATCATCAGTCAGCTAAAAACCTCCGAGTTGATATCATCGGGGAAAAGTAGTTTTATGTGACGCTGCTAGGAAATGGCAGCAGATATCATGCGATTCTCTGGCAGCAGATATCATGCGATTCTCTGGTAGCAGATATCATGCGATTCTCTGGCAGCAGATATCATGCGATTCTCTGGTAGCAGATATCATGCGATTCTCTGGCAGCAGATATCATGCGATTCTCTGGTAGCAGATATCATGCGGTTCTCTGGTAGTAGATATCATGCGATTCTCTGGCAGCAGATATCATGCGATTCTCTGGCAGCAGATATCATGCGATTCTCTGGCAGCAGATATCATGCGATTCTCTGGTAGCAGATATCATGCGATTCTCTGGCAGCAGATATCATGCGATTCTCTGGCAGCAGATATCATGCGATTCTCTGGCAGCAGATATAATGCGATTCTCTGGCAGCAGATATCATGCGATTCTCTGGCAGCAGATATCATGCGATTCTCCGGTAGCAGATATCATGCGATTCTCTGGCAGCAGATATCATGCGATTCTCCGGCAGCAGATATCATGCGATTCTCCGGTAGCAGATATCATGCGATTCTCCGGCAGCAGATATCATGCGATTCTCTGGCAGCAGATATCATGCGATTCTCTGGCAGCAGATATCATGCGATTCTCTGGCAGCAGATATCATGCGATTCTCTGGTAGCAGATATCATGCGATTCTCTGGTAGCAGATATCATGCGATTCTCTGGTAGCAGATATCATGCGATTCTCTGGTAGCAGATATCATGCGATTCTCTGGTAGCAGATATCATGCGATTCTCTGGCAGCAGATATCATGCGATTCTCTGGTAGCAGATATCATGCGATTCTCTGGCAGCAGATATCATGCGATTCTCTGGTAGCAGATATCATGCGATTCTCTGGTAGCAGATATCATGCGATTCTCTGGTAGCAGATATCATGCGATTCTCTGGTAGCAGATATCATGCGATTCTCTGGCAGCAGATATCATGCGATTCTCTGGTAGCAGATATCATGCGATTCTCTGGCAGCAGATATCATGCGATTCTCTGGTAGCAGATATCATGCGATTCACTGGTAGCAGATATGCGATTCTCTGGTAGCAGATATCATGCGGTTCTCTGGTAGCAGATATCATGCGATTCTCTGGTAGCAGATATCACGCGATTCTCTGGTAGCAGATATCACGCGATTCTCTGGTAGCAGATATCATGCGATTCTCTGGTAGCAGATATCATGCGGTTCTCTGGTAGCAGATATCACGCGATTCTCTGGCAGCAGATATCATGCGGTTCTCTGGTAGCAGATATCATGCGATTCTCTGGTAGCAGATATCATGCGATTCTCCGGCAGCAGATATCATGCGATTCTCCGGCAGCAGATATCATGCGATTCTCTGGCAGCAGATATCATGCGATTCTCTGGCAGCAGATATCATGCGATTCTCTGGCAGCAGATATCATGCGATTCTCTGGTAGCAGATATCATGCGATTCTCTGGTAGCAGATATCATGCCATTCTCTGGTAGCAGATATCATGCGATTCACTGGTAGCAGATATGCGATTCTCTGGCAGCAGATATCATGCGATTCTCTGGCAGCAGATATCATGCGATTCTCTGGTAGCAGATATCATGCGATTCTCTGGTAGCAGATATCATGCGATTCTCTGGTAGCAGATATCATGCGATTCTCTGGCAGCAGATATCATGCGATTCTCTGGTAGCAGATATCATGCGATTCACTGGTAGCAGATATGCGATTCTCTGGTAGCAGATATCATGCGGTTCTCTGGTAGCAGATATCATGCGATTCTCTGGTAGCAGATATCACGCGATTCTCTGGTAGCAGATATCACGCGATTCTCTGGTAGCAGATATCATGCGATTCTCTGGTAGCAGATATCATGCGGTTCTCTGGTAGCAGATATCACGCGATTCTCTGGCAGCAGATATCATGCGGTTCTCTGGTAGCAGATATCATGCGATTCTCTGGTAGCAGATATCATGCGATTCTCCGGCAGCAGATATCATGCGATTCTCCGGCAGCAGATATCATGCGATTCTCTGGCAGCAGATATCATGCGATTCTCTGGCAGCAGATATCATGCGATTCTCTGGCAGCAGATATCATGCGATTCTCTGGTAGCAGATATCATGCGATTCTCTGGTAGCAGATATCATGCGATTCTCTGGTAGCAGATATCATGCGATTCACTGGTAGCAGATATGCGATTCTCTGGTAGCAGATATCATGCGGTTCTCTGGTAGCAGATATCATGCGATTCTCTGGTAGCAGATATCACGCGATTCTCTGGTAGCAGATATCACGCGATTCTCTGGTAGCAGATATCATGCGATTCTCTGGTAGCAGATATCATGCGGTTCTCTGGTAGCAGATATCACGCGATTCTCTGGCAGCAGATATCATGCGGTTCTCTGGTAGCAGATATCATGCGATTCTCTGGTAGCAGATATCATGCGATTCTCCGGCAGCAGATATCATGCGATTCTCCGGCAGCAGATATCATGCGATTCTCTGGCAGCAGATATCATGCGATTCTCTGGCAGCAGATATCATGCGATTCTCTGGCAGCAGATATCATGCGATTCTCTGGTAGCAGATATCATGCGATTCTCTGGTAGCAGATATCATGCGATTCTCTGGTAGCAGATATCATGCGATTCTCTGGCAGCAGATATCATGCGATTCTCTGGTAGCAGATATCATGCGATTCTCTGGCAGCAGATATCATGCGATTCTCTGGTAGCAGATATCATGCGATTCTCTGGTAGCAGATATCATGCGATTCTCTGGTAGCAGATATCATGCGATTCTCTGGCAGCAGATATCATGCGATTCTCTGGTAGCAGATATCATGCGATTCTCTGGCAGCAGATATCATGCGATTCTCTGGTAGCAAATATCATGCGATTCACTGGTAGCAGATATGCGATTCTCTGGTAGCAGATATCATGCGGTTCTCTGGTAGCAGATATCATGCGATTCTCTGGTAGCAGATATCACGCGATTCTCTGGTAGCAGATATCACGCGATTCTCTGGTAGCAGATATCATGCGGTTCTCTGGTAGCAGATATCATGCGATTCTCTGGTAGCAGATATCATGCGATTCTCTGGCAGCAGATATCATGCGATTCTCTGGCAGCAGATATCATGCGATTCTCTGGTAGCAGATATCATGCGATTCTCTGGTAGCAGATATCATGCGATTCTCTGGTAGCAGATATCATGCGATTCTCTGGTAGCAGATATCATGCGATTCTCTGGCAGCAGATATCATGCGATTCTCTGGCAGCAGATATCATGCGATTCTCTGGTAGAAGATATCATGCGATTCTCTGGTAGCAGATATCATGCGATTCTCTGGTAGCAGATATCATGCGATTCTCTGGCAGCAGATATCATGCGATTCTCTGGCAGCAGATATCATGCGATTCTCTGGCAGCAGATATCATGCGGTTCTCTGGTAGCAGATATCATGCGATTCTCTGGTAGCAGATATCATGCGATTCTCTGGTAGCAGATATCATGCGATTCTCTGGCAGCAGATATCATGCGATTCTCTGGCAGCAGATATCATGCGATTCTCTGGCAGCAGATATCATGCGATTCTCTGGTAGCAGATATCATGCGATTCTCCGGCAGCAGATATCATGCGATTCTCTGGCAGCAGATATCATGCGATTCTCTGGCAGCAGATATCATGCGGTTCTCTGGTAGCAGATATCATGCGATTCTCTGGTAGCAGATATCATGCGATTCTCTGGTAGCAGATATCATGCGATTCTCTGGTAGCAGATATCATGCGATTCTCTGGCAGCAGATATCATGCGATTCTCTGGCAGCAGATATCATGCGATTCTCTGGCAGCAGATATCATGCGATTCTCTGGCAGCAGATATCATGCGATTCTCTGGTAGCAGATATCATGCGATTCTCTGACAGCAGATATCATGCGATTCTCTGGCAGCAGATATCATGCGATTCTCTGGTAGCAGATATCATGCGATTCTCTGGCAGCAGATATCATGCGATTCTCTGGCAGCAGATATCATGCGATTCTCTGGCAGCAGATATCATGCGATTCTCTGGCAGCAGATATCATGCGATTCTCTGGTAGCAGATATCATGCGATTCTCTGGCAGCAGATATCATGCGATTCTCTGGCAGCAGATATCATGCGATTCTCTGGCAGCAGATATCATGCGGTTCTCTGGTACCAGATATCATGCGATTCTCTGGCAGCAGATATCATGCGATTCTCTGGCAGCAGATATCATGCGATTCTCTGGCAGCAGATATCATGCGATTCTCTGGCAGCAGATATCATGCGATTCTCTGGCAGCAGATATCATGCGATTCTCTGGCAGCAGATATCATGCGATTCTCTGGCAGCAGATATCATGCGATTCTCTGGCAGCAGATATCATGCGATTCTCTGGCAGCAGATATCATGCGATTCTCTGGCAGCAGATATCATGCGATTCTGTGACTGCAGTCCTGGCTGCTCAGTACAAAATGAGTGAAACAGCAACAAGCGGGTGTCGGTGATAAAAGAAGAGGAAAGGACGGAGGACAGAACATCGTCAAAGTTAACGGTGAGTACGAACTTTGTTGTTGTGCGTCTTTTATTTTACGGGGGCTAACTTCTTTTTACACTTGCATGTTTGGACCGCTGCAGTCGACTTCTTCTCCACGCACGTGACAGGAAGTAACATCGAGGGTGAGTCATGTTCTTACTATCTTTAGCAACGATACTCACCCTGTATCTGCTTGGTATCGCATCCATACCAAAACCCCCCAGTCGCACACTTCTACCCAGGAATGTGTATCGTTCACATTTGAACCGATACGGTACCAATTCCAAGGACCTAATAATAATAATAATAGATTTTATTTGTAAAAAAAGCACTTTATATTGAGTAAACAATCTCAAAGTACTACAGTGTATTAAAATAAAAAAAATTAAAAAATAAATAAATTAATTAATTAAATAAATTAAATTAAAAAAGATAATAAAGAAATAAATAGAAATAAAAGCTAGAACAGCCAAATAGCTATAGTTAGTATGCACATATCTAAAAAAAAAAAAGGCTTTTTTAAAAAGAAGGGCTTTTAAGCCTTTTTTAAAAGCATCCACAGTCTGTGGTGCCCTCAGGTGGTCAGGGAGAGCATACCACAGACTGGGAGCGGCGGAGCAGAAAGCCCGGTCTCCTAGGAATCGATACCCATACCAATTTTGGGTACTTTTGTGTGTGTTATTAAATGTTAATTGTTTGATAATAAAATAGTCTCTTTTTTTTTTAAATGCAACATTTAAAATTGATCTGATGACGATAACTTTGTTGTCCAGCTGTTTTGGAAATGTTATTTTCAAGTGGTCAAACAAAATTGTCTGTCGTAGATTTATTTGCCAAGCTCGAGCGTCTCAGAAGGCGCAGGTCACTTTCATAGCAAAGTATGTGCGTAGTGTGCATTAGGAAGATAGTTTATGTTCTTACTTTTTAAGTGATATCTCAATTCTGTACACTGCCGCTGGAATTTAAATTTTCCTGAGGGAACTCTCCTGAAGGAATCAATAAAGTACTATCTATCTAATGGGGAGTAAGCTCAGTTTGGAGGGGGGAGAGAGCAACTCAGTGGAAAGTGCCCACACTGGGAACAATGGCGCGTTGTGCTTATTACACACCAGCTGTTTGATTGTAACGTTCGTCCTAGTTGTAGTGTTCGTTGCCAAATTTGGAGGGGTTGAAATCGCCATGTGAAATCGCTAATGCTAACAGTAGACTGGTTATGGCAAATCCAATGCGAATTAGCATCAAGCTTGCACATTTTGGAGGATTTGAGCCTCACTTTACATTGGAGTTTTTCCTACCAGGCATACTTGCTTTGCTGGTGTTGATAGTCCAATCCGACTCTGAATCAATCTGTCAAATATTCTTCAATTATAAAACACCTTTCGATAAAAAAATTATAATAATATAAAAAATTAAAATAAATCAAATATTAAAATATAAATTTAAATATTTTAATATTTGATATTTTCACTCATAAAAATCCTACAGTGTTGGATTTTTTTTTATCGTATAATAAGCGATACATTTAAAAAATATAATAAAACTTTATATTGTATATTGTAATTTTTATAATATAAATAATCTATATAATAATAATAGTATTAAACATTTGAAAAAAATCAATATTGATGGATAAATAGATTAATAATAGTAATAATATCAAAAATTCTGCAGTGGTGGAAAAAAAATTTAATTGTAAAATAAGCAATGAGTTTAAAAAAAATACATCATTATATATATATATATATATATATATATATATATATATATATATATATATATATATATATATATATATATATATATATATATATATATATATATATATATATATATATATATATAATATTATTAAATATTTAAAAAAAATTACATGTTAAATTAAATATTAAAATTTGTGCCAAAATGATTTCACTTATCAAAATCCTAGTGTTAGATTTTTTTTCCACCGTAAAAGAAGCGAAACCTTTAAAAAATATAATATTTATGATATTATTTTTTTATATATTATATAACGTATATAATATTACACATTTGAAAACATTTAATATAAAATTGAATATTAAAATTTGTGCCAAAATGTTTTCACTTATCAAAAATCTTGCAGTGTTGGAAAAAATGTTAATTGTTAAAAAAAAAAAAGCAATACATTTAAAACATGTAAAATATAGTTAAATATATATTGTATATAATTTATATAATATTAAAAATATTGAAATATTAAATTTTGTACACATTTTTTTTCACTTTTCAAAAATCCTGCAGTGTTGGAAAAGTGTTTTATGGTAAAATAAACGATACATTTAAAAACATATAATATAACATATATTATATCGTATTTTATATATTACATAATAATAAAATACAATAATATAAAAAATATATATATGCATACATTAAATTGAATATTAAAATTTGTGCCAAAATGTTTTCACTTCTCAAAAATCCTGCAGTGTTGTAAATGTTTTTTTTATGGTAAAATAAGCAATACATTTAAATAATATAATGTATTTTGTATAACATTGTTAATATTTTATATATTATATAATGTATATAGTAAAATAAAAAATATATATATTAAATTGAACATCAACATTTGTGCAAAAATTTTGTCACTTCTCAAAAATCCTACAGTGTTGGAAATTGTTTTTAATTGTAAAAAAAAAGCAATACATTTAATAAATATATATATAATATAATGATATAATTCACTTATTTCACTTATGAAAAATCTTGCTGTGATGAAAGTGTTTTTATGGTAAAATAGGTGATACATTTAAAATATATATTATATTGTATTTTATGTATTATATATTGTATATGATAATTAAATATACTAATATTAAAAAAAAATTATATATATATATATAAAAATTATATATATATATATATATATATATATATATAAATAATATAAAAAAATAATGTATATACAGTATATATATACATATATATATAAATATATAATATATATATATATATATAAATTATATTAAAAAATAATATATATATATATATATATATATATATATAAAATATATATATATATATATATAAAAATTATATATATATATATATAAAAATAATATACAAATATAATATATATATATACATATATATAAAAATAATATAAAAAAATAATATATGTATAAATTATATTAAAAAATAATATATATATATATATATATATATATATATATATATATATATATATATATAAATATAATATAAAAAAATAATATATATATATATTTTTTTAATATTAGTATATTTAATTATCATATACAATATATAATACATAAAATACAATATAATATATATTATATATTTTAAATGTATCACCTATTTTACCATAAAAACACTTTCAACACAGCAAGATTTTTCATAAGTTTTTGCACAAACTTTAATATTACATTTAAAAAAATAATAATATTATATTATGTTATTATATACATTATATATCATAAATATAGAATTATATCATTATATTATATATATATATATTTATTAAATGTATTGCTTTTTTTACAATTAAAAACAATTTCCAACACTGCAGGATTTTCAAGAAGTGACCACATTTTTGCACAAATGTTGATGTTCAATTTCATACATATATATTTATTTTTATTTTTAATATTATATACATTATATAATATATAAAATATTAACAATGTTATACAAAATATATTACATTATTTAAATGTATCGCTTATTTTACCATAAAAAATATTTACAACACTGCAGGATTTTTGAGAAGTGAAAACATTTTGGCACAAATGTTTATATATATATATATATATATATATATATATATATATATATATATATATATATATATATATATATATATATATATATATATATATATATATATATATATATATATATATATATATATAAAAATACCGTATATAACATTTGTGCCAAAATGTTTTCACTCATCAAAAATCCTGCAGTGTTGAAAATGTTATTTAATTGTAAAAAAAAAAAAAAATTATAATGATATAATTTAATATATTATATATTATTTATATAATAATTTTATATAATATTAAAAACATTTTTTATGATAAAATAAGAGATACATTTAAAATATATATTATATTGTATTGGATATATTATATAATGTATGTAATAATAAATTATACTAATATTAAAAAAAAATTAATTAAAACAAAAAATAATAATTATATATAAATAGCACAGTATATATATTAAATTTAGTATTAAAATTTGTGCAAAAATGTTTTAACTCATCAAAAATCCTGCAGAAAACGTTTTTTTATGGTAAAAAATAAGACGTGGTCCTGCCAGCAACACGACAACACGAAGAAGTGACTTTGTCCTTCATCCTGTCATCCATCTTGTGCCCAGAGAAGACATGTGGAGGATCAGAGAAGACATGTGGAGGATGAAGGTGTGAGTGGCCATCAAAGTTGTCTGATCCCGTCTGACGTCTGCTGGACCACAAGTCCCGCCATAAAGGGATTAGGCCACTAAAAATAGGTGCGACTCCTCGTGGGGACGCACTCGGGATCCCCTTCCCTCCCCGGGTGTCCCCTGGACACCTGAGCAGGATATCACTTGTCTGGAGACGAACGGCCCGGATTAGGAGAGGAGACAGAAGACGCGTGTGGGAGGACTTTAACACAATTACACACCAGACCCCAAACATTCAATCCTCCACGGAAGTCCTTCCTTCCTTCCTTCCTGTCGTCTGCAACAACAACTTCTCACCATCCTCCTGAAATAAAGATGGACTTTCAATACTCGCACACAAAAAGGTGAAAATGCAGGGAAATGAATAATAATATGAAATGAGGTAGTTGGTGAGGAAGGGGAAAACATCACGCTTCAACACATCAAACCTGAAACACGACGTGGAATGGGATGTTTGTGAACGATCCCAGTCTTTGAAGTCATCAGTATTTAGTTGAAGATAGACCCTGAGACACCAAAATGTTTATTTAATAGACCCTTTAATAGTTAAAAATTAAAAATTAGTTTAGAATGCTAGCCTGCTAACGTTAGCATGCCACCATATGACTAAGATGTATATATTAGCTATTTAATTAGCTAAAAATGGATCAAAAAGCTAGCGTGCCAACGCCAACACATCAGATTATGACGAGCATGTGACCTCAAACCTAAACATGGTTCCTCCTGACGTCGACTTCACTCCCAGAAAATGGTGGAAAAGACGCTAATCCAATTTCCTGGCACCCGGGGCCCTTCAAGCGTCATTTGCAGCAAACTCACGGCAGCTTGGATGCCGTCAAACCATCGCAGCGTCGAAACCTTAATAATAATTCATCATTCTTAATCATTCATGTTTCACAACGTAACTGGTCAGTAACATTTCATCATTTTTCTGAGCAAAACTATTTGTGGAAGCAGCAGCAGTTGTTGTTGTTGTTGTTGTTGTTGTTGTGTCTTTGATCCCGCAGCTGGAGGTGTTGGCACAGCGTGGCCTTGCCGCCCCCTCAACTCTGCTCTTTCCTCGCACAAACGCCACCTTTGCCCAAATCTTTCTTTTTATTCCATCCAAGAAGATGAAACACACACCCCGCTGGGCCCTAGCATAGATCTTTAGGGCTGGTCCGACACCTAAGGATTGGACAATGTCCATACCAGCAGGAATGCTAACTTTAGCATGCTAACGCTTGGCATGTGTGAGGTACCGAGTTTAATGACTGCGAGGTGTACTTCTACGAAAATGGCAACAACAAAAAAAAAAAAAAAAAAAAAAAAGTTTGCATGCTAATGCTAACATGCTAACATTAGCATGCTAACAGTTAGCGTGTGTCAAGTATGAAGTTGTGTGACTCTGCGGTTAACATTTGCAAAATTAGCTAAAAGCATTAGAATGTGTGAGGTGTACTTCTACGAAAATGAAAAAGAAAAAAAAAGTTAGCATGCTAACGCTAGCATGCTAACAGTTAGCGTATGTCAAGTATGAAGTTGTATGACTCTGCGGTTAACATTTGCAAAATTAGCTAAAAGCATTACAATGTGTGAGGTACCGAGTTTAATGACTGCAAGGTGTACGTCTACGAAAAATGGCAAAAAAATGTGCATGCTAATGCTAGCATGCTAACAGTTAGCGTATGTCAAGTATGAAGTTGTATGACTCTGCGGTTAACATTTGCAAAATTAGCTAAAAGCATTACAATGTGTGAGGTACCGAGTTTAATGACTGCGGGGTGTACTTCTACGAAAATGGCAAAAAAATAAAAAAAATAGATTAGCATGCTAACATTAGCATGCTAACAGTTAGCTTATGTCAAGTATGAAGTTGTATGACTCTGCAGTTAACATTTGCAAAATTAGCTAAAAGCATTAGAATATGTGAGGTACCGAGTTTATTGACTGCAAGGTGTACTTCTACGAAAATGGCAAAAAAAAAAAAAAAAAGTTAGCATGTTAATGCTAGCATGCTAACAGTTAGCGTATGTCAAGTATGAAGTTGTATGACTCTGCGGTTAACATTTGCAAAATTAGCTAAAAGCATTACAATGTGTGAGGTACCGAGTTTAATGACTGCGGGGTGTACTTCTACGAAAATGGCAAAAAAATAAAAAAAATAGATTAGCATGCTAACATTAGCATGCTAACAGTTAGCTTATGTCAAGTATGAAGTTGTATGACTCTGCAGTTAACATTTGCAAAATTAGCTAAAAGCATTAGAATATGTGAGGTACCGAGTTTATTGACTGCAAGGTGTACTTCTACGAAAATGGCAAAAAAAATCAATAAATAAAAGCTTAGCATGCTAATGCTAACATTAGCATGTTAACAGTTAGCGTATGTCAAGTATGAAGTTGTATGACTGCAGTCAACAGTTGAAAAATTTGCTAAAGGCGTTAGCATGCTAACAGTTAGCATGTGTGAGGTACCGAGTTTAATGACTGCAAGGTGTACTTCTACGAAAATGGCCAAAAAAAAAAAAAAAAAAAGTTAGCATGCTAATTCTAGCATGCTAATGCTAGCATGCTGACATTAGCATGCTAACAGTTAACGTGGGTCAAGTATGAAGTTGTATGACCCTGCGGTTAACATTTGCAAAATTAGCTAAAAGCATTAGCATGTGTGAGGTACCAAGTTTGACTGCAAGGTGTACTTCTACGAAAATGGACAAAAAAACACAAAA
>NC_084749.1:8863233-8933233 GCF_033978785.1 Entelurus aequoreus
AGTGTGGTTTCACTATATGACACATTTATGACAGTGTTGTTTAGTGTGGTTTCACTATATGGCACATGTTTATGACAGTGTTGTGTAGTGTGGTTTCACTATATGGCACATGTTTATGACAGTGTTGTTTAGTGTTGTTTCACTGTATGACACATGTTTATGACAGTGTTGTTTAGTGTGGTTTCACTGTATGACACATGTTTATGACAGTGTTGTGTAGTGTGGTTTCACTATATGACACATGTTTATGACAGTGTTGTTTAGTGTGGTTTCACTATATGACACATGTTTATGACAGTGTTGTGTAGTGTGGTTTCACTATATGGCACATATTTATGACAGTGTTGTTTAGTGTGGTTTCACTATATGACACATGTTTATGAGTGTTGTGTAGTGTGGTTTCACTATATGGCACATGTTTATGACAGTGTTGTGTAGTGTGGTTTCACTATATGACACATGTTTATGACAGTGTTGTGTAGTGTGGTTTCACTATATGACACATGTTTATGACAGTGTTGTGTAGTGTGGTTTCACTATATGACACATGTTTATGACAGTGTTGTGTAGTGTGGTTTCACTATATGACACATGTTTATGACAGTGTTGTGTAGTGTGGTTTCACTATATGACACATGTTTATGACAGTGTTGTGTAGTGTGGTTTCACTATGTGGCACATGTTTATGACAGTGTTGTGTAGTGTGGTTTCACTATATGACACATGTTTATGACAGTGTTGTGTAGTGTGGTTTCACTATATGACACATGTTTGTGACAGTGTTGTGTAGTGTGGTTTCACTATATGACACATGTTTATGACAGTGTTGTTTAGTGTGGTTTCACTGTATGACACATGTTTATGACAGTGTTGTGTAGTGTGGTTTCACTATATGACACATGTTTATGACAGTGTTGTGTAGTGTGGTTTCACTATATGACACATGTTTATGACAGTGTTGTTTAGTGTGGTTTCACTATATGACACATTTATGACAGTGTTGTGTAGTGTGGTTTCACTATATGACACATGTTTATGACAGTGTTGTTTAGTGTGGTTTCACTATATGACACATTTATGACAGTGTTGTGTAGTGTGGTTTCACTATATGACACATGTTTATGACAGTGTTGTTTAGTGTGGTTTCACTATATGGCACATGTTTATGACAGTGTTGTGTAGTGTGGTTTCACTATATGGCACATGTTTATGACAGTGTTGTTTAGTGTTGTTTCACTGTATGACACATGTTTATGACAGTGTTGTTTAGTGTGGTTTCACTATATGACACATTCATGACAGTGTTGTGTAGTGTGGTTTCACTATATGACACATGTTTATGACAGTGTTGTTTAGTGTGGTTTCACTATATGACACATGTTTATGACAGTGTTGTGTAGTGTGGTTTCACTATATGGCACATATTTATGACAGTGTTGTTTAGTGTGGTTTCACTATATGACACATGTTTATGAGTGTTGTGTAGTGTGGTTTCACGATATGGCACATGTTTATGACAGTGTTGTGTAGTGTGGTTTCACTATATGACACATGTTTATGACAGTGTTGTGTAGTGTGGTTTCACTATATGACACATGTTTATGACAGTGTTGTGTAGTGTGGTTTCACTATATGACACATGTTTATGACAGTGTTGTGTAGTGTGGTTTCACTATATGACACATGTTTATGACAGTGTTGTGTAGTGTGGTTTCACTATATGACACATGTTTATGACAGTGTTGTGTAGTGCGGTTTCACTATGTGGCACATGTTTATGACAGTGTTGTGTAGTGTGGTTTCACTATATGACACATGTTTATGACAGTGTTGTGTAGTGTGGTTTCACTATATGACACATGTTTATGACAGTGTTGTGTAGTGTGGTTTCACTATATGACACATGTTTATGACAGTGTTGTTTAGTGTGGTTTCACTGTATGACACATGTTTATGACAGTGTTGTGTAGTGTGGTTTCACTATATGACACATGTTTATGACAGTGTTGTGTAGTGTGGTTTCACTATATGACACATGTTTATGACAGTGTTGTGTAGTGTGGTTTCACTTTATGACACATATTTATGACAGTGTTGTGTAGTGTGGTTTCACTATATGACACATGTTTATGACAGTGTTGTGTAGTGTGGTTTCACTATATGACACATGTTTATGACAGTGTTGTGTAGTGTGGTTTCACTATATGACACATGTTTATGACAGTGTTGTGTAGTGTGGTTTCACTATATGACACATGTTTATGACAGTGTTGTGTAGTGTGGTTTCACTTTATGACACATGTTTATGACAGTGTTGTGTAGTGTGGTTTCACTATATGACACATGTTTATGACAGTGTTGTATAGTGTGGTTTCACTATATGACACATGTTTATGACAGTGTTGTGTAGTGTGGTTTCACTATATGACACATGTTTATGACAATGTTGTGTAGTGTGGTTTCACTCTATGACACATGTTTATGACAGTGTTGTATAGTGTGGTTTCACTATATGACACATATTTATGACAGTGTTGTGTAGTGTGGTTTCACTATGTGGCACATGTTTATGACAGTGTTGTTTAGTGTGGTTTCACTATGTGACACATGTTTATGACAGTGTTGTATAGTGTGGTTTCACTATATGACACCTGTTTATGACAGTGTTGTTTAGTGGGGTTTCACTATATGACACATGTTTATGACAGTGTGATTTCACTATATGACACATGTTTATGACAATGTTGTGTAGTGTGGTTTCACTCTATGACACATGTTTATGACAGTGTTGTATAGTGTGGTTTCACTATATGACACCTGTTTATGACAGTGTTGTTTAGTGGGGTTTCACTATATGACACATGTTTATGACAGTGTGGCTTCACTATATGACACATGTTTATGACAGTGTTGTGTAGTGTGGTTTCACTATATGACACATGTTTATGACAATGCTGTGTAGTGTGGTTTCACTCTGACACATGTTTATGACAGTGTTGTATAGTGTGGTTTCACTATATGACACATGTTTATGACAGTGTTGTGTAGTGTGGTTTCACTCTATGACACATGTTTATGACAGTGTTGTATAGTGTGGTTTCACTATATGACACATGTTTATGACAGTGTTGTGTAGTGTGGTTTCACTATATGACACATGTTTATGACAGTGTTGTTTAGTGTGGTTTCACTATATGACACATGTTTATGACAGTGTTGTGTAGTGTGGTTTCACTATATGACACATGTTTATGACAGTGTTGTTTAGTGTGGTTTCACTATATGACACATGTTTATGACAATGTTGTGTAGTGTGGTTTCACTCTATGACACATGTTTATGACAGTGTTGTATAGTGTGGTTTCACTATATGACACATGTTTATGACAGTGTTGTGTAGTGTGGTTTCACTATATGACACATGTTTATGACAATGTTGTGTAGTGTGGTTTCACTCTATGACACATGTTTATGACAGTGTTGTATAGTGTGGTTTCACTATATGACACATATTTATGACAGTGTTGTGTAGTGTGGTTTCACTATGTGGCACATGTTTATGACAGTGTTGTTTAGTGTGGTTTCACTATATGACACATGTTTATGACAGTGTTGTGTAGTGTGGTTTCACTATATGACACCTGTTTATGACAGTGTTGTTTAGTGGGGTTTCACTCTATGACACATGTTTATGACAGTGTTGTATAGTGTGGTTTCACTATATGACACATGTTTATGACAGTGTTGTGTAGTGTGGTTTCACTATATGACACATGTTTATGACAATGTTGTGTAGTGTGGTTTCACTCTGACACATGTTTATGACAGTGTTGTATAGTGTGGTTTCACTATATGACACCAGTTTATGACAGTGTTGTTTAGTGGGGTTTCACTATATGACACATGTTTATGACAGTGTGGTTTCACTATATGACACATGTTTATGACAGTGTTGTGTAGTGTGGTTTCACTTAATGACACATGTTTATGACAATGTTGTGTAGTGTGGTTTCATTCTATGACACATGTTTATGACAGTGTTGTATAGTGTGGTTTCACTATATGACACATATTTATGACAGTGTTGTGTAGTGTGGTTTCACTATATGACACATGTTTATGACAATGTTGTGTAGTGTGGTTTCACTCTATGACACATGTTTATGACAGTGTTGTATAGTGTGGTTTCACTATATGACACATATTTATGACAGTGTTGTGTAGTGTGGTTTCACTATATGACACATGTTTATGACAATGTTGTGTAGTGTGGTTTCACTCTATGACACATGTTTATGACAGTGTTGTATAGTGTGGTTTCACTATATGGCACATGTTTATGACAGTGTTGTTTAGTGTGGTTTCACTCTATGACACATGTTTATGACAGTGTTGTGTAGTGTGGTTTCACTCTATGACACATGTTTATGACAGTGTTGTATAGTGTGGTTTCACTATATGACACATGTTTATGACAGTGTTGTGTAGTGTGGTTTCACTATATGACACATATTTATGACAGTGTTGTGTAGTGTGGTTTCACTCTATGACACATGTTTATGACAGTGTTGACATTGTTCATACTGCCACCCTTAGTGTTACATGTATGGCTGTTTAGTGTGGTTTCACTCTATGACACATGTTTATGACAGTGTTGTGTAGTGTGGTTTCACTCTATGACACATGTTTATGACAGTGTTGTATAGTGTGGTTTCACTATATGACACATGTTTATGACAGTGTTGTGTAGTGTGGTTTCACTATATGACACATGTTTATGACAGTGTTGTGTAGTGTGGTTTCACTATATGACACATGTTTATGACAGTGTTGTGTAGTGTGGTTTCACTATGTGGCACATGTTTATGACAGTGTTGTGTAGTGTGGTTTCACTATATGACACATGTTTATGACAGTGTTGTGTAGTGTGGTTTCACTATATGACACATGTTTGTGACAGTGTTGTGTAGTGTGGTTTCACTATATGACACATGTTTATGACAGTGTTGTTTAGTGTGGTTTCACTGTATGACACATGTTTATGACAGTGTTGTGTAGTGTGGTTTCACTATATGACACATGTTTATGACAGTGTTGTGTAGTGTGGTTTCACTATATGACACATGTTTATGACAGTGTTGTTTAGTGTGGTTTCACTATATGACACATTTATGACAGTGTTGTGTAGTGTGGTTTCACTATATGACACATGTTTATGACAGTGTTGTTTAGTGTGGTTTCACTATATGACACATTTATGACAGTGTTGTGTAGTGTGGTTTCACTATATGACACATGTTTATGACAGTGTTGTTTAGTGTGGTTTCACTATATGGCACATGTTTATGACAGTGTTGTGTAGTGTGGTTTCACTATATGGCACATGTTTATGACAGTGTTGTTTAGTGTTGTTTCACTGTATGACACATGTTTATGACAGTGTTGTTTAGTGTGGTTTCACTATATGACACATTCATGACAGTGTTGTGTAGTGTGGTTTCACTATATGACACATGTTTATGACAGTGTTGTTTAGTGTGGTTTCACTATATGACACATGTTTATGACAGTGTTGTGTAGTGTGGTTTCACTATATGGCACATATTTATGACAGTGTTGTTTAGTGTGGTTTCACTATATGACACATGTTTATGAGTGTTGTGTAGTGTGGTTTCACGATATGGCACATGTTTATGACAGTGTTGTGTAGTGTGGTTTCACTATATGACACATGTTTATGACAGTGTTGTGTAGTGTGGTTTCACTATATGACACATGTTTATGACAGTGTTGTGTAGTGTGGTTTCACTATATGACACATGTTTATGACAGTGTTGTGTAGTGTGGTTTCACTATATGACACATGTTTATGACAGTGTTGTGTAGTGTGGTTTCACTATATGACACATGTTTATGACAGTGTTGTGTAGTGCGGTTTCACTATGTGGCACATGTTTATGACAGTGTTGTGTAGTGTGGTTTCACTATATGACACATGTTTATGACAGTGTTGTGTAGTGTGGTTTCACTATATGACACATGTTTATGACAGTGTTGTGTAGTGTGGTTTCACTATATGACACATGTTTATGACAGTGTTGTTTAGTGTGGTTTCACTGTATGACACATGTTTATGACAGTGTTGTGTAGTGTGGTTTCACTATATGACACATGTTTATGACAGTGTTGTGTAGTGTGGTTTCACTATATGACACATGTTTATGACAGTGTTGTGTAGTGTGGTTTCACTTTATGACACATATTTATGACAGTGTTGTGTAGTGTGGTTTCACTATATGACACATGTTTATGACAGTGTTGTGTAGTGTGGTTTCACTATATGACACATGTTTATGACAGTGTTGTGTAGTGTGGTTTCACTATATGACACATGTTTATGACAGTGTTGTGTAGTGTGGTTTCACTATATGACACATGTTTATGACAGTGTTGTGTAGTGTGGTTTCACTTTATGACACATGTTTATGACAGTGTTGTGTAGTGTGGTTTCACTATATGACACATGTTTATGACAGTGTTGTATAGTGTGGTTTCACTATATGACACATGTTTATGACAGTGTTGTGTAGTGTGGTTTCACTATATGACACATGTTTATGACAATGTTGTGTAGTGTGGTTTCACTCTATGACACATGTTTATGACAGTGTTGTATAGTGTGGTTTCACTATATGACACATATTTATGACAGTGTTGTGTAGTGTGGTTTCACTATGTGGCACATGTTTATGACAGTGTTGTTTAGTGTGGTTTCACTATGTGACACATGTTTATGACAGTGTTGTATAGTGTGGTTTCACTATATGACACCTGTTTATGACAGTGTTGTTTAGTGGGGTTTCACTATATGACACATGTTTATGACAGTGTGATTTCACTATATGACACATGTTTATGACAATGTTGTGTAGTGTGGTTTCACTCTATGACACATGTTTATGACAGTGTTGTATAGTGTGGTTTCACTATATGACACCTGTTTATGACAGTGTTGTTTAGTGGGGTTTCACTATATGACACATGTTTATGACAGTGTGGCTTCACTATATGACACATGTTTATGACAGTGTTGTGTAGTGTGGTTTCACTATATGACACATGTTTATGACAATGCTGTGTAGTGTGGTTTCACTCTGACACATGTTTATGACAGTGTTGTATAGTGTGGTTTCACTATATGACACATGTTTATGACAGTGTTGTGTAGTGTGGTTTCACTCTATGACACATGTTTATGACAGTGTTGTATAGTGTGGTTTCACTATATGACACATGTTTATGACAGTGTTGTGTAGTGTGGTTTCACTATATGACACATGTTTATGACAGTGTTGTTTAGTGTGGTTTCACTATATGACACATGTTTATGACAGTGTTGTGTAGTGTGGTTTCACTATATGACACATGTTTATGACAGTGTTGTTTAGTGTGGTTTCACTATATGACACATGTTTATGACAATGTTGTGTAGTGTGGTTTCACTCTATGACACATGTTTATGACAGTGTTGTATAGTGTGGTTTCACTATATGACACATGTTTATGACAGTGTTGTGTAGTGTGGTTTCACTATATGACACATGTTTATGACAATGTTGTGTAGTGTGGTTTCACTCTATGACACATGTTTATGACAGTGTTGTATAGTGTGGTTTCACTATATGACACATATTTATGACAGTGTTGTGTAGTGTGGTTTCACTATGTGGCACATGTTTATGACAGTGTTGTTTAGTGTGGTTTCACTATATGACACATGTTTATGACAGTGTTGTGTAGTGTGGTTTCACTATATGACACCTGTTTATGACAGTGTTGTTTAGTGGGGTTTCACTCTATGACACATGTTTATGACAGTGTTGTATAGTGTGGTTTCACTATATGACACATGTTTATGACAGTGTTGTGTAGTGTGGTTTCACTATATGACACATGTTTATGACAATGTTGTGTAGTGTGGTTTCACTCTGACACATGTTTATGACAGTGTTGTATAGTGTGGTTTCACTATATGACACCAGTTTATGACAGTGTTGTTTAGTGGGGTTTCACTATATGACACATGTTTATGACAGTGTGGTTTCACTATATGACACATGTTTATGACAGTGTTGTGTAGTGTGGTTTCACTTAATGACACATGTTTATGACAATGTTGTGTAGTGTGGTTTCATTCTATGACACATGTTTATGACAGTGTTGTATAGTGTGGTTTCACTATATGACACATATTTATGACAGTGTTGTGTAGTGTGGTTTCATTATATGACACATGTTTATGACAATGTTGTGTAGTGTGGTTTCACTCTATGACACATGTTTATGACAGTGTTGTATAGTGTGGTTTCACTATATGACACATATTTATGACAGTGTTGTGTAGTGTGGTTTCACTATATGACACATGTTTATGACAATGTTGTGTAGTGTGGTTTCACTCTATGACACATGTTTATGACAGTGTTGTATAGTGTGGTTTCACTATATGGCACATGTTTATGACAGTGTTGTTTAGTGTGGTTTCACTCTATGACACATGTTTATGACAGTGTTGTGTAGTGTGGTTTCACTCTATGACACATGTTTATGACAGTGTTGTATAGTGTGGTTTCACTATATGACACATGTTTATGACAGTGTTGTGTAGTGTGGTTTCACTATATGACACATATTTATGACAGTGTTGTGTAGTGTGGTTTCACTCTATGACACATGTTTATGACAGTGTTGACATTGTTCATACTGCCACCCTTAGTGTTACATGTATGGCTGTTGACTAAGTATGGACTTCATTCATTTGTGTGTGGTGTGTTCAAAGTCAAGATGCTGGTATTAATGTTTCATGATTGGGAATAATGAAGTCTAGTATTGACTTTTTCAATTATAGACCATTTTTAACATAATAGTCATGATTGAGGTTTACTGCAGTGTGTATTGAAGCATGTTTAACTACTTGATATGTTGCCATGGAGACAAGGTATAGTGAATTTGTCTTAAAGCACCTCTTCCTGAGGGCGTTTCAGTGTTATAACGTCACCTTTATCTTTACTTTTTACACCAAAATGCGTCCATTCTCCCTTTTCTGTTTACAAACTGTCTGCTTGTAAGTACTCTGTGTTTGTGCGCTGCCGAACATGCTCCCCTGCATGACACGACGTGGGGGACCAGTACTTTTTAGAGGCGGTATAATACCGAATATGATTCATTAGTATCGTGGTGCTATACTAATACCGGCACACCGTACAACATTTTTAGCCCATGTTGTACCGATTCGGTTGGTACCTATCAAAGTCCAGAATCTGGTACCCATCCCTAATTTCCATACATCTTCCTAAAAAATCATTGTCAATAATATTGTGGTGAAACATTTGAACGTGGCATATTTAAGCGTGGTTACAGCGGGGGGGTTTTGACTAAATATGAAAAGACGAAACAATCTTGGACTGCAACTGACGTTAAAAATATCAAACCGATCAATCCGAGGAGTCAGAGAATGGGTTCTGTGTCGTTCCAGCCCACAAAGACATCTTTCCACCTGACACAAACACAAACAAACATTAAAGAAGGAATAATTGGTGTTTCCTAGGCACTCACCTAGTCCGGATGCACAGTTCCAGAGGAGGGATCAGATCAGGGTCCGCATGTTGTCCACTCAGAGAGGATTTACCCACGGCTGCAAACACACACGTGTTCCAAAAACATTGACTTTTGGTCAAATAATGTGGGGAAAAACGTATTAAAACACACCTGCGTCCATGTATTACCTTATTTTCTAGACTATAGGGCGCACCGGTATATAAGTCGCAGCCACTAAATATTAGAAAAAAATTAATTGTTCTACATATTAGTCACACTGGACTAATATGTGTCAGATATATACGTTGTGAAATGAGTTATTTACACATAAATATTATGTAAATGTTTATTTTCCATATATTAGTCCCAGATATATACGTTGTGAAATGAGTTATTTACACATAAATATTATGTACAAGTTTATTTTCCATATATTAGTCGCACCAGACTATAAGTCACAGATATATATGTTGTGAAATTAGTTGTTTACACATAAATATTATGAAAATGTTTATTTTATTTTCCATATCAGTGTTTCCCACACATTCATTTATTTGTGGCGGCCCGCCACGAAAGAATTACGTCCACCACAAATAAATAAAAAATTTAATTTAATTTTTATTTTTTTTGTCCTGTCCAGCTTCTCAGGCAAATCATATAGTTGATGTAGATGCCCATATAGGCTGTTCAGATTTACTTTACAAAAGAGAAGTGTAGGATACTTCTCTTGTTGCCTTATTTGTATTTGACCACTACTGTTTTCTGTTTATTTGTTACTGACTGTGGCAGGACACCTCTGCCTCTGTTTCACTTTATGTTGCTGGTAAATAATATGGTTGTAGTAGTAGGCTAAAGTTAAATTATTTAGTATGCACTAATTAAAGGGGCAGAGCTTTAAGAGACATTTTAGCTTTTATATTTTATAAGATATATTTTTTGTAAGAACCACAATTAATAAATATATTTCAGTGAATAACTTATTGTTCAAATCTGTATATAAATATGTACATAAAGTGTTGTAATTATATTGTAAAATGGATGGATGGATGGACGTTTAAAACAAAACTGTTATTATTAATTAGTAAGTATACATTTTTTGAGCCTTTTTAGAGAAAATCATATCATTGTAGTAAATTATGCAAATTACTCGATGATGTCATGGTGACCACGCCCATAGCCACGCCCCCACCGCCACAGGTATCTTGGCAGTTTATGGGAAACACTGCATATATTAGTCGCACCGGACTATAAGTGGCAGATATATACGTTGTGAAATGAGTTATTTACACATAAATAATATGTACATGTTTATTTTCCATATATAAGTCGCACCGGACTATAATTCGCATATATATACGTTGTGAAATTAGTTGTTTACACATAAATATTATGAAAATGTTTATTTTCTTTTTCATATATTAGTCGCACCGGACTATAAGTGACATAAATATTCTGTAAATGTTTATTTTCCATATATTAGTCGCAGATATATATGTTGTGAAATGAGTTATTTACACATAAATATTCTGTAAATGTTTATTTTCCATATATTAGTCGCACCGGACTATAAGTCGCAGATATATACGTTGTGAAATTAGTTGTTTACACATAAATATTCTGTAAATATTTATTTACATATATTAGTCCCAGATATATACGTTGTGAAATTAGTTGTTTACACATAAATATTCTGTAAATATTTATTTACATATATTAGTCCCAGATATATACGTTGTGAAATTAGTTATTTACACATAAATATTATGTAAATGTTTATTTTCCATATATAAGTTGCACCGGACTATAAGTGGCAGATATATACGTTGTAAAATGAGTTGTTTACACATAAATATTCTGTAAATGTTTATTTACATATATTAGTTGCAGATATATACGTTGTGAAATGAGTTGTTTACACATAAATATTCTGTAAATGTTTATTTTCCATATATTAGTCGCACCGGACTATAAATGGCAGATATATATGTTGTGGAATGAGTTATTTACATATAAATATTATGAAAATGTTTATTTTCTTTTCCATATATTAGTCGCACTGGACTATAAGTGTCAGATATATACGTTGTGAAATGAGTTGTTTACACATAAATATTCTGTAAATGTTTATTTTCCATATATTAGTCGCACCGGACTATAAGTCACAGATATATACGTTGTGAAATTAGTTGTTTACACATAAATATTATGAAAATGTTTATTTTATTTTCCATATATTAGTCGCCCAGGACTATAAGTGTCAGATATATACGTTGTGTAATGAGTTGTTTACACATAAATATTCTGTAAATATTTATTTACATATATTAGTCGCACTGGACTATAAGTCGCAGATATATACGTTGTGAAATTAGTCGTTTACACATACATACCTTAATTGTTTGCAAACGGTGTCTGTAACAAGGCAGTAAAACGGCTGATCCAACAAAACAGAAGTCATGGTCATGGACCCACTAGCTGCGCAAGCTAGCTCTCCAATCAGCTAAACAGATTAAATAACTCCACGGTGACGTTTTGGTGAATTTACTGAGGAATTTGTGAAATGTGAAACGATACAAAAAAAATGTAAGTTAATAATACTAACACAGACACTCGTAAATGTGTTGGCATATTAGCTAATGCTAACAAAGCTAGCTTGATTAGATTACGATAGCACGTACAAATATGCATGAAAACACTCCTACAGACATCACACATGGGACGGTTTTGTAAGTAGGAATTGTTTTAGTTATATTGTAAAACTTACAAACGTTGCTTGGAGTGAAGAATCCATATGAGTAGAAACGCTATGAAAGACCTTACCGGTGTGCTCTATGGTCGGAAAAATAGGGTATGTCACAGAGCGATGAAATGAAAGAGGTTACACACAGACAGTGAGGCGGATCTCCTCCTGCTGATTGGCCAGTCCGTCGTAGTAGTACAAGTCCAAGTCCGGGCCTTTATCCTGATTGGTCAGCAGCTCCCCCTGCAGGCCAAACAGGACACTGAAGTGGCTTTCGCTGCACACCACCCAGATGGGGAAAAGAGGGTTCTTCAGATAGTCTCCAACCTGAAGCACAAATACAACAGACACATATGACATTTCTCTAGTTACTCATTTTAGGATTCATATCTATATTATATTCATTTAACGCAGGGGTGTCCAAAGTCCGGCCCAGGGGCCATTTGTGGAATTATTTTAACAACCTGCCACACATTCTGAAAATATTCATATTTTAAAAAACATGTGAAAAGTGGAATAAAAGGGCAAAGATGAGGAAATGAATGAGAAAAAAATGTAAAATGTTGAGGCTAAAAACTAGGATAGTGATAACTTCCTGCTTGTCTCCATGAACTGATTGATGTTTGTCATTTCTTAAATGCACATGTAACTGCTGCACCTTTTTTTTATTAAATTTGTCGCACTTTTATTATTTTAATCTTGCAATTTTACTTTTTATTCGTCCCTTTTACCGTATTGCTTTTGTACTATTTTGTTTAGCTCATTCATTAGGGACCGAATGTCCCTTTGGGAAAATTGCGATCTAATCAAAAAACCTAGCCCCAAAACTCAAAATTGCGCTCTAGCGCCTCCTAGGAAGAAAACACAGACAAAACTGCCTGTAACTCCCACTAGGAATGTCGGAGAGACATGAAACAGGAAGTTTGCAATTCCCCCTTCAAAACAAGTTTTGTAAAAACAGTCACTTTTGCCTCTTTGAGCTATAATTTGACCCCGGCCCCTTAACATTCTTCAAAACTCACCAAACTGGACACACACAACAGGACTGGCAAAAATTGCGATCTAATAAAAAAAACCAAGCCCAAAACTCAAAATTGCGCTCTAGCGCCCCCTAGGAAGAAAACACAGACACAACTGCCTGTAACTCCCACTAGGAATGTCAGAGAGACATGAAACAAAAACCTCTATGTAGGTCTCACTTAGACCTAGATTTCATACACTGACATCCTTCAGCAAAAATCAACAGGACGTTTGCAATCCCCCCTTCAAAACAAAAGTTTTGTAAAAACAGTCACTTTTGCCTCTTTGAGCTATAATTTGACCCCGGCCCCTTAACATGCTTCAAAACTCACCAAACTGGACACACACAACAGGACTGGCAAAAATTGCGATCTAATAAAAAAAAAAAAACCCAAAACTCAAAATTGCGCTCTAGCGCCCCCTAGGAAGAAAACACAGACAAAACTGCTCCTAGGAAGAAAACACAGACAAAACTGCCTGTAACTTCCAGTAGGAATATTGTAGAGACATGACAGAAATACCTCTATGTAGGTCTCACTTAGACCTACAATTCATATATTGACAACCCCCAGCAAAAATCCACAGGAAGTTTGCAATTCCCCCTTCAAAACAAAAGTTTTGTAAAAACCGGTCACCTTTTTTCAAACATTATCTCCTCTGAGCGCATTTGTCGTGTCGGCTTCAAACTAGCACAGGAGAGAGATTGAACCCTTCTGATTAAAAGTTGATGAAAGAGTTTTAATTACTGCTCCGGTTTGGATTTTATGTGCCGTCAAAGTCCGTCCCGTCCATCGCTGCTTGCAGCTTTAATTGTTTATTTTCTTTGTTTGTTTTTGCTCTATGCTTTTCAACCTGTAAAGCACTTTGGTCCATTTTAAAATTGTTGTAAGCGTGCTATATAAATAAAGTTGCCTTGCCTTTCCACCTATCAGAACACTGTCGTAACCACGCTGGCGTTTCAGCGGGCAGACAAGGTCTGATGTGTTGAAGCGCGATGGTTTGCAGCACACAAAATGTACTCCTCCTCCATCGACGCCATGTTTGTTTACAAGGAGCTGGGGGGGGGGGGGGGGGAGTTCAGGAAAAGGAGGACTTGATTTGCTCGCCTCGTTTTTCTCATTTTTTGTTTTCATCAGAGCTGTTTTTTAATGTAATCTAATTTAAATGGCGTGAGGTCCTCATATCAACATGATGATAGTTATCATGCAGCCCTGCTACTGACACAAAGCTGACATGCAGGCTATTTTTTTCTTTTTTCATTTTATCTATATGTTGTATTGGTTTTTAAATTCAATAAATGTAAATGGCCTCCGCATTCTTAATTTTTTTGTTTTTTGTATCATGCAGCCCTACTACTGACACAAAGGTGACATGCAAGCTATTTATTATTTTTTAAATGTATCTGTTGTATTGGTTTTTAAATGAAATAAATCAAAATGGCCTCCGCATTCTTAATTTGTATTTTATTTAATTTTAAAATGTTTATTTCATTTATTTTTATTTGTATCATGCAGCCCTACTACTGACACAAAGGTGACATGCAAGCTATTTATTATTTTTAAATGTATCTGTTGTATTGGTTTTTAAATTAAATAAATCAAAATGGCCTCCGCATTCTTAATTTGTATTTTATTTTTAAAATGTTTACTTCATTTATTTTTATTTGTATCATGCAGCCCTACTACTGACACAAAGGTGACATGCAAGCTATTTATTCTTTTTAAATGTATCTCTTGTATTGGTTTTTAAATGAAATAAATCAAAATGGCCTCCGCATTCTTAATTTGTATTTTATTTTTAAAATGTTTATTTCATTTATTTATATTTTATCATGCAGCCCTACTACTAAAACAAAGCTGACATTCAAGCTATTTTTTCTTTTCTTTTTAAAAAAATCTATACGTTGTATTGGCTTTTAATGTAATGTAAATGGCCTCCGCATTCTTAATTTTTTTATTAATTTTTTTGTATCATGCAGCCCTACTACTGACACAAAGGTGACATGCAGGCTATTTTTTGTATTTATTTTTTATTTATATGTTGTATTGGTTTTTAAATGAAATACATCAAAATGGCCTCCACATTCTTAATTGTAATTTTCACTATTTTTTTTTTTTTTTTAATTTTATAAATGTAATTGTTTAATTTTTATTTTATTTTATCAAGCAGCCATACTACTGACACAAAGCTGACAGTCAGGCAATGTTTCCTTAAAAATATATATATATATATGTTGTATTGTTTTTTAAATAAAATAAATCAAAATGCCCTCTGCATTCTTAATATATATATATTTTTAATTATTATTATTATTTTTAATATTTGTATTTTCTTTAATTTTAGGCTCCAGCACCCCCCGGGACCCTGAAAGGGACAAGCGGTAGAAATCAATGGATGGATGGATTGCAGCCCTACTACTGACACAAAGCCAGGCTATTTTTTTAATGGTTATTGGTTGCGGTTAATAGTATTCTATCTTTATTTGTCGTTATTTATACTTTCTGAATAAATTATGTGATGCCACTGTACTTTGGTGTTGGTCATTGTGGTGGTGTTTGATGAATGCTTGGGCCTACTGTGCTACTGCACTTTAATGTTGCTCATTATGCTTGTGGTAGCCATTTTTGTGTTATTTATATTTCTCTATTACTGCATATATTATTAAGTTATTTATTTTTGGAGTTGTCATGAAAATATGTGTTGATATATTGCAAGTGATATCATCGTTTACAGCACCTGTGAGGGGAGCATATAGGGTGCACAGGTGAAACTGATTGGACAAATGTGGGGTTGAGAGACCATTTTGGAGCACTTCTAACGCAACACTTGAGCCTTAGTTTTTTCTTTACAGCTTTGTATGCTGTTCAACTTCACCTAGGATGTGCATGGAAAGAAGATATTTTTGCAAATTAAGCTATTTTTGGAGAAACTTAAGTTGGAAGTGCGTTTGAAAGTGCACCACCTAGGTGGTCTAGAACCTGGGACATCCTGGAAAGCGTCTCACCTTGAAGATGTTGTAATGTTCAAACAAGGACAGCAGGCCAACGTTGCAATGACCTTGGATGCCCTTCAGCAAGGTGGAGTCGCCGTCGCCAGTGTCCAACTCCACGTCGCCGTCGAAGACGTTGGAGACCGCTCGGCCCACCAGCAGCAGGTTGACCAGCTCCTGGTCAACGACACCAGCACAAAAAGGTACGTTTGTTAGTGCGACTTAAAAGCGGCCAAGATGGCGGCAGTCGCCATCTTGGCTCCATGGCCAAAAAGGAAGGTCTAATTCCAGTGGTTGCAAGTCACAATTAGATAGGAGAGAAGAAGAAGAAGCGTGTAAATATTGCGGTGGTCCTTTCTGTAAGTTGTCACGACTGGGGACGGCTACTGTTCACATTTTAACCGATACGGTACCAATTCCCGGCATCAATACCGGTACTCTAAGGCAGTGTTTTTCAACCACTGTGCCGTGAGATACGGTTTGGTGTGCCATGGGAGATTATCTAATTTCACCTACTTGGGTTGAAAAATACTTTTTGCAAACCAGTAATATAGTCTGCAAATGATGTGTTGTTGTTGAGTGTCTGTACTGTCTAGAGCAGGGGTCACCAACCTTTTTGAAATCAAGAGCTACTTCTTGGGTAGTGATTAATGCGAAGGGCTACCAGTTTGATACACACTTAAATAAATTGCCAGAAATAGCCAATTTGCTCAATTGACCTTTAACTCTATGTTATTATTAAAAATTAATGATATTTACACTTAATTGAACGGTTTAAAAGAGGAGAAAACACGAAAAAAATGACAATTCAATTTTGAAACATAGTTTATCTTCAATTTCGACTCTTTAAAATTCAAAATTCAACCGAAAAAAAGAAGAGAAAAACTAGCTAATTAGAATCTTTTTGAAAAACTTAAAAAAAGAATTTATGGAACATCATTAGTAATTTTTCCTGATTAAGATTAATTTTAGAATTTTGATGACATGTTTTAAATAGGTTAAAATCCAATCTACACTTTGTTAGAATATATAACAAATTGGACCAAGCTATATTTCTAACAAAGACAAATCATTATTTTTTCTAGATTTTCCAGAACAAAAATTTTAAAAGAAATTCAAAAGACTTTGAAATAAGATTCAAATTTGATTCTACAGATTTTCTAGATTTGCCAGAATAATTTTTTTGAATTTTAATCATAATAAGTTTGAAGAAATATTTCACAAATATTCTTCGTTGAAAAAACAGAAGCTAAAATGAAGAATTAAATTAAAATGTATCTATTATTCTTTCCAATAAAAAAAATAAATGTACTTGAACATTGATTTAAATTGTCAGGAAAGAAGAGGAAGGAATTTAAAAGGTAAAAAGGTATATGTGTTTAAAAATCCTAAAATCATTTTTAAGGTTGTATTTTTTCTCTAAAATTGTCTTTCTGAAAGTTAAAAGAAGCAAAGTAAAAAAAATAATGAATTTATTTAAACAAGTGAAGACCAAGTCTTTAAAAAATGTTCTTGGATTTTCAAATTCTATTTGAGTTTTGTCTCTCTTAGAATTAAAAATGTCGGGCAAAGCGAGACCAGCTTGCTAGTAAATTAATACAATTTTAAAAATAGAGGCAGCTCACTGGTAAGTGCTGCTATTTGAGCTATTTTTAGAACAGGCCAGCGAGCTACTCATCTGGTCCTTACGGGCTACCAGGTGCCCGCGGGCACCGCGTTGGTGACCCCTGGTCTAGAGCTTGGCAGAGTAACCGTGTAATATTCTTTCATATCAGTAGGTGGCAGCCGGTAGCTAATTGCTTTGTAGATGTCAGGAACAGTGGGAGGCAGTGTGAAGGTAAAAAAGTGTCTAATGCTTAAATAAAAAATAAACAAAAGGCGAGTGCCCCTAAGAAAAGGCGTTGAAGCTTAGGGAAGGCTATGCAGAACGAAACTAAGACTGAACAGGCTACAAAGTCAACAAAAACAGAATGCTGGACGACAGCAAAGACTTACTGTGGAGCAAAGACGGCGTCCACAATGTACATCCGAACATGGCATGACAATCAACAATGTCCCCCACAAAGAAGGATAAAAACAACTGAAATAATCTTGATTGCTAAAACAAAGTAGATGCGGGAAATATCGCTCAAAGGAAGACATGAAACTGCTACAGGAAAATACCAAAAAAAGAGAAAAAGCCACCAAAATAGGAGCGCAAGACAAGAACTAAAACACTAGGCATGGGAAAACAGCAAAAAAGTCCAAAAAAGTCGGGGCGTGATGTGACAGGTGGTCACAGTATACCTACTTTGAGACGAGATCTATAGTAATGCATGCTTGGTTATGCTTTAAAGTCATATCCAACAATTGCGACAACGACTTTTTACTGTCTATTGAGTGTCATTTTTTAATGATTTCTGCTGGTGGTGTGCCTCCGCATTTTTTCAACGCAAAAAATGTGCCTTGGCTCAAAAAAGGTTGAAAAACACTGTACTAGAGGGCCACTTTTTTAAAATGAATTGACATTATGTATGCGGGTAATAACCTGTGATTAATCATGATTAATGGAAATGCATATGCATTTTATTATTATTTGATTTTTTTATGTACACTACCGTTCAAAAGTTTGGGGTCACATTGAAATGTCCTTATTTTTGAAGGAAAAGCACTGTACTTTTCAATGAAGATAACTTTAAACTAGTCTTAACTTTAAAGAAATACACTCTATACATTGCTAATGTGGTAAATGACTATTCTAGCTGCAAATGTCTGGTTTTTGGTGCAATATCTGCATAGGTGTATAGAGGCCCATTTCCAGCAACTATCACTCCAGTGTTCTAATGGTACAATGTGTTTGCTCATTGGCTCAGAAGGCTAATTGATGATTAGAAAACCCTTGTGCAATCATGTTCACACATCTGAAAACAGTTTAGCTCGTTACAGAAGCTACAAAACGGACCTTCCTTTGAGCAGATTGAGTTTCTGGAGCATCACATTTGTGGGGTCAATTAAACGCTCAAAATGGCCAGAAAAAGAGAACTTTCATCTGAAACTCGACAGTCTATTCTTGTTCTTAGAAATGAAGGCTATTCCACAAAATTGTTTGGGTGACCCCAAACTTTTGAACGGTAGTGTACAACTTGCTTTAAAATCATAAATGTGACAAGGAGATATTTAACTCCGTTTTTATCTCACAAAAAATAGTTTTGCAATACAGTATATAATTGGCATGATCAGATAATATTAAAGTTTTAAATATGCATTTTTTTTCTGTCAAAACTGAAAGAACGAATACATTTAGTAAAAAAAAATTTAAAAAGTATTGAAACCAATTTTTTCCAGGCTTTTGCGGGCCACATAAAATGATGTGGCGAGCCACAACTGGAGTTTGACATCTTGCATTAAATCAACAATGTAGTTTGGTATCAACTCAGGAAAAAAAGCAATATAACAAAATAACAACTTTAGCTTAATGCTAACATACAATGGAAAATTCCATTGACAGGCTAACAAAAATTAGCATCACTATTGTTTTAAACTTGCAAAAACTTTCAACAATTGAAATTTTAAGGGAACAACATTGAAATGTTTACAATTGGTGAATGCATTAGAAAGACTGGTAATGGTTGCAGGATACAACACCATCCCTTCAAACTAGAGCTGTCCTATGTATGAACTGATGGATAAAAATACCTAAGATAATCAGAACAGTCCAGTTGTGATCCAAAGAATGCGCTAAATCCGAATATTCACTAATAACCTGAGTGCAGTAGCCGTGAGCTCCGATGAGAGAGTTGGTGGCCACGTCCATATCCTCTCTAACTCTGACCAAAAAAACACAGAAAACTTGGGTTATCGTTGGACTTTTACAGCGAGAAGTTAGTGTTGCCGTACTTGTCAGTAGATCGAGAGAGAACGGCCGACACGGTCAGCAGGAGACACCCCAGCTCGCCCGTCTCAAACTGTGACACAACAGGGTGCGGCACATGTAAAAAGCAGCAATGGTACTGAAGGAGACAGACATAGGGTTTCTCTCACCTGCTCGATATGCTGCTCCACAAGCAACTGCAGGTCCTTCATGCTGTCCACCGTCAAACATGTGATCTAGACGGACAACACGCTCTAACATACTCAGAATATGAAGATGTGTGGAAATGTTCTTGGCAAGACAACAGTTTTACTTGGACATTTATCCCACAGGAGAATTGATACGTTACAATTTTTGCCTTGAAACTACAACCTATTTTTTGAGCTTCTCATTAGAACTTTGGACATGATCTGCAATACAAACGTGACTATTGAACTGGAATGTAGTTTTCTTTTTTGAATGTTCACGTGATTATTTTGAGTACTTATACATTTACACTACTTGTAAAACAATGTTATATTATCTCTTAATACAGTATCTACATTTTTGTTGGTTGTGTCTCTCGTGCACACTTCACTACTTTTGGTCGCCAAAAGTAATAAAGTAATCCCTCAGCCTGGTAAATGTAGGAATTATTCATGGATATATAATTAATATAATTGGATATTAAGAGTATGTGAAAGTTTGATTTATACCTTGTTTACTTCCCTGATGACCTTCTTAAAGTTTTGCAGTCAAACAGCTAAAATGTGCCAAACATGGATAAGTGTGGAGAGAATGTTTTATATTTTTCCCATCATGCACTGTAATTGATTTAAATAAGTGTCATTTTGAATTTTTTATGGTGTTCGGACATTTTTTTTATAATATTCACAAAGTTCAGTGAGCAGGTTGTTATGTGCGACCATGTTGCATTTTTTTCTTTTTGCACCATGACTAGGGAAGGTTGTTTGGATTGTGCCATATAGCTAAATGTTGTGCTATTATTTCAAAGTAATTTTAAGGGTCATTGATCTGATTCACTAATATTGTCCACAAGATAGCGTCAATTCCCTTTTCACAACTTTCTTAAGACCAAAGGTCTTCAACAGGTGGTCCACAGAGGTACTGTGAATTTTTCCACAAATGTAAATGTCTTTAAATACACATGAACAATAAATGTGAAAGAATAACGCATCATGAATGGGTAATTATATCATTATATTCATGATAGAATTTAAGCTAGCTAGCAATTAGCATGCCAGTTGCCAGCTAACAATTAGCACACTAGTTGACGGCGAGCTATTGTTCCCAGCTAACAATTAGCGTGCTAGTCTTTAGTTGGCAATTAGTGCTCTGGTTGTCAGCTAGCGATTAGCGCTCTGGCTGTCAACTCGCGATTGGCACGTCAGTTGCCAGCTAACGATCGGCACATCAGTTGCAACCATCTAACGATTAGCACTCTAATTACCAGCTAACACTGAGCACTGTAGTTGCCAGATAGCAATCAACGCGTCAGTTGCCAGCCAGCAAGTGATCAGCGTGCTAGTTGTCAGCTAGCGATTGACACTCTGGTTGTCCGCTAGCAATTAGTGCAATGGTTTTTAGCTAGCGATTAGCATTCTAGCTGACATCTACCAATTAGTGTGTTGTCAGTTAGCGATCAGTGCGCTCGTTATGAACTAGCGATTAACGCGTTAGTTGTCAGCTAGCGATTAGCCCAGTAGTTGCCAGCTAGCTATTAGCAACACAATACTGTTATTATTTGACTATTATTAGAATTGCACAATAAGCTTTAGGAGCAGTTTCATGTCAAATACATTCATACAAAGAATATAAGTATTAATCTAGACATAGACATGTTTACAAGCCGCACATTTCGTGTTTTACTCGAGTATTATCCAAGACCACAAGAAAACCTTGACGATACGTATCGTGTCATGTATCGTGTCATGTATCGTGTCATGTATCGTGTCATGGCCGCTAACGTACCTTTTCCAGCACTCCTTCAGACCTGAAGTGTCCACTGGGAGTGAAAGCATTTCTTCCAGTGTTTCTGGTGGAAAGACCACAATATCAGTACGGTCCAGGTACAGTAGAGTAAAACCAGTATACTAGAGTACAGTATACTAGCGTACAGTAGAGTAATACAGCAGTATACTAGAGTACAGTAGAGTAATATAACAGTATACTAGAGTAGAGTAATACAACAGTATATTAGAGTACAGTAGAGTAATACAACAGTATACTAGAGTACAGTAGAGTAAAAAAAACAGTGTACTAGAGCAGTGGTCCCCAACCTTTTTGTAGCTGCGGACCGGTCAACGCTTGAAAATTTGTCCCACGGACCGGGGTTGGTTATGATATATATATATATATATTTTTTTTTTTTTTTTTTTTTTTTTTGTCATAAAGAAATACAATCATGTGTGCTTACGGACTGTATCCCTGCAGACTGTATTGATATATATTGATATATAATGTATATATTGTGTTTTTTATGTTGATTTAATAAAAAAATATATTATTATTATTATTTTTTTTTTTTCTTGTGCGGCCCGGTACCAATCGGTCCACGGTTGGGGACCACTGTACTAGAGTACAGAGTAATAAAACAGTATACTGGAGTACAGTAGAGTAAAAACAATATACTAGAGTACAGTAGAGTAAAAAAAACAGTATACTAGAGTACAGTAGAGTAGAAACCAGTGTACTAGAGTACAGTAGAGTAAAAACCTGTGTAGTAGAGTAAAAAAACAGTATAGTAGAGTACAAAAAACAGTATAGTAGAGTCAAAAAACAGTATAGTAGAGTCAAAACCAGTAAAGTAGAGTAAAAAACAGTATAGTAGAGTACAATAGATTAAAACAAAAACAGTATAGTAGAGTACATTAGTGTAAAAAGCAGCAAAGTAGAGTACAGTAAAGTAAAAACCAGTACAGTAGAGTAAAAAAAACAGTATAGTAGAGTACAGTAGAGTCAAAAACCAGTACAGCAGAGTACACAAACCAGCACACTAGAGTACAGTATAGTAGAGTAAAAACCAGTATAGTAGAGTAAAAACCAGTACAGTAGAGTAAAAAAGCAGTATAGTTGAGTACAGTAGAGTAGAAACCAGTATAGTAGAGTAAAAAAGCAGTATAGTAGAGTAAAAAAGCAGTATAGTAGAGTAAAAAGCAGTATAGTAGATAGAAAAATCAGTATAGTAGAGTAAAAAATTAGTATCATAGAGTAAAAAATTAGTATCGTAGAGTAAAAAAGCAGTATCGTAGAGTAAAAAAGCAGTGTAGTAGAGTAAAAAAGCAGTATAGTAGAGTAAAAAATAGTATAGTAGAGTAAAAACCAGTACAGTAGATAGAAAAATCAGTATAGTAGAGTAAAAAATTAGTATCATAAAGTAAAAAAGCAGTATCGTAGAGTAAAAAAGCAGTGTAGTAGAGTAAAAAAGCAGTATAGTAGAGTAAAAAATAGCATAGTAGAGTAAAAACCAGTACAGTAGAGTAAAAAAGCAGTATAGTAGAGTACAGTAGAGTAGAAACCAGTATAGTAGAGTAAAAAAGCAGTATAGTAGTGTAAAAAAGCAGTATAGTACAGTAAAAACCAATATAGTAGAGTAAAAACCAGTAGAGTAAAAAAACAGTAGAGTAAAAAAGCAGTATAGTAGAGTAAAAAAGCAGTACAGTAGAGTACAGTAGAGTAAACAAGCAGTATAGTAGAGTACAGTAGAGTAAAAAGGCAGTATAGTAGAGTAAAAAAGCAGTATAGTAGAGTAAAAAAGCAGTATAGTAGAGTAAAAAAGCAGTATAGTAGAGTAAAAAAGCAGTATAGTAGAGTACAGTAGAGTAAAAAAGCAGTATAGTAGAGTAAAAAAGCAGTACAGTAGAGTAAACAAGCAGTATAGTAGAGTACAGTAGAGTAAAAAAGCAGTATAGTAGAGTAAAAAAGCAGTATAGTAGAGTAAAAAAGCAGTACAGTAGAGTAAAAAAGGCAGAGTACAGTAGAGTAAAAAAGCCGTATAGTAGAGTAAAAAAGGCAGTATAGTAGAGTAAACAAGCAGTACAGTAGAGTACAGTAGAGTAAAAAATCAGTACATTAGAGTACAGTAGAGTAAACAGGCAGTAGAGTAGAGCAGCGTCTCACATTGCCAGAGTGGCGTGTGTGTCCTGGCCCGCCCTCCACAGGACTTCAGTCACAGCTAAAGTCAGACTTTGGCGTCTGGCTGCATTGGTCGGCCTTAGAGCTCTGGGAACAAAGTGCAGGTTTGTTGGGGTCTTGGTCTGGTTGGGGCCACAGGTCAAGTGAGGCTTATTCTGGCATTAGCGCAGGAAGTCATGTGACCGACACGATCCATAAATGCAGTGTGATAATGCAAAGTGAGGATTAAAGGATCAACTTACTGCAGTCTTGCCTGGCCACTGTCAGGAGTTTCAAAGAGAAGCTTCTTTAACACGAAGGCCTGGATGGACGCCAGCACGCCACAAGGACCACCCTGGGAAAGAATGATTACTTATGAAAAACACAAATGTCAACAGCAGATGACGCAGGGAACATGAAAATAGGACCATACCGATACCATATCAACAGGAACCATACATGTTTTGATCATTTTGTTGGATCCAGTAAAATGAGTCGGAGAACAATGGTGGGTATAAAAAACACTAACCATCTTGAAGTTAAAGTGGAGTGGTAATTATTTGGTGACACGTGGCCACAATAATTCATGAAGTTAGGCTCATGACTCCGTAAGTTGAATGATGCGGACACGTTTGTTACTGGACACTTTCTAATACGCTTTTGCCTTGGACACTTTGTATGTGTAAGTAATACGTAACTATGATTATTTGATACTTGTTTATATTGACAAATGTCACCTTTTATATTGTTCAGTGATTATTACCTATGTGTAGCTTGTGTGCTATTGTGTGCTTAGCTGTTACGTAGCTGCTCGCTCCGAGTAGCATGTTTACCTTTTGTAATTGACTTTAGTCAAATAGAAGTTGTGTGCTTATTGGAGGATGTTTAGATGTTAACTTCTAGATACCCAGCTTTGCACAAGTAAACACTCTGCAGGACTACTTGTATCGCACATGATATCACACACAAGTAAACACGCTGCAGGACTGCTTGTATTGCACATGATATCCACACAAGTAAACACCCTGCAGGACTGCTTGTATCGCACATGATATCACACAAGTAAACACGCTGCAGGACTGCTTGTATTGCACATGATATCAAACAAGTAAACACCCTGCAGGACTGCTAGTATCGCACATGATATCACACACAAGTAAACACTCTGCAGGACTACTTGTATCGCACATGATATCACACACAAGTAAACACGCTGCAGGACTGCTTGTATTGCACATGATATCCACACAAGTAAACACCCTGCAGGACTGCTTGTATCGCACATGATATCACACATAAGTAAACACGCTGCAGGACTGCTTGTATTGCACATGATATCAAACAAGTAAACACCCTGCAGGACTGTATCGCACATGATATCACACAGAAGTAAACACGCAGCAGGACTACTTGTATCGCACATGATATCAACACAAGTAAACACCCTGAAGGACAGCTTGTATCGCACATGATATCACACACAAGTAAACACGCTGCAGGACTGCTTGTATCGCACATGATATCACACAAGTAAACACGCTGCAGGACTGCTTGTATCGCACATGATATCACACACAAGTAAACACGCTGCAGAACTGTTTGTTTTGCACATGATATCACACACAAGTAAACACGCTGCAGGACTCCTTGTATCGCACATGATATCACACACAAGTAAACACTCTGCAGGACTGTATCGCACATGATATCACACAGAAGTAAACACCCTTCAGGACTGTTTGTATCGCACACAAGTAAACACGCTACAGGATTGCCTGTATCGCAGATGATATCACACTTATTACATTTTTTTTGCTGATATTGGACCGATATCTAATGTATTAATTGGTTTATTTGACAGTGTTAACATTGTCGCAAATCCAAAAGGCAATTTTTCTTTAGGTCGATATCCAGTATCGAGTTGATAAATTGTATCAATATACATCACGATAGACACATACTAGATATCAATAAAAAAGTGCGTTCGATACGTTTGATATTTTCTCTTTTCTTCTTGCTGAGAAGAAAGCAGAAGTATGGAAGCCAGGTTGGTTGCATGAACAAAAACACACGCTAACAGCCAATCAGGTGACAGTATCAACTATCAAGTTTGGTAGATTCTTTGCATGGAGTGAGAAGAGAAAGTCAAAATGAAGAAATTGTGGATAAAAGGGGAAAAGTCAGTTTTTTGGATTTTTCCAAAAGAGACCGTAGTCAGACCAATGTGGTCTGTAAATGATGCAAGGCAAGACCGCTAATACCACACCACCTTAGCTCACCCTTTAGAGCACAGCTGTAACTTTCTGCCACTAAACCTGCAGAAAATAGTTATTCTCAGGTTTCTCTATGTTTACATGTTCTCACTATTTTCTTAGACTTTATTACTTTACATATTCCTTTATTTTAAGATCTTTTTAATTGTTTCATGTAGAGATGTCCGATAATATCGGTCTGCCGATATTATCGGCCGATAAATGCGTTAAAATGTAATATCGGAAATTATCGGTATCGGTTTTTTTATTATCAGTATCGGGGTTTTTTTGTTTTTTTGTTTGTTTGTTTTTTTATTAAATCCACATAAAAAACACAAGATACACTTACAATTAGTGCACCAAGCCAAAAAACCTCCCTCCCCCATTTACACTCATTCACACAAAAGGGTTGTTTCTTTCTGTTATTAATATTGTGGTTCCTACATTATATATCAATATATATCAATACAGTCTGCAAGGGATACAGTCCGTAAGCACACATGATTGTGCGTGCTGCTGGTCCACTAATAATACTAACCTTTAACAGTTAATTTTACAAATTTTCATTAATTACTAGTTTCTATGTAACTGTTTTTATATTGTTTTACTTTCTTTTTTATTCAAGAAAATGTTTTTAATTTATTCATCTTATTTTATTTTATTCATTTTTTAAAAAGTACCTTATCTTCACCATACCTGGTTGTCCAAATTAGGCATAATAATGTGTTAATTCCACGACTGTATATATATCGGTTGATATCGGTATCGGTTGATATCGGTATCGGTAATTAAAGAGTTGGACAATATCGGAATATCGGATATCGGCAAAAAGCCATTATCGGACATCCCTCGTTTCATGTGATTTTAATATTTTGTTTACATAGTTTGAGTGTTTTCCATGCTTGTGTTGACATTTCCTTTCTGTCTTGATAGCTGAAGAATTATTACATTTGTGTTTAATAAAATTATATAAATAAACAAGAATTTAAATAAAATACAAATGTTTACATTAGTATATTTTTCTCCTGCTCCTTTTTATAGGTCATAAAAATATCAATTATGGAAATCGTCAGATACAAAACACGTATATGGTGATACAGTCCTCAGTCCTAGTGCACATTGTCCATGAACCAAAATAAATAAACCAACGCACCTTTTTTTGAACAATTCCGTATCTCAGGTCGTGTGTTTCGGAGAATGTGAAAGCCTGATTGGTCCACTCCACACTGAAGCATTTGACAGACGAGCCAAGTAGAACTGCTTTCAGTTCCTGGAAAGTGCAAAATAAAAAGTAAAATACTTGGTAAGGAAGCATGCAAGCAGGAAGTACAGCAACAACCGAGGCCGTGTGTTGGTCCATGGGCCGGCTGGTGTGGCGTCCGCTCGCAGTCACTGAGTTTCTGATGGACACGTTGGACAACTCTAGCAGCTCGTCTTCAATGTCGTCTGCAAAACGACAGAAAGGAATGAAGTGGTGAGCTCTGACAAACAAATGTTGGGGGAAAAGACGTCACTTCTTACCCAGCACCATCTCTGACATATCCACGTTTGGCGGCGTCCTTTTGGGCCTCACGCTGAGAAAAAACCAGTACAGTAAACAAACCAGCATACTAGAGTACAGTAGAGTAGCGTGGTGGGAGATTGTAACTGAGCGTGCAGCCCCAAACGTCTCTCCTCATTGAGCCAAATTGAACTCTGTCTCTGCATGATTCCTTGCTTCTTGTCTGTTTAATAGATGTTTGAACCTGACAGATTGGCACCGGTGTCGATTCCCAGGTTCGGTTCGAATGTGAACAGTACCCATCCCTAAGGACCACACACACACACACACCCTCCTTCCCTACTAAGGGCACTCACATGCGGCTCCGTCTTACTTGTGAGTGACAAAAGAAAACCCCAAAAAGCAGCAACAGGAAAGTTGAATTGTATTTTCAACAAATAGGTTTTGCTTGTCATGTTTGTTTGTTTTTTGCCCCTTTTTTTGTCTCCCCGCAGCATTCTTCAAAATGGCATGCGCCATAGCTAATTATGCAAATGAGATCATCACAAGTCACTACTGCTTATATGAACAATGCAGCTACTGCCATCTTGTGGACGCAATAAAAACTGCATGAGGAGGCTGAGGGCCGTTCAGGCCAGTGTTTTCTGAAGTGGTCATTGGCCCCTCCCTGGTCACGTGCTGAAGTGCATGTTAATGAATTAATGACGGCCCTTCATATGAAGCTTCACCGCACATATTCCCAGCCCCTTCCTGCTTACTCACTGACAAGGATACAATGGAAAGTTTGTTCCCAGCTTGTGTTTTAATTGATGTCAAGGCTGCCATTTTACACTAATTACTGAACATGAGTTGGTGTTAGTACAAACATAAATCAAATTAAACTCAAGTTGGATTAAAACGAGTATAAAATAATTCCATATAAATTAAAGTGTGAATTTTGTATTGGGGGGTTTCAAATAAAATTATGTTTAGGGCCCTGATTTAGCCAGTTTTGTAGACGTCCACTACAATGGACACAGCCATTAATTGAATAGAGCAGAGGTGGCTAAACTTTTTTTTTTTTTTGCGACCCGCAGCACATTTTTTAATAGCCTCCGGTACATTCTAAAAACACTGTTACAAAAAATAATTAAAAAAATTACACAAATGCAGGACATTTTAACGGTCATTGCTGGACCATAATAATGAATCAAAATCAATGTAATGAATTATTGACATATTCAAGGCTGGAATTACTTCACAGCAAATATTCTACTTTGAAATAATTTTAGGGGATGATATTGCATATTTAGTGTTTGCCATAAAAAACTAAGTTTTCTATGGCAAAAAAAGGGCATCAAACAAAAAGTAAAAACGTATAATTGACGGATAGATATGAAGTTGATCTGAAATTGAATTTTATTTTTTTTACTGTCATTGCTAAAAAAATAATAATGAATTAAAAGCGATATTATGAATTATTGACATATTCAAGGCTCCAATTACTTCACATCAAATATTCCACTTTGAAATATTTTTAAGGGGAAAATGTGGAGTATTTTGTGGTTTTGCCATGAAAAATTTGATTGTATTTAACAAAAAAGGGCATAAAACAAAAACAACTAAACATAAACAAACAAAAAGGGCATGAAACAAACAAAAAAGGGAATAAAACAAACAAAAATGGGAATAAAACAAACAAAAAGGGCATAAAACAAACAAAAAGGGCATAAAACAAAAAGGGGCATAAAACAAACAAAAGGGCATAAAACAAACAAAAAGTAAAAACGTATAATTGACGGATAAATATGAAGTTGATCTGAAATTGAATTTTATTTTTTTCAATGTCATCGCTCAAAAAATAATGATGAATTAAAAGCGATAATATGAATTATTGACATATTCAAGGCTCCAATTACTTCACATCAAATATTCCACTTTGAAATATTTTTAGGGGGAAAATGTTCAGTATTTTGTGTTTTTGCCATAAAAAATTTGATTGTATTTAACAAAAAAGGGCATAAAACAAAAAACAACTAAACATAAACAAACAAAAAGGACGTGAAACAAACAAAAATGGGAATAAAACAAACAAAAATGGGAATAAAACAAACAAAAAGGGCATAAAACAAACAAAAAGGCATAAAACAAACAAGAAGTAAAAACTTATAATTGACGGAAAGATATGAAGTTGATCTGGAATTGAATTTAAGTAGAATTTTTTTTACTGTCATTGCTCAAAAAATATGGATGAATCAAAAGTGATGTTATGAATTATTGACATATTCAAGGCTCCAATTACTTCACATCAAATATTCCACTTTGAAATATTTTTAGGGGGAAAATGTGGAGTATTTTGTGGTTTTGCCATGAAAAATTTGATTGGCATAAAACAAAAACAACTAAACACAAACAAACAAAAAAGGGAATAAAACAAACAAAACTGGGCATAAAACAAACAAAAAAGGGCATAAAACAAACAAAAAGGGCATAAAACAAACAAAAAGGGCATGAAAGAAACAAAAGGGCATAAAACAAACAAAAAGTAAAAACTTATAATTGACTGATAGATATGAAGTTGATCTGGGATTGAATTTGAGTTAAAAAAATTTTTACTGTCATTGCTCAAAAAATAATGATGAATCAAAAGTGATGTTATGAATTATTGACATATTCAAGGCCCCAATTACTTCACATCAAATATTCCACTTTGAAAGATTTTTAGGGGGAAAATGTTGAGTATTTTGTGTTTTTGCCATTAAAAATTTGATTGTATTTAACAAAAAAGGGCATAAAACAAACAAAGGGCATAAAACAAAAAGGGGCATAAAACAAACAAAAAGTAAAAACTTAGAATTGACGGATAGATATGAAGTTGATCTGGAATTGAATTTAAGTAGAAATTTTTTTACTGTCATTGCTCAAAAAATATGGATAAATCAAAAGTGATGTTATGAATTATTGACATATTCAAGGCTCCAATTACTTCACATCAAATATTCCACTTTGAAAGATTTTTAGGGGGAAAATGTGGAGTATTTTGTGTTTTTGCCATTAAAAATTTGATTGTATTTAACAAAAAAGGGCATAAAACAAACAAAAAAGGGAATAAAACAAACAAAAATGGGCATAAAACAAACAAAAAGGGCATAAAACAAACAAAAAGAGGCATAAAAGAAACAAAAGGGCATAAAACAAACAAAGTAAAAACTTATAATTGACGGATAGATATGAAGTTGATCTGGGATTGAATTTAAGTATATTTTTTTTTTACTGTCATTGCTCAAAAAATAATGATGAATCAAAAGTGATGTTATGAATTATTGACATATTCAAGGCCCCAATTACTTCACATCAAATATTCCACTTTGAAATATTTAAATATTTAGGTGGAAAATGTTGAGTATTTTGTGTTTTTGCCATGACAAATGTGATTGTATTTAACAAAAAAGGGCAAAAAAAACAAAAAAAAACATAAACAAACAAAAAGGGCATTTTCTACTTTGTGCCTAGAACAATCCGGATGGTTCTTTTCCTCTTTGTTCCGGAGGACACGACGTTCACATTTTCCAAAACAAGTTGAAATGGGGACTCGACCCCGAAAGGGACAAGCGGTAGAAAATGGATGGATGGATGGATAGATGGACTCGTCAGACCACAGAACACTTTTTCCACTTTGCATCAGTCCATCTTGGATGAGCTCGGGCCCAGCGAAGCCGCCGGCGTTTCTGGGTGTTGTTGATAAATGGCTTTGGCCTTTCATAGTGGAGTTTTAACTTGCACTTACAGATGTAGCGACCAACTGTAGTTACTGACAGTGGTTTTCTGAAGTGTTCCTGAGCCCATGTGGTGATATCCTTTACACACTGATGTCGCTTTTTGATGCAGTACCGCCTGAGGGATCCAAGGTCATGGGCCTTGCCGCTTACGTGCAGTGATTTCTCCAGATTCTCTGAACCTTTTGACGATATTACGGAGCATAGATGGCGAAATCCCTAAATTCCTTGCAATAGCTGGTTGAGAAATGTTGTTCTTAAACAATTTGCTCCGGCATTTGTTGACAAAGTGGTGACCCTCGCCCCGTCCTTGTTTGTGAATGACTGAGCATTTCATGGAAGCTGCTTTTATACCCAATCATGGCACCCACCTGTTCCCATTTAGCCTGTTCACCTGTGGGATGTTCCAAATAAGTGTTTGATGAGCATTCCTCAACTTTCTCAGTCTTTTTTGCCACTTGTGCCAGCTTTTTTGAAACCTGTTGCAGGCATCAAATTCCAAATGAGCTAATATTTGCAAAAAATAACAAAGTTTTCCAGTGTGAACTAGGGATGTCCGATAATGGCTTTTTGCCGATATCCGATATTCCGATATTGTCCAACTCTTTAATTACCGATACCGATATCAACCGATACCGATATCAACCGATATATGCAGTCGTGGAATTAACACATTATAATGCCTAATTTGGACAACCAGGTATGGTGAAGATAAGGTACTTTTTTTTAAAATTAGTAAAATAAGATAAATAAATTAAAAACATTTTCTTGAATAAAAAAGAAAGTACAACAATATAAAAACAGTTACATAGAAACTAGTAATGAATGAAAATTAGTAAAATTAACTGTTAAAGGTTAGTACTATTAGTACAATAAAGATCATTCATTCATTCATTCATTCATTCATTCATTCACTATTAGTGGAGCAGCAGCACACACAATCATGTGTGCTTACGGACTGTATCCCTTGCAGACTGTATTGATATATATTGATATATAATGTAGGAACCAGAATATTAATAACAGACAGAAACAACCCTTTTGTGTGAATGAGTGTAAATGGGGGAGGGAGGTTTTTTGGGTTGGTGCACTAATTGTAAGTGTATCTTGTGTTTTTTATGTTGATTTAATTTTTTTAAAAAAACAACAACAACAACAACAAAAACAATACCGATAATAAAAAAACCGATACCGATAATTTCCGATATTACATTTTAACGCATATAATAGATATAAAGATGTCCGATATTATCGGACATCTCTAGTGTGAACGTTAAATATCTTGCCTTTGCAGTCTATCCAATTGAATATAGGTTGAAAAGGATTTGCAAATCATTGTATTCTCTTTTGATTTACCATTTACACAACGTGACAACTACACTGGTATGAGAGACTTACATGTTCCTGTCATGTCCGCCTTGGCCCACGTTTTCCGAGCCCTGCGGTCTTTCTGCTGTGTCACTTGTGGACTTTTCGCAGCCTTTCTGCTGCAAACCGACGAGTGACATTCCATCTCCAGACTGTCTTCCACTCAGCCTCGGTTTGTTGGGTTCCTAAAAACGATATCAGATGGAACATCAAGCTGTCACTGCTAATACAGGGAACAAAGGTGGATTACCTGAAGGGTGCTTGATATCGGTCCTGCCATCACGCCGCGTCGCATTCGTCTGCTTTTCGGGACCATTTCAGGAGGCTTTTTTTCACCTTCTGGTTGGCCTTGATGGACCCCTTTGTCATGCTGGTTCAGGCGGGGGGACGCCTCCTTGACATGTGACCTAGGAGGGATCCCACTTAGTTGTCCAGGAACTAGAACATCCATGAGCTTCTTGAATACCTTAATTTGACGCGATCATGTTCGATGCTGGCGACTATTAAAGCAGACTCCAATGATTCCCTCTCCTTGGAGGCCATCTTGTCATCATCGGTGCCTTCAATGTGGTGCTTTATGACGATCTCCAGTAAAGTCCTCAGGGGCGAACTCAGGACCTGCAGTCATCACCCCAAAAAACGGCAAAAAAGTACTCCCAACTTCGAACATTGTTGCGCATTAAAAGCTTTAAAGAAGGAATAATTCGGTTTTCATATGGTTGTAGTACCACCGCTAAGTACATGTAAAAACCCACACGCTATAGTTAAAAGTACAAATTACTAACAACATAAACATAAAAACACACAATAGGTAATAAATAAAATGTTTTAATAAAAACAATTTAAATGCCCAATAGACAGAGCTTGTCGATCCCTTTAAAATGGTCTGAAATTCCCCCAAAGGGATGAGTTCAGGTAGCCTCAGATCCTTTTGTAATTCATTCCAGGACCATCTTTTTTAACAAGATTTGTGTTGGCTCTAGGAACCAACTCACCAAAGATGTCCTCCGACTGCAAACTGTAGCAACTGCAGTCTCTACACATAAAAGGACATACCGTATTTTTCGGAGTATAAGTTGCACCGGCCGAAAATGCATAATAAAGAAGGAAAAAACATATATAAGTCGCACTGGAGTATAAGTCGCATTTTTGGGGGAAATGTATTTGATAAAAGCCAACACCAAGAATAGACAGTTGAAAGGCAATTTAAAATAAATAAAGAATAGTGAACAACAGGCTGAATAAGTGTACGTTATATGAGGCATAAATAACCAACTGAGAACGTGCCTGGTATGTAACGTAACATATTATGGTAAGAGTCATTCAAATAACTACCGTAATTTCCGGACTATAAGCTGCTACTTTTTCCCCTCGTTTTGGTCCCTGCGGCTTTTACGACGGTGCGGCTTTTTTTTTTACGGCTTACGGTAACCAGGGGCCCGCACTACCGAGAGCAAAACAAAGAGTAGGAGAGCGTCAGCGACAGTTTGCGCGAAGGAAGTGTTCATGCAAACACCCTCAATATGGAAAACAAACGGAGAAGTGCATATGATGCTGCTTTTAAGTTAAAGGCAATCGATCTGGCTGTCAAAGAAGGAAATAGGGCTGCTGCACGTACCCTTGACTTGGCTGACGACGCCATTTTGGACCTGTTCTTCTCCAACACAGACGAAGAGGATTTTGGCGGTTTTAGTACGCAGGAGGAAGACGATGACACAATGATTAAAGACTGACTACCGGTAATACCGTTGTATTATTTGTACTCTGCACGAATGCTGTCCGCCTTGTCAAAGATGTGAAAGTTTGATTGAATGATTGAAAGATTTATTGTTAATAAATGGGACGCTTTGCGTTCCCAAACAGTCATCTCTGTCCCGACAATCCCCTCCGTGGTAGCAGGAACCCCTATATACTACGGTAATTACACATCAAAACGCCTGCGGCTTATAGTCGGGTGCGGCATATATATGGAGCAAACTGTATTTTCCCCTAAATTTAGCTGGTGCGGCTTATAGGCAGGTGCGGCTTATAGTACGGAAATTACGGTATAACATATAGAACATGCTATACGTTTACCAAACAATCTGTCACTCCTAATCGCTAAATCCCATGAAATCTTATACGTCTAGTCTCTTACGTGAATGAGATAAGTAATATTATTTGATATTTTACGGCAGGGGCCACCAACGCGGTGCCCGCGGGCACCAGGTAGCCCGTAAGGACCAGATGAGTAGCCCGCTGGCCTGTTCTAAAAATAGCTCAAATAGCAGCACGTACCAGTGAGCTGCCTCTATTTTTTAAATTGCATTTATTTACTAGCAAGCTGGTCTCGCTTTGCCCGGCATTTTTAATTCTAAGAGAGACAAAACTCAAATAGAATTAAAAAATCCAAGAAAATATTTTAAAGACTTGGTCTTCACTTGTTTAAATAAATTAATTATTTTTTTTACTTTGCTTCTTATAACTTTCAGAAAGACAATTTTAGAGAAAAAATACAACCTTAAAAATTATTTTAGTATTTTTAAACACATATACCTTTTTACCTTTTAAATTCCTTCCTCTTCTTTCCTGACTATTTAAATCAATGTTAAAGTTTTTTTTTTTGTTTTTTGTGTAAAGAATAATAAATACATTTTAATTTAATTCTTCATTTTAGCTTCTGTTTTTTCGACGAAGAATATTTGTGAAATATTTCTTCAAACTTATTATGATTAAAATTCAAAAAAATTATTCTGGCAAATCTAGAAAATCTGTAGAATCATATTAAAATCTTATTTCAAAGTCTATTGAATTTCTTTTAAAATTTTTGTTCAGGAAAATCTAGAAGAAATAATAATTTGTCTTTGTTAGAAATATAGCTTGGTCCAATTTGTTATATATTCTAACAACGTGTAGATTGGATTTTAACCTATTTAAAACATGTCATCAAAATTCTAAAATTAATCTTAATCAGGAAAAATTACTAATGATGTTCCATAAATTCTTTTTTTAAGTTTTTCTCTTCTTTTTTTCGGTTGAATTTTGAATTTTAAAGAGTCGAAATTGAAGATGAACTATGTTTCAAAATTTAATTGTCATTTTTTTCGTGTTTTCTCCTCTTTTAAACCGTTCAATTAAGTTTAAATATCATTAATTATTAATAATAACATAGAGTTAAAGGTAAATTGAGCAAATTGGCTATTTCTGGCAATTTATTTAAGTGCCCTTCGCATTAATCAGTACCCAAGAAGTAGCTCTTGGTTTCAAAAAGGTTGGTGACCCCTGTTTTACGGTAATGTGTTAATCATTTCACACATAAGTCGCTCCTGAGTATAAGTCGCACCCCCCGGCCAAACTATGAAAAAAACTGCGACTTATAGTCCGAAAAATACGGTAAATAAGGGGGAACCAGACCAAGAAGGGATTTATAAATAAAAACAATCCATCGAGACATTCTACGGACTGACAAAGATGGACAGTTTGTTGTTGCATACAAGGTGCAATGGTGGACACGGTTGCCACAACTACTAATAGTAAGGCACAGTGATACACACCATCCGTTTTTTGTTTTTTTTCAAACAAGTGCATTCATAAGAAGCTCGTCTCCATCTTTAAGCAAAGGCATTAGTGGTCAGAATCAAGCATTTCCTAACTTGTAGGGGAAAACAGGACTTGTTTCTTTAAAAAAAAAACTTCAATTCTAAGTTTAGCCACAAATTTTTCTATGTGAGATTGAAAATAACAATCCCCAAGTATTTACATGTCATGACCATTTCAAGTTCAACCTTATGAATAGTCAATGGCAGTTGTTTGCCATTAGAAAATAACATCACCTCAGATTTCTCTGCATTTAGTCTCAGTCGAAAGCTGAACAGTGAGTAGTATTAAGTTTGTCATGTGCCAATTTAGTTTTCATTTTTGAGAGTTTTGCCTATATGGTCGATAATATAAATGTACACCATTCCACATGTAATTATCTGTGCTTACCTTATTCCTCCTGTACAGGTCTTCTATGTGCAGGATCTGCCTCAACTGTGATCTGTTGTTGATACTGGAATGTGTGCGTGGGTGCTCTTCATCCATGCAGGCGATGGTCCTCTTCAGTCCCTGCACATTGCTTTTTATTTAGGTCAAAAAAAGCCCCAGATGTTGACAACTTTTTTTTTTTTTTTTTTAAATACTTCACAAATAATTCACTCAACAGTCAAGGCACTTTCAACAACAAGGGAAGAAAAACTAAATAAAATACAGAGAGAATTAAATATTAATAAATAATAGGGCTCCCTCAATCACTTTAAATGTTTTTAACAAAGATATCAATTGAAGGGCTTTTGTACTCTTAATCATTCGCCAAGATTTGAATGATAATTGTAAACCATTAAGCCAATTAGAAAATGTAGGCCTTACTTTCATAAATCGTCATCTATTATGCCTGGAGCATAATAATGGCCCCGGTTGTTGACAACTAATGCAGTGGCGGCTACTTCCGCGTCAATTTGATGTGTACATACTGTATGTCCAAAAACGACATTAATATGAACTGCCAGCGTTGATATGTACATAGAGTATGTCTAAAATCAACAATATAAAGTGCCAGTTAAAAAAACAGAAGCCCTGGATGTTGACAACTCATGTAGTGGTGGGACTGTAACATAGAAATTGTTTGTCAACATTATTATGCTCCAGGCAAAAAAATGTCTACATAAATGTTTAGTTAGTTAGTTTATTATTTCTTCGGTCAGTGGTCAACAAAATAAACAAACGGTTTTACATAAACAAACCGTTCATAAATTGAAAATGTTGCAGACCGAAAGGGTTTAGGCTGAAGTTGAACACTTATTGCGCCTAACCCTATAAACCACGGGTCACCAACCTTTTTGAAACCAAGAGCTAGTTCTTGGGTACTGATTAATGCGAAGGGCTACCAGTTTGATACACACTTAGATAAATTGCCAGAAATAGCCAATTTGCTCAATTTACCTTTAACTCTATGTTATTATTAATAATTAATGATATTTACACTTAATTGAATGGTTTAAAAGAGGAGAAAACACGAAAAAAATGACAATTAAATTTTGAAACATAGTTTATCTTCAATTTCGACTCTTTAAAATTCAAAATTGAACCGAAAAAAAGAAGAGAAAAACTAGCTAATTCGAATCTTTTTGAAAAAATTAAAAAAAGAATTTATGGAACATCATTAGTAATTTCTCCTGATTAAGATTAATTTTAGAATTTTGATGACATGTTTTAAATAGGTTAAAATCCAATCTGCACTTTGTTAGAATATATAACAAATTGGACCAAGCTATATTTCTAACAAAGACAAATCATTATTTCTTCTAGATTTTCCAGAACAAAAATTTTTAAAGAAATTAAAAAGACTTTGAAATAAGATTTAAATTTGATTCTACAGATTTTCTAGATTTGCCAGAATATTTTTTTTTAATTCAAATAATAATAAGTTTGAAGAAATATTTCACAAATATTCTTTGTTGAAAAAACAGAAGCTAAAATGAAGAATTAAATTAAAATGTATTTATTATTCTTTACAATAGAACAAATAAATGTACTTGAACATTGATTTAAATTGTCAGGAAAGAAGAGGAAGGAATTTAAAAGGTAAAAAGGTATATGTGTTTAAAAATCCTAAAATCATTTTTAAGCTTGTATTTTTTCTCTAAAATTGTCTTTCTGTAAGTTATAAGAAGCAAAGTAAAAAAATCAATGAATTTATTTAAACAAGTGAAGACCAAGTCTTTAAAATATTTTCTTGGATTTTCAAATTCTATTTGAGTTTTGTCTCTCTTAGAATTAAAAATGTCGGGCAAAGCGAGACCAGCTTGCTAGTAAATAAATACAATTTAAAAAATAGAGGCAGCTCACTGGTAAGTGCTGCTATTTTTAGACCAGGCCAGCGGGCTACTCATCTGGTCCTTACGGGCTACCTGGTGCCCGGGGGGGTGACCCCTGCTATAAACAATGTCAAATACAAGATGAGCTTCCAAGAATTATGAAATTTCCTTTGCACAACATATTATAAATACACATTATACACAACATAAACACTGTTCAACTATATACACAGTAAAGACATGTGGAATATCCTTATACACGTGTTAGTTTTAATTTTGTATTTTTAATTTTCCTGACGGAGCTCTCTTGAAGGAATCAATAAAGTACTATGTATCCATCTAGTTAAGCCTTTGTACCAATTATATACTATATACAAACAATTATACTTCCATTATTACTTATATCCCACATTTAGTTTGTAATTAACATTGATGATAGTATTAACTACTTTGTTGATTCAAGAGTGATATATTTTTCCAAGACATTGGTCTTAAAGTGTTTTTTAAATGTGTGAATGGAACTGGAACATTTTAAGGAATGATCCAAGCTGTTCCACAGATGAACCCCCCTGACAGAAACACGTCTACTTTTTAAGCTCCTTCTTATGTTTGCTTTCTGAAAGACAGCTGAACCTCTGAGGTCAGAGGGACTCTCCCTAGGTTTGAACCTCTCCTGTAGACAGCCAGGCAGCATGTGGTTATGAGCTTTGTACGTCACAATAGCAGTGTTGAGGTCAACAAGATCGTGCAGTTTTAATGTTTTTAATTTAATAAACAGAGCATTGGTATGGTCATGATAATCCGCATAATTTAGTTTAATGGTTTACAATTATCAATCAAATCTTGGAGAATGATTAAGAGTACAAAACCCCCACATTGGTATCTTTGTTTAAAACATTTAAAGTGATTTAGTTAGGGTTAGGGTTCTTTTTGTCTTTTGCTTTGTTTTTATTAGTGAAGTGAATTATATTTATATAGCGCTTTTCTCTAGTGACTCAAAGCGCTTTACATAGTGAAACCCAACATCTAAGTTACATTTAAACCAGTGTGGGTGGCACTGGGAGCAGGTGGGTAAAGTGTCTTGCCCAAGGACACAACGGCAGTGACTAGGATGGCGGAAGCGGGAATCGAACCCGGAACCCTCAAGTTGCTGGCACGGCCACTCTACCAACCTAGCTATACTTATATATTTATATATAATATAATATATTTAATACTCTATCTGTATTTGCTTTTGTTTTCTTTCCTTGATGTTGAAAGTGCCTTGACTTTTGTGTGAATTATAAATGTATGTTGGTTGTTCAATAAAACATTTTTTTAAAAATTACAAATTAAAAACTAAGGAGGGGCGCGCGTGGTCGACGTCACATCCGGTAGTTATAATAATAGGGAAATGCAGGTAGTTTCGTTGAGGTAAATGAGGAAGTTGTGTGTTTTGTAAAACCAAATGGTAAAATCTAAATCGTTGAATTAAAAAGACGGGTAAGTGTGTTAATAAAAAATACAAATAAAAATGTAGTTGCGGGTACTTCCGGTGTAGACTTGCGTCAAAACAATATTAATTAAAATAAAGTGCAAGTGTTGATGCTAGTGTTCAACTCACATATGTATATATGGAATATGAATCCAATGTTCGGCGTATAGTAACCTAAGACATGAACTAGCATCACAACTCTATAGCATACTATCATGAATTGATTAACGTGGACCCCGACTTAAACAAGTTGAAAAACGTATTCGGGTGTTACCATTTAGTGGTCAATTGTACGGAATATGTACTGTACTGTGCAATCTACTAATAAAAGTCTCAATCAATCAAGTAACCCAGGAGCTAACGCTAGCGTGGCTACAGGTGGTTATCATTGTTGCTTGGCAACGTACTGCAGGCTAGTGGTTAGCATTGTTGCTAGGTAACGTACCTTTCTACTCAGATATTCCCGCACAATGGACGCGGACACCTCCTCCACGGAAACGACCATTGTTGCTATGGAAGATGAGTCCGTTGTCGTGACGATTTAATAACACCCACGACTGCCTGGTGTCAGGAGTGGGCTGTGCTACACACGCTAGCCGCTGTGACGTTATGAGCTAGGGAATTGAAGAACTACACTACCCAGCATGCAACAGTAGTGACGAGCATGCGCGGTAGCCCCGTGAAGGTTGTATGTTGTTCTTTGTTGTTGTTTTTTTACCGACTTTATTTACATCAAATACCTCTGATGGATGTATTTGATGTAAATAAAGTCGTTAAAAAAAGATGGATTTATTTGCCATTTAAGGCTGCGGAACAAATATTTCAGGATTCTGAACGATGTCAAAATAAAAACTGTTTTCTGAAATAACGTTTGTAATTGTAACAGTGATGCCCTGCACAAACGTCAGAAGTTGACCGGAATGACGTAATCTTTGCGCATGCGTGGACGATGGGGGTCTTCAGGTACCGATCGGGTAGTGCATAGACATCTTATAAGGGTACGCAGCATCGCGTGCTACTGCCTGACGAGACGCGGGGCCGCCATCTTGGAGTGGTGATCGATCCGCTCCACTCAGTGCAATTCATTTGGCAGGAGCAATGAACTGTCAGCGCATTTAATTCATCTTACCTCACTGAATACCACTGATTTTCACGTGCTTTTTTGTCATATGTCTAACTTTGATAAATGACACATTCTTTGGCATGTTTTATTATTCATAGTTTGCTTAACAGTAATAGAATATTTGTATATGCTAACCATTTTTTTTTAAATGTATTATAATATTTACTATTTAATCTTTTGTGTGTTTGCCAAACAATGTTTTATTTGACCAAAACGGCATAACACCAAAGAAAACATAACAAATCTGAAGTTGATCTAGAGATTTAATATATTTTTGATGGCATATATTGATGTATAATCTTATTTTTAATGAGTGGTGCCTTTTTGGATAGACGAGACATTAAGTCTGATTTTGTATAATTGTTATTTTGTTATTTATTTATTATTATTTTATTATTGTTTTCTAGTACAAACAATAATGAACCAAAAGCAACGTTGTTGTGGATTATTGACCTATTTAAGGCTCCATGTATTTGACATCAATTATTTCACATATAAATATTTTGTGGGGGAAATTGTTGAATATTTTGTGTTTTTACCAAATAAAACAAGGTTTTCTTTTACAAAAAAGGGCATAAAACACAAACATTATAACGTGTTAATTTGACAGATGGATCTTAAGTTGATGTAGATATATAATATATTTTGTAATATCTATTGATAACTCAAGATTATTGATAAATTAATGTTTTACTCTTTTATGAGTGGGGCCCTTTTAGACATCTGATTGTGATTGTTTTTACTCTTATTGCTCAAAAAACCATAATGAACCAAAAACTATGTTGTTATGATTAATTTACTTATTTAATAAATTAATAAATATTTCACTTTGAAATATTTTTTGGGGAAAATATTGCATATTTTGTGTCTTTGCCAAATAATTAAAACCAGGGAATATTTGACATAAAGGCATAAACATAAAACATGATCAAATCTTATACTTGACAGACATATTTGAAGTTGAACGAGATACTTTTTATTAATGTATATATTAATGTATTATATTTTGATGAGTGGGGCCCTTGTGGACACCCTAAATCTTTTAGTCTGAATGTTTTACTGCTCAATAACAAGAATGAATCAATAATAATAATGAATCAATGTTGTTTTGAGCTCTGACAAATTTTGGATTTGGAACTTAACCGCACATTTTGTAATGGTAAATGTAAGATGAAGTCTTGTGCCGACATTTATTCATGTGTTCACTTAGTCGTGATGTAAAGTGGGCGTGGTGATAGTGTGTGGAGGATATTTGACCAGCAGGGAGCAGGAGGAGGATGAGAAAATCTCCTATTTCCATTTTACAAAAAACATTTTAACCCATTTTAACGTTTAAAGGTGGAACAAAATAACCTTTTAACACATGCGGATACGTTTTGTGTTCACATTTATTCTAAACTATTGAGAAAAGTGGCAAACAAAAAGGGTACTATTTTTTTTTATTGCGGATGGATATTATGAAGATGACCCGCCCACGCGGTGACAACAAGTGAATTGACGCGTAGTAATCTTGTGGCGCCGCTCGGACTCTTGTTTTCAGCGAGGAAACTTTACATTAAAGGTGAGTTTTTAATTTATTTTATGTATTATTATGTTTAGGATGAATCAGTTTTTTTCAAATTATTTAATATGTGGATTTTACTTATTAACAGTCGCTTAAAACTTAATGGAAGGCTGTATTTAGTGAAAGTTAGACCCATTGTCATGAGGTTAGAAATGAGTGTTTAGCTAGCATTAACTTTTCATTCCAATTCTTTCTTGAACTCTTTCTTTGTATGGTGTACTGTGTTGACTAGTATATTGACACATTAGTTGTACGCGATGAACTTGGAGCATTTTGGTGACCAGGTAGGAAACTAACAAGTTAATAGGAAATGGGAGCCGCTAAGCATGCTGGGGCATGGGCGCCATTTTGGAAATCCCCTTTATGTAAACAAGTATATACATTTGATTTGCTTTTTGATTTTTATTAAGGATCCCCATTAGCTGGTTGCCACAACAACCCACTAGTCGTCCTGGGGTCCACAAAACCAATACAATTACAAGTAAAAGCATATAATTATAACTGCACAATACAGAAAAAAACATAGACATCTTATAAGGGTACGCAGCATCGAGCGCTACTGCCTACTGACGCTGACGAGACGCGGGGCCGCCATCTTGGAGTGGTGATCCGCTCCACTCAGTGCAATTCATTTGGCAGGAGCAATGAACTGTCAGCGCACTGAATTCATCTTACCCCACTGAATACCACTGGTTTTCAGCTGGGGTTTTTTTGTCATACGAGTAGCTATGATAAAGGCCACATGTTTTGGCGTGTTTTATTATTCATAGTTTGCCTAACAGTAATAGAATAGTCTTTTCTCTACTATATGTGACCAGACGTCCGAGATCAAAACTGGGAATATAATCCCAGAGAAGGGGGGAAAAAACGGTCAGCTGTTTTTAAGTTGAAGAAACAATATGATTAGGTTATATATACATGCGTATATCCTACATAAACAATGTATGAATACATTAGATATCTATATATCATATAGTCTGTATCTCTGTTGCTGCAACAGTAGAGAGTTTATTCTGTCTTGACACTTTGTACTGATATTTTGTATTACAATTTTCCCTTAAATGATAATGTTTACAGTGATTGTTTTATATGTATTTTTTATGTATGTCGCTTTGGATAAAAGCGTCTGCCAAATACTTAAACATAAACATATATAAACACCTGAATGTCTTTATATCAGCTAAAACCACCAATCTGTTTCACTGGATTCAGAATATAACCAAACTCTGTCTTACCCAACAATGTTAGTATTTGAATATTGTTACTTGAAGACTTATTCCTGGTTACAATTATACTGTTAAGAAAGTATTGTCTTATACTTTGCCTAAAATGAGAATGCATCATTATCAGTGGCGGCTGGTGAATTTTGTTTTAGGTGGGGCTGAAAGTTTGTAAACCAAACCCCTGTAGGGGGGTCATCCTCCCCCAGAAGATTTCTTTGTGATTTTCACATGCAAATGAAGCATTCTGGTGCATTCTGACAAAATAATGAACACAAAATAAAACATTTCATAGGTTTGCAGAGAACTATATAGAATATGCTCACTTAAAGGCCTACTGAAATGAATTTTTTTTATTTAAACGGGGATAGCAGATCTATTCTATGTGTCATACTTGATCATTTCGCGATATTGCCATATTTTTGCTGAAAGGATTTAGTATAGAACAACGACGATAAAGATTGCAACTTTTGGTATCTGATAAAAAAAAGGCTTGCACCTACCGGAAGTAGCGTGACGTAGTCAGTTGAACATATACGCAAAGTTCCCTATTGTTTACAATGATGGCCGCATGAAGTGAGAGAGATTCGGACCGAGAAAGCGACAATTTCCCCATTAATTTGAGCGAGGATGAAAGATTTGTGGATGAGTAAAGTGCAAGTGAAGGACTAGTGGGGAGTTGAAGCTATTCAGATAGGGAAGATGCTGTGAGAGCCGGGGGTGACCTGATATTCAGCTGGGAATGACTACAACAGTAAATAAACACAAGACATATATATACTCTATTAGCCACAACACAACCAGGCTTATATTTAATATGCCACAAATTAATCCTGCATAAAAACACCTGCGTGTTTGTTATGCTAGCTCCTAGCTCCTCTGCTAGCTCCTAGCTCCATAGAACACGCCAATACAATTCAAACACCTGATCAACACACACAATCACTCAGCCCAAAAGACCGTTTACCTAACCCAAGGTTCATAAAGCTTATATATTTTTAAAAAGTTACGTACGTGACGCGCACATACGGTCAAGTTATCGAATGTTTAGCAGCCAAGGCTGCATACTCACAGTACCTGATATTCAGCTGGGAATGACTACAACAGTAAATAAACACAAGACATATATATACTCTATTAGCCACAACACAACCAGGCTTATATTTAATATGCCACAAATTAATCCTGCATAATAACACCTGCGTGTTTGTTATGCTAGCTCCTAGCTCCTCTGCTAGCTCCTAGCTCCATAGAACACGCCAATACAATTCAAACACCTAATCAACACACACAATCACTCAGCCCAAAAGACAGTTCACCTAACCCAAGGTTCATAAAGCTTATATATTTTTAAAAAGTTACGTACGTGACGCGCACTTACGGTACGGTACGTGTTATGCTAGCTCCTAGCTCCTCTGCTAGCTCCTAGCTCCATAGAACACGCCAATACAATTCAAACACATGATCAACACACACAATCACTCAGCCCAAAAGACCGTTCACCTAACCCAAGGTTCATAAAGCTTATATATTTTAAAAAAGTTACGTACATACGCAAAAAAAAGCCAAAGCTGCATACTCACAGTAGCACGTCTGCGTCTTTGTCATCCAAATCAAAGTAATCCTGGTAAGAGTCTGTGTTGTCCCAGTTCTCTACAGGCGTCTGTGTATCCAAATCAAAAGTCCTCCTGGTTAGAGTCTCTGTTATCCGAGTTCTTCCATCTTGACTGCATCTTTCGGGAATGTAAACAAAGAAGCGCCGGCTGTGTACTGTTGTGGCTGACTACGTTCGAAAAATACGTCCATTTCGCACCGACAACTTTCTTCTTTGCTTGCTCGGCTTCCTTCTCCATAATGCAATGAACATGATTGAAACAGATTCACGAACACAGATGTCCAGAATACTGTGGAATTATGAAATGAAAACAGAGCTTTTTCTTATCGGCTTCAATGTGGAAGGCATACCCGTGTTCGCCGGGCTACGTCACACGCATACGTCATCCTCAGAGGCGTTTCGAACCGGAAGTTTAGCGGCAAATTTAAAATGTCACTTTATAAGTTAACCCGGCCGTATTGGCATGTGTTATAATGTTAAGATTTCATCATTGATATATAAACTATCAGACTGCGTGGTCGGTAGTAGTGGGTTTCAGTAGGCCTTTAAGGCATGATGCCACCATATGTTTGCAGAGAACTATATACTGTGGTAATATTCTTTTCACAAAATACAACCAATAGTACGTTAATGTTAAATCTTACTTGTGAAAAGTAATCCCCCGATTCCTATTTTCAACAGTCCGCTCATTTGAGCAGGAAAACGCTGAACACCAGCACGGCATCTTTGTTTTCTACCTGTCAACTGTCAGTTTAGGCTGCTCGCCGGCTCCTCATCACCACTTCAAGATGGCGGCCGAATTTCTTGCGTCACAGCAGCCAATGCTGCGTCTATTTGTAAGATGTCTATGAGTATACACGCAGACATCTTGGAATGACCCCTAATGTAAACAAGTATACACGCAGACATCTTGGAATGACCCCTAATGTAAACAAGTATACACGCAGACATCTTGGAATGACCCCTAATGTAAACAAGTATACACGCAGACATCTTGGAATGACCCCTAATGTAAACAAGTATACCGTATTTCCTTGAATTGGCGCAGGGAATATAGTATTCGCACGTCTAGAATTACTGCCGGGTCAAACTCGTTTCTCAAAATAATTAACGCATGCTTGGCCTTATCGCCGGTTTATTATTGAAGCTGGATCAAATTCGTTTCGCAAAATATTAATTTTATTATCGCATGTCTATAATTTTCGCCGGGTCAAACTCGTTTCGCAAAATATTTAGCATATGGCTAGAACTTCCACCGGGTCAAATTCGTTACGTCACGAGTGACGCATCTGTCCTCCTTTTCAAAATGGAGGAAGCTGATTTCAGTAGTTTACAATCGCACAAAGGAAAAAAGATAAAGAGCTTTTCAGTAGGATTTAAGGTTCAAGCTATTGAATACCGGTACAGTATGCTAAAGAGAACAGTAAGCAGCTATGTTTTATTAATATACCGTAGCTGCGTGTGTGAAATACTGTATAAGTCATTAAATCACTCCCGCCTCCTGGTGGTAGAGGGCGCTGCCGCGCTAGTGATCCTTCTTGCGACTTCCTGTACTGCAGAAGAAGTGAACACACGCAGCAAGAGATTTATTTTTTCCCTCTGCCTGAACTTCTAACATGGAGGATCACATACAGGTATCTAAAATAAAACAGTTTTCTAAACTGGACTTTCAATCGAAGCAGGAGGTAATAATTAAAGGAATATCTCCATCGAAACAGAGACTTTTAAAACTGAAGAAAGAAAATAAGGAAGACTTCTATAAACAAGTTATCGATGCTTTTGGTCAGAAGGAGCTGCAAATGGACTCCATTTATAAGTACAGGTAAGACCATAATAACGTTTTTGTTAATTAAATGTGCTTTTCATGATGGTATGCTTACATCACACTCAAAGCGCACGCCTAAATTTTATGGATTCCTTTTGGTAAACGCCGGAGTGAGAAGAGGTTTTAAAATAATTACCGCATGCACGGCCATCCCGCCGGTTTCCGGTAAACGCAGGAGTGACAGGAGGTTTTAAATTAATTAACGCCCCTGCGGCTATTCAAGGAAATACGGTATGCACAGACATCTTGGAATGACCCCTAATGTAAACAAGTATACGCGCAGACATCTTGGAATGACCCCTAATGTAAACAAGTATACACGCAGACATCTTGGAATGACCCTTAATGTAAACAAGTATACGCGCAGACATCTTGGAATGACCCCCTAATGTAAACAAGAATACGCGCAGACATCTTGGAATGACCCCCTAATGTAAACATGTATACGCGCAGACATCTTGGAATGACCCCTAATGTAAACAAGTATACTCGCAGACAAGTGTCGCTGCCTAATGATTGCTTTCCAGATCAAAAATGCAACAAACACGAAATAACTCAAGTTTTATACAAAAGTTGTCCACCATGGTCTGTTGAATTCTGGAGGAACTCCTCCCCTCATTTTGATTTCAGGAATATTTGGATCCATTAAGAGTTTGAGTATAAATATGTCATATAGGAATTAACTATACACAATAAAACATTAACAAAATGATGTGTCAAATATTTTTTAAATTAATACCTTTGTGACATGAAAAAACACAAGTATTGTAAAAAAAAACAAAAAAACATGACGTTTATTTTTTGATATCAAAATAAAACAAAAAGCAGTTTGGCTAATGAAGATATAGTCTAATAAACAAGATGTGTTCTTCTCCAACGCCCCCTTGTGGTTCAGTACAACAGTTTGGCCAACAACAACAAAAAACAGGAGTGACAGCGCGTTTCCTTACCTCATTAACTCTCAGTCACAGCAGCTGATGGACGCTGTATTGTCAAAATGAAAGCAACATCAAATAGTTTTTCTCCTTCGCTGTATACTTTCAGTGTTGGGACAAGTTTCTCCAATATTGTCCACACCTGTCTCCATCTAACAGCAGTGTGCTCTTCAACACACGGCGGGAAGCGAGGGAAAAATGACTGTAGCGTCCCGGAAGAGTTTGTGCTGCAAGGAATTCTGGGAATGTGTTTATGTTGTGTTGCGGTACAAATATTCTCCCGAAATATAATTGTCATTGTTGTTTAGTGTGGTGTCACTATATGGCACAGGTTTATGACAGTTTTTTTAGGGCACTACAGCAAATGAGAGGGCGGTTGCGGCAATTGCCGCGGTTGCCGTGGTTAAATTCGATCCCTGCATTTTAACATCGAACCAATGCAGGACAATAAGGCATCAGGGTCTTGCTTCCGATTGGTCCACCGGGGGGATCGAGGCCTCTTACGGGTCCTTTACCGGCAACAGAGGCAGACCCGCATTTGGAGAGACTGACATGCCCAAACAGTAATGTCACGGAGGCCGAAAGGACGTTGCCTTTGCCCGCTGCCTTTGTCTTCTATTGCTGGAATGTTACTAAGTTTAGTACTGTTACTCTAAAACGTTTAATATTCTGAATAACGCTCTGAGTGACGGCCAATACTCACACACTACTTACTGTACTACAAAGATCAGACCAATGCAACAAACGACATCACCAAATACAGGGATATATTTTTTCATTTTATTAAAACATTTTCTTTTATAATGTATGACAAATAAGAATGCCTTTTTTTTTAATTTTTATTATTATCAAACCAGGAAGTGGTCACCTCCTGTCCAGCACTACTGCATATCAAATGTACCACGAGTAATACACTTCAACAGAACTTCAAAAGGAAACGTGAGAGAATAAAAATGCCAATGAACCAATTTTAATTCAACTGAAGATGCTCATGTTTTATTTGTGTTGGGATCTATTGCGCCATTGGCTTGGCAGTGTCATGGTATGTTTGACAATTTCAGGTATCAATACTTGGTGGTATGTGGGGAAAGACGCACCGCTAACAAGACTGAATGATTCCATGTGTATTAGAGATGTCCGGTAATGGCTTTTTTGCCGATATCCGATATTGTCCAAGTCTTAATTACAGATTCCGATATCAACCGATACCGATATATACAGTCGTGTAATTAACACATTATTATGCCTAATTTTGTTGTGATGCCCCGCTGGATGAATTAAACAATGTAACAAGGGTTTCCAAAATAAATCAACTCAAGTTATGGAAAAAATGCCAACATGGCACTGCCATATTTATTATTGAAGTCACAAAGTGCATAATTTTTTTTAACATGCCTCAAAACAGCAGCTTGGCATTTGGGACATGCTCTCCCTGAGAGCGGGAGTGTATATTGTAGCGTCCCGGAAGAGTTAGTGCTGCAAGGGGTTCTGGGTATTTGTTCTGTTGTGTTTATGTTGTGTTACGGTGCGGATGTTCTCCTTGTTTGGTGTGGGTTCACAGTGTGGCGCATGTTTGTAACATTGTTAAAGTTGTTTATACGGCCACCCTCAGTGTGACCTGTATGGCTGTTGACCAAGTATGCATGGCATTCACTTGTGTGTGTAAAAAGCTGTAGATATTATGTGATTGAACTGACATGCAAAGGCGGTGCCTTTAAGGCACGCCCCCAATATTATTGTTCGGGTGGAAATCGGGAGAAATTCGGGAGAATGGTTGCCCCGGGAGATTTTCGGGAGGGGCACTGAAATTCGGGAGTCTCCCGGGAAAATCGGGAGGGTTGGCAAGTATGACTGGGAGATGCAACTGGTCTGTACTTCTCCCTACGTCCGCGTACCCCTCCGTACAGCGGCGTTTTAAAAAGTCATACATTTTACTTTTCGAAACCGATACCGATAATTTCTGATATTACATTTTAAAGCATTTATCGGCCGATAATATCGGCAGTCCGATATTATCGGACATCTCTAATGTGTATGTTTGTTAGACTTAAACAGGCTCTAGTAGCATGGCAACCCCAGGAGACTATGGACTTGATACTTTGGCACAGGTCATTTCCAGTACTAAACGGATTATCAGCACGTAAACATTTTTGCGTCTTGTTTGTATTCCTCCCCGAGGAATGCTGAGCCTTCCATTTACCAGACTAAGGGGGACAAAGGAGATTTTACAAAAGGAGTGCGAGACAACTGTTTCCAGCGGGTGGAAGAGCATCAGTAGTCATAAGCTGCAAAAAAGAAAAAGAGGGTTACCCCCACCCGTCGCTCGGTTCATGGAGAAGAGGAGCATGCGGTCCACTTCGGTCTTGTTCATGCAGGCATGCAGTCACACCAGCGTGGTCTTACTTTCTATGGTGAGGATGCAGGTGCTCGCCGCCGTGCCTCGGCTGTTCACGGCCTTGCACATGTACTCGCCCTCGTCTTCCGGGAAGGTCTCTGGCAGGTAGAGGCAGTACGTCTCTCCCCTTTCGATGTACTGATAGTCTTCACAGTCCTGGAGCATCTCTCCCTCAAACCACCAGGTCACCTCCGGTTTGGGCTCCCCTGTGATCTTGACGGTGAAGCGGACGGGCTCCGAGTCCACCACCGATTGGTTTTTCAGAGGTTTTTTAAACCACGGGGCGCCCGATCTGGCATGTTCTTCATCGTCCTCGTAGGAGCCATTGATGATGCTCGCCTCTTCCTGTACGTTGTCGTCCTTTTTCTGCGAGCAGATGAAAAACAAGGTTTCTATTGGCGGCACCACACTTCTTGGTCATGAATAGCAAATATTTATTTACCTTTTCGAGTGCGGCGTCAATCTCTTGTTGCTCAAACTGCATTCTTTGTAGCTTCTGTTCCTCTATCCTCCTCCTCTCCTCATCTTCTCTGGCTTTGGCCATTTGTTCAAACCTGGCTTTCATGTCCACCTTCTGTTTGAATGGAGACTCCTCAGCCTTGGCGGAGGTCAGCTGACTTTCTTCATCCTCCTAAAAACCAACAGCATACCAGACAGTGCGTCTTTCAGAAAATGGCACCAGCATACCAAAATGGACAACTATCTGCATGCCTTTCGGAAAATTCCACCATTGATTGATTGATTGAAACTTGTATTAGTGGATTGCACAGTGAAGTACATATTCCGTACAATTGACCACTAAATGGTAACACCCGAATAAGTTTTTCAACTTGTTTAAGTCGGGGTCCACGTTAATCAATTCATGGTACCAGCATACTAAAATGGCCAACTATTTGCATGCCTTTCGGAAAATTCCACCAGCAAACCAAAAATAGCCAATTATTTGCGTGTCTTTCGGAAAATGGCACCAGCAAACCAAAATGGCCAACTGTTGCATGTCTTTCGAAAAATGGCACTTTCATACCAAAATTGCAGACAATCTGCGTGTCTTTCGGAAAATTGCACCAGCATACCAAAATTGCAGACTAACTGCGTTTTTTATTTTTTTCGTGCAAACCAAAATGGCCGACTATCTGCATTTTTTCCCCCAGAAAATGGCACTAGCATACCAAAATTGCGGAATTTTTATTTTTTTTTCGAAAAATGGTGCGCGCAAACCAAAATGTGCAGACTATTTTCTTCCGAAAAATGGCACATTCATACCAAAATTGCCGACTATCTGCGTGTCTTTCGAAAAATAGCACCAGCAAACCAAAATTGCTGACTATCTGCGTTTCTTTCGAAAAATGGTACATATAAACCAAAATGGCCGACTATTTGCATTTTTTTTCCGCGAAAAACGGCAGCAGCAAACCAAAATTGCAGACTGCGTTTTTTATTTTTTCCGTGTAAACCAAAATAGCCGACTTTCTGCATTTTTTCCCTCGAAAAATGGCACTAGCATACCAAAATTTCGGAATTAGTTTTTTTTCCGAAAAATGGTGCGTGCAAACCAAAATGGCCGGCTAGTCGCATTATTCTTTAGAAAAATGTCACATTCATTTTTTTTTTTCGCGAAAAATGACACCAGCAAACCAAAATGGCCGACTGTTGCGTGTCTTTCTAAAAATGACACCAGCAAACCAAAATGGCCGACTGTTGCGTGTCTTTCTAAAAATGACACCAGCAAACCAAAATGGCAGACTGTTGCGTGTCTTTCGAAAAATGGCACCAGCATACCAAAATTGCAGACTAACTGCGTTTTTAATTTTTTCCGAAAAATGGTGCGTGCAAACCAAAATGGCTGACTATCTGCATTTTTTTTCCCGAAAAATGGCACCAGCATTCCAAGATTGCAGAATAACTGCGGTTCTGTTTTTTTTTTTTCGAAAAATGGTGCATGTAAACCAAAATGGCCGGCTAGCCGCATTTTTCTTCCGAAAAATGGCACCTTCATACCAAAATTGCCGACTATCTGCGTGTCTTTCGAAAAATAGCACCAGCAAACCAAAATTGCCGAGTATCTGCGTGTCTTCCGAAAAATGGTACTTGTAAACCAAAATGGCCGACTATTTGCATTTTTTTTCCCGCTAAAAATGGCACCGTCAAACCAAAAGTGCAGACTATCTGCGTTTTTTTCAAAAAATGGCACCTGCATACCAAAATCGCAGACTATCTGCGTTTCTACGAAAAATGATACGTACAAAAAAAAATGGCCGATCATCTGCATTTTTTTTCGGAAATGGCACCAGCAAACCAAAATTGCAGACTATCTACGTTTATTCCGAAAAATGACACCCGCATACATAAAATTGCAGACTATCTGCATTTCTTCGGAAAAATGGAACCTGCAAACCAAAATGGCCGACTATCTGTATCTTCCAAAAAATGGCAAATGTAAACCAAAAGTAGCAGCATAGTAGTGTTGTTGTAAACGTTGTGATGAGTACATGGACGTATGCTAAAAATGACTAAAATCTGTAAGTATTAAATCCATCCATCCATCCATTTTCTACCGCTTGTCCCTTTTAGGGTCACGGGGGGTCGCTGGAGCCTATCTCAGCTGCATTCGGGCGGAAGGCGGGGTACACCCTGGACAAGTCTCCGCCTCATCGCAGGTAAATATTAAATGTTATTATGAATGTTACTACATTACATATGTACTTACATCATGTGTATATTACATGTTATTATGAATGTTACTATATGACATATATACTTACATCATGTATATATTACATGTTATTATGAATGTTACTACATGACGTATATACTTACATCATGTATATATTACATGTTATTATGAATGTTACTACATAACATATATACTTACATCATGTATATATTACATGTTATTATGAATGTTACTACATGACATATATACTTACATCATGTATATATTACATGTTATTATGAATGTTACTACATGACATGTATACTTACATCATGTATATATTACATGTTATTATGAATGTTACTACATGACATATATACTTACATCATGTATATATTACATGTTATTATGAATGTTACTATATGACATATATACTTGAATCATGTATATATTGCATGTTATTATGAATGTTACTACATGACATATATACTAACATCATGTATATATTACATGTTATTATGAATGTTACTACATGACATATATACTTACATCATGTATAGATTGCATGTTATTATGAATGTTACTACATTACATATATACTTACATCATGTATATATTACATGTTATTATGAATGTTGCTACATGACATATATACCTCCATCATGTATATATTACATGTTATTATGAATGTTACTACATGACATATACTTACATCATGTATATATTACATGTTATTATGAATGTTACTACATGACATATATACTTACATCATGTATATATTACATGTTATTATGAATGTTGCTACATGACATATATACCTCCATCATGTATATATTACATGTTATTATGAATGTTACTACATGACATATACTTACATCATGTATATATTACATGTTATTATGAATGTTACTACATGACATATATAGTTGCATCATGTGTAGAAAATGTTGAGGTTTTTCAGAGCGCTTTATAGGTAGTATAGAGCAACTCTCTTGACTTCCATTGTTAGCTGACTTTTGCTAGCATTAATTTACTATTTAGAATGCATAAAAAAAAAGAAAAAAACGTCTCACACAAGGATTGTGAATGATCTTCAAACACCCAGAAAAGTGCAGTGGTAGAGAGTCTCACCTCCTGGAAGCGCTCAGCTTCTCTCTCTTGGATTTCGTCATCGACGGCCTTCCTGCGAGCTCTCTCCATCTCGATCTTCTTCTGGATGTCCTCGTCGGTCAGCTGCTTGATCTTCTCAAACTTGGACTTGAGGTTCTTGGCCTGGATGGAGCCCGTCCTCTTGAGCTTGGTCAACTCTTCGTACTCCGGGTTCACAACGTTGGAGCTTTCATTAATTTCGTCCTGCGAATTACAAAAGACGGTGGAGGTGTGGACAAAAGTATCGGGACGGCTACCAGGTAAAGAGTTGGCTTCTACTTTACGTATCAGAAAAGCTTTAGTGAGTGTTCTGGAGGTGAATGAATACTTCTAACCTCGCCCATCTCTTGTCTGAGTTGTTCAAACTCCTGCTTCTCCTGCTCCAGTTTCTGTTTGCGCTCCTCCGACTTGCGCCTCCTTTCTGCTTCCTCCTTCTCCTTCAGCAGCTCCTCAAAGTTCATCTCCAGTTTTCTCGGGTGCAGCGCCTCCTGCGACTCGGTTTTCACCAGCACGCCGTCGTCATCAAAGACCTGCGCACACAAACGCAAACACCAAAAATGATACTCCCGACAAAGATGTATTATATATGTTTTTTCTTCTGAAAATATATCTTCATATTAGGAATACTAAAAAAAAAGACATTCCCATCCGAATCGCGATTCTTATTTATCATTTCATAATTTTCAAGGATCGCTTTTTTTGTTGTTTTTTAATCGATTTTTAAAAATACATTTTTTAGGCCATATTGCTGCGCTTACAACATGCAACTTGGTTTTGAAAAGGTTTTATCATTTTTATACAAAATTGTACATTGTGAGAATCAGTTTAAACGAGATTGTGTTGAATCAAGAATCGATTCTGAATAGAATCATCATCCTAGGAATCGAAATTGAATTTTGTGTATATGTAAAAAATAAAACAAAATACAATATATATATATATATATATATGTATATATATGTATACTGTATATGTACAGTATATATGTATATTAGGGCTGCAACAACTAATCGATTAAATCGATTAAAATCGATTATAAAAATAGTTGCCGATTAATTTAGTCATCGATTCGTTGGATCTATGCTATGTGCATGCGCAGAGGCTTTTTTTTAAAAAAAAATTTTTTTATTTTTTTTTATTTTTTATAAAATAAATATTTATTTATGAACTGCAACATGTACAAACAGCTGAGAAACAATAATCAAAATAAGTATGTTGCCAGTATGCTGTTTTTTTTTTCAATAAAATACTGGAAAGGATAGAAATGTAGCTTGTCTCTTTTATCCGATTATTAATCGAAGTAATAATCAACAGATTAATCGATTATCAAATTAATCGTTAGTTGCAGCCCTAATGTATATATATATATACAGTATATATACTGTATATACACAGTATATATATGCATATATATATATATATACAGTATATATATGCATATATATACAGTGTATATATATGCATATATGTATATATACTGTATTTATATATGCATACATGCATATATATGTGTATGTATGTATATATTTATGCATATCTATGCATACTGTTACATATATGCGTATGTATGTATATATGTATGCATATACAGTATATGCATATGTATGTGTGTATATATGTATATATATATTTATATGCATCTATATATGCATATGAATGTATGTATATATACTGTGTATATATAAACATATATATACTGTATATATATGCATCTATATATATATTAGAGCTGCAACTAACGATTAATTTGATAATCGATTAATCTGTCGATTATTACTTCGATTAATCGATTAATAATCCGATAAAATAGACAAACTACATTTCTATCCTTTCCAGTATTTTATTGGGAAAAAAACAGCATACTGGCAACATACTTATTTTGATTATTGTTTCTCAGCTGTTTGTACACGTTGCAGTTTATAAATAGAGGTTTATAAAAACAATATATTTAAAAAAATAATAAAATTTAAAAAATGCCTCTGCGCATGCGCATAGCACAGATCCAATGAATCGATGACTAAATTAATCGCCAACTATTTTTATAATCGATTAGTTGTTGCAGCCCTACTATGTAAATATATGCATATATATATATATATATATATATATATATATATATATATATATATATATATATATATATATATATATATATATATATATATATATGTGTATGTATGTATGTATAAAAATATGCATACAGTTTTATGTTTGGTTGGATTGTATTTAGGTGGTAGGTGATATTCACATGGTGTTGTCACCATGACAACAGGACAAATGTAGACTATCACACACTCTGCCTAAGTGTGTCTATTACAGTTATAGACTATTGATTAGTTATTGATATCTCTTCTCTCACCATGCTTTTACGGGCCTCTGCAAAGAGCTTCTTCTCCTCCTCCAGTCTCTTCTTGGCCTCCTCCTCGGCCTTCTTCTGCTCCTCTTCTCTCCTCTGACGCTCCAGATCCTCAAAGCTAGCGCAGATCTTCCCGGGCTCGCTGCCCTCCAGGTTGAGTAAGGCCATCAGGACCTCGTCGTCCTCATCCACAAGCTGCAGCAACACAAGGAAGCCATGCTGGAACCTACCACCAAATGTCCACTGCAGGGGACGCTGGTTCTCAGAGGTTAGTTGACTCGGCTAAAATATCTTCCTGTGTCCGCTGCAGTGGACGTTTGTACTTTGCACTCTCAAGGGGATATTTTACCTCACCTTATGACAGCCACTGTCCTCTGCAGTGGACATTTGTGTTTTATATGCAGTAACTCAAATGTCCTCTGCAGTGGACATTTGTGTTTTATATGCAGTAACTCAAATGTCCTCTGCAGTGGACATTTGTGTTTTTTCTCAGTGGACGCCGGTTCTCAGGAGATTAGTTCACTAGGCTAAAATATGTTCCCGTGTCCACTGCAGTGGACGTTTGTACTTGGTTGTCTCGGGAGGCTATTCCACCGACAGTTAAATAACGTCCTGAGGGGCCACTGTCCTCTGCAGTGGACATTTGTGTTTTTTCTCAGTTAGACATTTCCTCAAATGTCCTCTGCAGTGAACGTGTATGTTGTTTGTTAGTTACATATTTCACTAAATGTCCTCTGCAGTGGACATTTGTGTTTTTTGTCTGTTACACAATTCCTTAAAGTCCTACTGAAAGCCACTACTACCGACCACGCAGTCTGATAGTTTATATATCAATGATGAAATCTTAACATTGCAACACATGCCAATACGGCCGGGTTAACTTATAAAGTGACATTTTAAATTTCCAGCTAAACTTCCGGTTGAAAACGCCTTTGGATGATGACGTATGCGCGTGACGTAGCCAGTGAAACAGAAGTATTGGTACCCCATTGAAAACAATACAAAATAGCTCTGTTTTTATCTCAAAATTCCACAGTATTCTGGACATCTGCGTTAGTGAATCTTTTGCAATTTGTTTAATGAACAATGAAGACTGCAAAGAAGAAAATTGTAGGTGGGATCGGTGTATTAGCGGCTGGCTGTAGCAACACAACCAGGAGGACTTACTTGGATAGCAGACGCGCTAGCCGAAGCTAGCCGCCAACCGCACGGATGATCGTGGTGAAGTCCTTCGTCGCACCGTCGATCGCTGGAACGCAGGTGAGCACGGGTGTTGATGAGCAGATGAGGGCTGGCTGGCGTAGGTGGAGCACTAATGTTTTTAGCATAGCTCTGTGAGGTCCCGTTATACTAAGTTAGCTTCAATGGCGTCGTTAGCAACATCATTTTTAAGCTTCGCCAAGCTGGAAAGCATTAACCGTGTAGTTACATGTCCATGGTTTAATAGTATTGTTGATCTTCTGTCTATCCTTCCAGTCAGGGGTTTATTTATTTTGTTTCTATCTGCAGTTAAGCACGATGCTATCACGTTAGCTCCGTAGCTAAAGTGTTTCGTCGATGTATTGTCGTGGAGATAAAAGTCACTGTGAATGTCCATTTCGCGTTCTCGACTCTCATTTTCAAGAGGATATAGTATCCGAGGTGGTTTAAAATACAAATCCGTGATCCACAATAGAAAAAAGAGAGAGTGTGGAATCCAATGAGCCAGCTTGTACCTAAGTTACGGTCACAGCGAAAAAAGATATGTCTTGCACTGCATTCTAGTCCGTCACTCTAACGTTCCTCATCCACGAATCTTTCATCCTCGCTCAAATTAATGGGGTAATCGTCGCTTTCTCGGTCCGAATCGCTCTAGCTGCATTGAAAACAATAGGAAAATATATGGGGATGATCAACTGACTACGTCACGCTACTTCCGGTACAGGCAAGGCTTTTTTTTTTATCAGAGACCAAAAGTTGCAAACTTTATCGTCAATGTTCTCTACCAAATCCTTTCAGCAAAAATATGGCAATACCGCGAAATGATCAAGTATGACACATAGAATGGATCTGCTATCCCCGTTTAAATAAGAACATTTCATTTCAGTAGGCCTCTAAAAGTCCACTGCAGAGGACATTTGTATTTTTTTTCAGTTACACATTTTCTTATATGTCCTCTGCAGTGGACATTTGTGTTTTTTGTCTGTTACACAATTCCCTAAATGCCCTCTGCAGTGGACATTTGTAGGGTTTTTCATTTTTTTCAGTTACACATTTTCCTAAATGTCCCCCTCAGTGGACATTTGTATTTTTTTCAGTTACACATTTTCTTCAATGTCCTCTGCAGTGGACATTTGTGGGTTTTTTCAGTTACACATTTCCCTAAATGTCCACTGCAGTGGACATTTGTGTTTTTTGTCTGTTACACAATTCCCTAAATGCCCTCTGCAGTGGACATTTGTAGGGTTTTTCATTTTTTTCAGTTACACATTTTCCTAAATGTCCCCCTCAGTGGACATTTGTATTTTTTTCAGTTACACATTTTCTTCAATGTCCTCTGCAGTGGACATTTGTGGGTTTTTTCAGTTACACATTTCCCTAAATGTCCACTGCAGTGGACATTTGTGTTTTTTGTCAGTTACACAATTCCCCAAATGTCCTCTGTGGTGAACATCTATGTTGTTTGTTACATATTTTACTAAATGTCCTCTGCAGTGGACATTTGTGGAGGGTTTTCAGTTTTTTCAGTTACACATTTTCTTAAATGTCCTCTGCAGTGGACATTTGTGGGGTTTTTTCAGTTACACATTTCCCTAAATGTCCACTGCAGTGGACATTTGTGTTTTTTGTCAGTTACACAATTCCCCAAATGTCCTCTGCAGTGAACATCTATGTTGTTTGTTACATATTTCAATAAATGTCCTCTGCAGTGGACATTTGTGTTTTTTGTCTGTTACACAATTCCCTAAATGTCCTCTGCAGTGGACATTTGTGTTTTTTGTCTGTTACACAATTCCCTAAATGTCCTCTGCAGTGGACATTTGTGGGGTTTTTTTCAGTTACACATTTTCTTAAATGTCCTCCTCAGTGGACATTTGTATTTTTTTCAGTTACACATTTTTGAAAATGTCCTCTGCAGTGGACATTTGTGTTTTTTGTCTGTTACACAATTCCCTAAATGTCCTCTGCAGTGGACATTTGTGTTTTTTGTCTGTTACACAATTCCCTAAATGTCCTCTGCAGTGGACATTTGTAGTTTTTTTTCAGTTACACATTTTCTTAAATGTCCTCCTCAGTGGACATTTGTATTTTTTTCAGTTACACATTTTTGAAAATGTCCTCTGCAGTGGACATTTGTGTTTTTTGTTTGTTACTCAATTCCCTAAATGTCCTCTGCAGTGGACATTTGTAGTCTTTTTTCAGTTTTTTCAGTTACACATTTTCTTAAATGTCCTCCTCAGTGGACATTTGTATTTTTTTCAGTTACACGTTTTTTAAAATGTCCTCTGCAGTGGACATTTGTGTTTTTTGTCTGTTACACAATTCCCTAAATGTCCTCTGCAGTGGACATTTGTAGTTTTTTTTCAGTTTTTTCAGTTACACATTTTCTTAAATGTCCTCCTCAGTGGACATTTGTAGTTTTTTCAGTTACACGTTTTTTAAAATGTCCTCTGCAGTGGACATTTGTGTTTTTTGTCAGTTACACAATTCCCCAAATGTCCTCTGCAGTGAACATTTATGTTGTTTGTTACATATTTCACTAAATGTCTTCTGCAGTGGACTTTTGTGTTTTTTGTCTGTTACACAATTCCCTAAATGTCCTCTGCAGTGGACATTTGTATTTTTTTCAGTTATACATTTTCGTAAATGTCCTCTGCAGTGGACATTTGTGGGTTTTTTTCATTTTTTTCAGTTACACATTTTCCTAAATGTCCTCCTCAGTGGACATTTTTATTTTTTTCAGTTACACATTTTCTTAAATGTCCTCTGCAGTGGACATTTGTGGGTTTTTTTCAGTTACACATTTCCCTAAATGTCCTCTGCAGTGGACATTTGTGTTTTTGTCAGTAACACATGTCTGTAAAAAGAGCCCTAAACGTCCACTGCAGAGGACGCTGGTTTTCAGGTGCTTATTTGGAACATTGTCCTGAGAGTGCAAACTACAAATGTCCATTGCAGTGGACACGGGTTCTCAGAAAGATGTTTTTAGCCTCATTAATTAACCTCTTTAGGAACATGCGTCCTCTACAGTGGACATTTGTGTTTTGTGAATAGATTTTTTTTGTCCTAATTTGATAATGAAGGAAAAACCCCAACGTCCACTGCAGAGGACGCTGGTTCCCAGGAGGCTATGGAGACATACCCTTTCACTAGTTCCTGGTGTGCCATGTGATCAACAATACAAACATGCTAATATCGGAATAAAAACTGACCATGCTCTTCCTGGCTTCAGCAAAAGCTCTTCTCTCCTCCTCCATCCGTCTCTTGGCCTCCTCCTCCGCCTTCTTGCGCTCCTCCTCCACCCTCTGCCTCTCCACTTCTTCAAAGCTCAGCCGCAGTTTTCCAGGTCGGAAGTCCTCCTTGTCGTCCTGAGCGTGTGACTGCAGGCCGTCTTCCTGGTCCTGGTCCTGCAGGGACACACGTTTGACCAAGGTCCAAAGTCCAGTTCTCATACCTTGTTTTATTATTGTTTGCAGAGCACTTGCACTCCCAAGACAGTAGATGGCAGTACTCTACAGGCTACCTATGGTATGTCGTCTAACTAGGAAGTAGCTTTTTCCAGCAAGCTGAGTGTTATGTTGTTCCCTACAAAGTGTTTATACTGTAAGTATTGTGCTTATTACACACCGGCTGTTTGGTTGTAACATTCAACTTAGTTGTACTTTTCATTTTCAAATTTGGAAATCGCCCAGTTAAAATCACTAATGCTAATTGTAGCCTGTCTATGGCAAAGCCAATGTAAATTAGCATCCAGCTAGCACATTTTGGAGGATGGAGCCTTATTTTACATTGGAGGGTTTCCATTGTGGATCTATATGAAACTAAGAAAAGGGATCAAAAGTGTGGTCATTTTGATCTTCTAGCACCAAATAAATGTTATTTTTTTCCCTGTTTACTATTTTACTCATTAACCTGAGATGTGTGTTTAATATTCCTTTCTGCACAGCTATTTGTTCAATAAAACTCAATTATTATTATTGTATGAGCTAACTATTAATTGTATTTGTCGGTCAAATGTAGACACTTTTTGGATCCATCAGATGTCACCATTGTGAAACACTCAACAGTATCAGAGCAGTGGCAACGCAGCTAGTGAGTGTGCCATACACTCACTAGGGCCTTATTTACCCACCACTACTGTACAAGACACTCTCACACTCACTCACTGACTCACCCACACTCATTCACTGACTCACTCACTCACTCTCTGACTCACTCACTCACACTCACTCACTCACTGAGTCACTCTCTGACTCACTCACACTCACTCACCTACACTCACTCACTGACTCACCCACACTCACTCACTGACTCACTCACTCACTCACTCACTCACTCACTCACTCACTCACTCACTCACTCACACTCACTGACTCACTCTCTGTCGCACTCACCCACACTCACTCACTGACTCACTTACTGACACACTCACTCACTCACTCACCCACACTTACTCACTGACTCGCTCACTCACTGACTCACCCACACTCACTCACTGACTCACCCACACTCACCCACACTCACTCACTGACTGACTCTCTAACTCACTCACTCACTCACCCACACTCACTCACTGACTCACCCACACTCACTCACTCACCCACACTCACTGACACACTCACTCGCTGAGTCACTCTCTGACTCACTCACACTCACTCACTGACTCACCCACACTCACTCACTGACTCACCCACACTCATTCACTGACTCACCCACTCACTCACCCACACTCACTCACTGACTCACCCACACTCATTCACTGACTCACTCACCCACACTCACTCACCTACACTCACTCACTGACTCACTCACACTCACTCACTGACTCACTCTCTGTCAGTCACTGACTCACTCACTCACTGACTCACTCACTCACTCACTCACTCACTCACTGACTCACTCTCTGTCAGTCACTGACTCACTCACTCACTCACACTCACTGACTCACTCTCTGACGCACTCACCCACACTCACTCACTGACTCACTTACTGACACACTCACTCACTCACCCACACTTACTCACTGACTCACTCACTCACTCACCCACACTCACTCACTGACTGACTCTCTGACTCACTCACTCACTCACTCACTCACTCACTCACCCACACTCACTGACTGACTCACCCACACTCACTCACTCACCCACACTCACTGACACACTCACTCCCTCACTCACCCACACTCAGTCACTGACTCGCCCACTCACTGACTCACTCACACTCACTCACTGACTCACTCTCCATCAGTCACTGACTCACTCTCTGTCAGTCACTGACTCACTCACTCACTGACTCACTCTCTGTCAGTCACTGACTCACTCACTCACTGACTCACTCTCTGTCAGTCACAGACTCACTCACTCACTGACTCACTCTCTGTCAGTCACTGACTCACTCACTCACTGACTCACTCTCTGTCAGTCACTGACTCGCTCAGTCACTGACTCACTCTCTGTCAGTCACTGACTCGCTCAGTCACTGACTCACTCTCTGTCAGTCACTGACTCACTCACTCACTGACTCACTCTCTGTCAGTCACTGACTCACTCACTCACTCACTCACTGACTCACTCTCTGTCAGTCACTGACTCACTCACTCACTCACTCACTGACTCACTCTCTGTCAGTCACTGACTCACTCACTCACTGAGTCACTCTCTGTCAGTCACTGACTCACTCACTCACTGAGTCACTCTCTGTCAGTCACTGACATTAAAGCAGTAAGCGCAGGTGAAGTTTACATGAACATGTGGAAGGTGAGGAAGCATGATCGGATTTTTGAATGAACATGTTTAGAAAAAGAGTGAATGAGGACTGGACTTTCATGGCCAGAACCAGAACCAGAACCAGGTCCAGACCATGAATGGTAATGGTGAATGATGGTGGGCCAGGGCAGTGTTTGACAGAAGTGTTGTTGGGAATGCTTAATGTTGAGAGAGGAGGTTTCATGTCATGTCATATGTTGTTGGGAATGCTTAATGTTGAGAGAGGAGGTGTCATGTCATGTCATATGTTGTTGGGAATGCTTAATGTTGAGAGAGTGTTGCAAAGTTTTACCAATCCCAGTCGGGCCTCCTCAAAAGCTTTCTTCTCCTGCTGCAGGCGGCGCTTGGCTTCCTCCTCGCCTTTCTTCTTCCTCTGCTCCTGCCTTTCCCGCTCCAGCTCCTCAAAGGTCATCTTCAGCTTCCCGGGCGTGGCCTGGGTCCTCTCTGCCGGCTTGTCCTGGTCCTCCTGCCAAGGTAGAAGCCCAGGTGAGAACATGCACGGTGCAGACCGGGTGGCGTTCAGGCGTCCCACCTCCGGGACAATCGAGCGCCGCTTGGCTTCCCTGAAGGAGCGCTTGTTTTCATCGTATCGCCGCTTCTTCTCGTCCTCCGCCGCCTTCTGCAGCTCCTCCTCTCGACTCTTCTCCATGTCTTCAAAGTTCACTTTGATTTTGCCCGGAGCTCGTGAAGACTTGGTAGGAACCACCCTGACCAGGAAGGTGTCGTCTCCTTCCTGTGGGGCGGAAAGGTTACAAGAATACTAAAAATGTAGGGATTTTGAAAGCCAGAGTCGGCAAAAAAGGGTCAATACTTGTCTGTACCGAGGAGCATGTGTTCAGAAAATGACTTTTAAAATGTCATTATAGTTACTTCCCCCGAAAAAGTAGTCGAATTAGTCTTTAACAAAAGTAATTCATGCAAAAAAATACCTGGCATATGCAGTTGAGAGATGTTTCATGAGAGCAGAGTGTGTGTGCGTCTGTTGTTAAGTGTTAAGCCGTGTTTTAGCTCAGCTCTGTTTGGTGAATGTGTTTCCGTGGTTATAGTCTCCTTGTCCACTAACAGAGTATTGTAGGACTGAAAGTTTGTCGCTTCAATCACTGATTTGCTGTTCATTATTCCCTCGTAGTAGTTGTTGTAGTAGTAGTAGAATGTATGGAATGTTGTCATGTCAGTGTGTACAACTGTGGTGTTTAGAAGGTGTGCAGGTCAGTGTAAAATGAGTTGTGGGTCCCCAAATTGTTTTTGGAAGCCTCTGCATGAAAATATCGTTTCCTGTGTCACTGAGAAATGTCCAGTCAGGAGGAGCCACACTTGTTGGGGTCAGAGGTCACGCACAGCAGGTCAAGCTAGAGATAAGTGAGTCTAATTCAGTCCTGCTGAGTTAGGACGTGTGGGAAACACTTGCCAGTCGTAGGCTGTCCACACCTGGCAACCTTGCAAGTGTGTTGCTCTACTTGTCTACACGCACACACACACACACACACACACACACACACACACGCAAGCTAAAATGGGATGACCCACTGTACACAACATTTTTGTCAAGACATAAAACATCTAAAAGTGGACCTCGGTCCTAAACACGTTTGAAAGGAAATGGAATCAGGATACTATGGGGCCCGGAAAAAATCGATCACATCCGATTTTTATTCAGCACCATTTTCAATTGATTCATACTTTTCACAAATCTTTTTTAAAATGAAAATAAATCATAGTATTTTTTTAATAAGATTCCATTTTAAAAAGTGCGTTTGAAAAATCAATTAAAAATCTGTTTTTAATTTTATTTTATTTTTTTCAATGAGAATCCTTTTTTTTTTAAAAATTGAAATTGATTTGAAAAATAATTTTAATTTTCAAAAGGGACCCATGTTTTAAAATATGTTGGAAAATCGATTTAAAAAAATATATTTATTTCGTAATTTTTTGAAATTTTTTCCAATAAGAATCCTTTTTTTTTTAAATATTGGAAAATCGATTTAAAATTATTATTTTTTTCATTATTTTTAAAAAATGTTTTCCAATAAGAATCCATTTTTTAAAATGTTTGAAAATTGATTCAAAAAATATATATATATTTTTTTCAATAAGAATCCATTTTTAAAAATGTTTGAAAACTGATTTAAGGAATATGTTTATTTTTTTATTTTTCAAAAAGAATCCATGTTTAAAAATGTGTTAGAAAATCGATTTTAAAAATATATTTTAAATATTTTTTCTAAAAAAAAATGTTTTCAATAATAATCCATTTCAAAAATATGTTTAAAAATTGATGAAATTGTTTTTATTTTTTTGTCTGTTTTTTCATTAAGAATCCATTTTAAAATTACGTTTGGAAATTGATTTGAAAAAATAAGTATTTAATTATAATTTTTTCTCAATTAGAATCCATTTTTTAAAATATGTTTGAAAATCTATTTAAAAAAATGTTTCATATTATCACATCATTTCATATGTCATATTATTTCATGTTATGTGATATCTAATATTATGGCATATTATTTATTATAATTTCGTATTTCATGTTATGTCATATTATTTCATATGTCATATTATTTAATATAATATCATATGATTTAATATAATATCATGATTTAATATAATGTCATTTAATTTAATTTTATGTCATTATTTCATGTTATGTCATATTTCATATTATTCCATATAATTTCATGTTATGTCATAATATTTCATGTAATTTGCTGTGTTCCTGAACTGGTGGACAATTACAAGGATGACGTACAGTAACCTTTAAGATTTGAGTGTTTAAAAGAGAATGAAACATGTGGAGGACATGTGCTGACCTCCACCGCCTTCTTGGCCAACTCCCGTGTGATTTTGTCCTTCTCCATGTTGTCCTGGGCTTCCCTCCTCTTCCTCTCGCCCTCCATCTTCTTCTTCTCGCCCTCCTGACGCTGCTTCTCCATTTCAGCAAACTTGCCCTTCACACTGCCTGAGGACGCACAAAGCACATCTTCTTCTTCTTCTTCTGCTGCTCTCCTGGCTCGCTGCATGGCCAGGTGTCTCACCTGTGATCTTGGGCACGTAGGACTTCTCCACCTTGGTCTTGGTCTTCACCTCTTCCTCCTCATCGCTGGAAGCCAGAAGTTCTTTCATCTGCGGGGGAGGAAGAGTTAGTGGGATCATCTCCTGGATGGCCACGCTGCTGCCACTAAACCCTGCTAATAGGCCTGTCATGTGACCTGCAGCTGGCCTTCTGATTGGATGCTGACAGTCAAAGCAGATGAGGTTGTACTCATGATAATCCGCCTCCTCGCATGCTGCCTCTTCACCGCACAAACACACCTGAGAATAATAATAATAGATTTTATTTGTAAAAAGCACTTTACATTGAGCAAACAACCTCAAAGTGCTACATACAGGGTATTAAAAAATAATAAAAAGATGATAAAAATAAATAAAAATAAAAACTAGAACAGCCTAATAGCTAGAACTAGTATGCATATATCTTTAAAAAAAAGGTTTTTTTAAAAAAGAAGGGTTTTTAAGCCTTTTTTTAAAAGCATCCACAGTCTGTGGCGCCCTCAGGTGGTCAGGGAGAGCGTTCCACAGACTGGGAGCGGCGCAGCAGAAAGAACTTGCTCTTCACCGCACAAACACACCTGAGAATAATAATAATAATAGATTTTATTTGTAAAAAGCACTTTACATTGAGCAAACAACCTCAAAGTGCTACAGCAGACCTGGGCATTGTGCGGCCCGCGGGCCGCATCCGGCCCTTTGTACGTCCCTGTCCGGCCCGCGTGAGGCCAATTATAAATTACAAAATAAAATTTAAAAAGCATCTATTTCGAGTGTGCAATACAACGGTGCTGCTTTTGTTTTGAAAAGCGTTATTTGTATTACTTCCGTGTGGACGTATGCTCGTGCGCGCAGCGGCAATCTCAAATTACAAAATAAATTTAAAAAAACATCTTTGTCGTGCGTGCAATACAACTGTGCTGCTTTTATTTTGAAAAGTGTTATATGTGCGTATGTCCTGTGAGGGAAGGCGCACAGCGACAAGTGATGCCCGCTAAAAAGAGAAAAGTTGATGACGAATGGCGTGTTTTCAACAAGACAAGTAAAGGTAAAGCTGTGTGCTTATTTGTGGTACACACGTTGCTGTGTTTAAAGAATATAGTGTAACGACCTGCTGAAGTAGATGTTGTCTTCTTGAGTTGCGTAAATGAGGAGTGAGGAGACGTGCGTGTGGAAGGAACGAGATATGTTGAGCTGTGTTAGTATAGCTTGCTCAATAAAAGTTTAAAAAGAGCGTCAGACTTGATGTGCACTTCTTCTGGACGCTACAATTGGTGGCAGAAGTAAAACTTTGCGCATACTGCACTGTTTGTGTGCTACGTCATCGGGAGGTACGTGCCACGTGAGGAGCTCGCCGCAAAGAGAGAGAGAGAGAGAGAGAGAGAGAGAGAGTGTTTACAGGTGCAGCCACGCTGCTTGCCACGGGGGGAATTCCGCCCTCAATGAAGACTCCCAGGTTTGATGGCAAGGCGAACTGGGAGGCATTTCATCCCACTTCTGACATCAATTGTAGCGTCCAGAAGAAGTGCACACCAAGTCTGATGCACTTTTTAAACTTTTATTGAGCAAGCTATACTAACACAGCTCAACTTATCTCGTTCTTTCCAAAAGGAAAACCAATCATCACTCCTCATTTCCGCAACAGCAACGCTTCCTCCTTCTTCGCCAATCACCTTACAGGCGTGCTACGTTCACAACGTTTTCTTATCTGGTTAAATAAAGGTTTTACAACAAAGAGGATGCAGGATAAAGTGACAGAAATTGAAATTTTTGTATTGTAATATACATCAGGAAGTGTTGTGTAAGAAAGTGTTAAAAATAAAACCATCAAAAGCCATCTGCTTTTGTATAAAGATAAGTTAGGTTAAATGAAAATATTATTATTATTATTATCTATCTTACGGTATATCAAAAATAATTTGAGCAAAATTTAATTGAAATATTGTCAGTGTGGCCCTCCAGCAGTGCTCGGGTTGCTCATGCGGCCCCCGGTAAAAATTAATTGCCCACCCCTGTGCTACAGTGTATTAAAAAATAATAAACAGATGATAAAAATAAATAAAAATAAAAACTAGAACAGCCTAATAGCTAGAACTAGTATGCATATATCTAAAAAAAAAAAAAAAAGGCTTTTTTTAAAAAGAAGAGTTTTTAAGCCTTTTTTAAATGCATCCACAGTCTGTGGTGCCCTCAGGTGGTCAGGGAGAGCGTTCCACAGACTGGGAGCGGCGCAGCAGAAATAACTTGCTCTTCACCGCACAAACACACCCGAGAACTTGCTCTTCACCGCACAAACACACCTGAGAACTTGCTCTTCACCGCACAAACACACCTGAGGACTTGCTCTTCACCGCACAAACACACCTGAGAACTTGCTCTTCACCGCACAAACACACCTGAGAACTTGCTCTTCACCGCACAAACACACCTGAGAACTTGCTCTTCACCGCACAAACACACCTGAGGACTTGCTCTTCACCGCACAAACACACCTGAGAACTTGCTCTTCACCGCACAAACACACCTGAGAACTTGCTCTTCACCGCACAAACACACCCGAGGACTTGCTCTTCACCGCACAAACACACCCGAGAACTTTCTTTTCATTGCACCCATTTTTATAGTCTTTGGTATGCCTCTATCATGCCATGTTAGGAAG
>NC_084749.1:8938233-8955733 GCF_033978785.1 Entelurus aequoreus
ACACGACTAGACAGTCCCAAACAAACAACACGACTAGACAGTCCCAAACAAACAACACGACTAGACAGTCCCAAACAAACAACACAACTAGACAGTCCCAAACAACAACACGACTAGACAGTCCCAAACAAACAACACGACTACATAGTCCGAAACAAACAACACGATTACATAGTCCCAAGCAAACAACTCGATTACATAGTCCCAAGCAAACAACTCGATTACATAGTCCCAAACAATCAACACGATTAAATAGTCCACAACAAACAACACCATTACATAGTCCCAAACAAACAACACCATTACATAGTCCCAAACAAACAACACGATTAAATAGTCCACAACAAACAACACAATTAAATAGTCCACAACAAACAACACGATTACATAGTCCCAAACCAACAACACGATTACATAGTCCCAAACAAACAACACGATTAAATAGTCCACAACAAACAACACGATTACATAGTCCCAAACAAACAACACGATTACATAGTCCCAAACAAACAACACGATTACATAGTCCCAAACAAACAACACGATTAAATAGTCCACAACAAACAACACGATTACATAGTCCCAAACAAACAACACGATTACATAGTCCCAAACAAACAACACGATTAAATAGTCCCAAACAAACAACACGATTACATAGTCCCAAACAAACAACACGATTACATAGTCCATAACAAACAACACGATTACATAGTCCACAACAAACAACACGATTACATAGTCCCAAACAAACAACACCATTACATAGTCACAAACAAACAACACGATTACATAGTCCCAAACAAACAACACGATTACATAGTCCCAAACAAACAACATGATTACATGTCCCAAAAAAACAACACGATTACATAGTCCCAAACAAACAACACGACTAGATAGTCCCAAACAAACAACACGACTAGATAGTCCCAAACAAACAACACGACTAGACAGTCCCAAACAAACAACACGACTAGACAGTCCCAAACAAACAACACAACTAGACAGTCCCAAACAAACAACACAACTAGACAGTCCCAAACAACAACACGACTAGACAGTCCCAAACAAACAACACGACTACATAGTCCGAAACAAACAACACGATTACATAGTCCCAAGCAAACAACTCGATTACATAGTCCCAAGCAAACAACACGATTAGACAGTCCCAAACAAACAACACGACTAGACAGTCCCAAACAAACAACATGATTAGACAGTCCCAAACAAACAACACGATTACATAGTCCCAAACAAACAACACGATTACATAGTCCCAAACAAACAACACGACTAGATAGTCCCAAACAAACAACACGGCTAGATAGTCCCAAACAAACAACACGGCTAGACAGTCCCAAACAAACAACACTATTAGACAGTCCCAAACAAACAACATGATTACATAGTCCCAAACAAACAACACGATTAGACAGTCCAAAACAAACAACATGACTAGATAGTCCCAAGCAAACAACTCGATTACATAGTCCCAAACAAACTACACGATTACATAGTCCCAAGCAAACAACTCGATTAGACAGTCCCAAACAAACAACACGACTAGACAGTCCCAAACAAACAACACGACTAGATAGTCCCAAACAAACCACGCGACTAGATAGTCCCAAACAAACAACTCGACTAGACAGTCCCAAACAAACAACACGATTACATAGTCCCAAACAAACAACACGACTAGACAGTCCCAAACAAACAACACGACTAGACAGTCCCAAACAAACAACATGATTACATAGTCCCAAACAAACAACACGATTACATAGTCCCAAACAAACAACACGACTAGATAGTCCCAAACAAACAACACGACTAGATAGTCCCAAACAAACAACACGGCTAGATAGTCCCAAACAAACAACACTATTAGACAGTCCCAAACAAACAACATGATTAGACAGTCCCAAACAAACAACATGATTACATAGTCCCAAACAAACAACACGATTAGACAGTCCAAAACAAACAACATGACTAGATAGTCCCAAGCAAACAACTCGATTACATAGTCCCAAACAAACTACACGATTACATAGTCCCAAGCAAACAACTCGATTAGACAGTCCCAAACAAACAACACGACTAGACAGTCCCAAACAAACAACACGACTAGATAGTCCCAAACAAACAACGCGACTAGATAGTCCCAAACAAACAACTCGACTAGACAGTCCCAAACAAACAACACGATTACATAGTCCCAAGCAAACAACTCGATTAGACAGTCCCAAACAAACAACACGACTAGACAGTCCCAAACAAACAACACGACTAGACAGTCCCAAACAAACAACACGATTAGACAGTCCCAAACAAACAACACGATTAGACAGTCCCAAACAAACAACACGACTAGACAGTCCCAAACAAACAACACGATTAGACAGTCCCAAACAAACAACACGACTAGACAGTCCCAAACAAACAACACGACTAGATAGTCCCAAACAAACAACTCGACTAGACAGTCCCAAACAAACAACACGATTAGACAGTCCCAAACAAACAACACGACTAGACAGTCCCAAACAAACAACACGACTAGATAGTCCCAAACAAACAACTCGACTAGACAGTCCCAAACAAACAACACGACTAGTTAGTCCCAAACAAACAACACGACTAGATAGTCCCAAACAAACAACTCGACTAGACAGTCCCAAACAAACAAGGCTATGCTTAAAACAAAAGCTTTGGACAGATAAAAAAAAAGGGAAGCAAAATATTATTTTTTAAATAATTTATCACTAGCTTTTTCCTGAAGCTGGATGGAAGTTTAGAAATAAGCTTGTTGGACTACAGGAACTTTTTTGTATGTATAACATCTTTTTTAGCCTTGCTGAAAATGACATGCATAACTGTAGGGATGGGCACCGTTCACATCGGAATAGATACCAGTTTCGTGACAACTCACCCTGTACTGTATTTATTTGACACCTAGCCCTGTACTGTATTTACTTGACACCTAGCCATGTACTGTATTTATTTGACACCTAGCCATGTACTGTATTTATTTTACATCTAGCCCTGTACTGTATTTATTTTACATCTAGACCTGTACTGTATTTAATTGACACCTAGCCATGTACTGTATTTATTTGACACCTAGCCATGTACTGTATTTATTTTACATCTAGACCTGTACTGTATTTAATTGACACCTAGCCATGTACTGTATTTATTTGACACCTAGCCATGTACTGTATTTATTTGACACCTAGCCATGTACTGTATTTATTTTACATCTAGACCTGTACTGTATTTAATTGACACCTAGCCATGTACTGTATTTATTTGACACCTAGCCATGTACTGTATTTATTTTACATCTAGACCTGTACTGTATTTAATTGACACCTAGCCATGTACTGTATTTATTTGACATCTAGCCCTGTACTGTATTTATTTTACATCTAGCCCTGTACTGTATTTATTTTACATCTAGACCTGTACTGTATTTAATTGACACCTAGCCATGTACTGTATTTATTTGACACCTAGCCATGTACTGTATTTATTTGACACCTAGCCATGTACTGTATTTATTTTACATCTAGACCTGTACTGTATTTAATTGACACCTAGCCATGTACTGTATTTATTTGACACCTAGCCATGTACTGTATTTATTTTACATCTAGACCTGTACTGTATTTAATTGACACCTAGCCATGTACTGTATTTATTTGACACCTAGCCATGTACTGTATTTATTTGACATCTAGCCCTGTACTGTATTTATTTGACACTGAGCCCTGTACTGTATTTATTTGACATCTAGCCTTGTACTGTATTTATTTGACACCTAGCCCTGTACTGTATTTATTTGACATCTAGCCCTGTACTGTATTTATTTGACACCTAGCCCTGTACTGTATTTATTTGACACCTAGCCCTGCACTGTATTTATTTGACATCTAGCCCTCTACTGTATTTATTTGACATCTAGCCCTCTACTGTATTTATTTGACACATAGCCCTGTACTGTATTTATTTGACATCCAGCCCTGTATTGTATTTATTTGACACCTAGCCCTGTACTGTATTTATTTGACACCTAGCCCTGCACTGTATTTATTTGACATCTAGCCCTCTACTGTATTTATTTGACATCTAGCCCTCTACTGTATTTATTTGACACATAGCCCTGTACTGTATTTATTTGACATCTAGCCCTGTATTGTATTTATTTGACACCTAGCCCTGTACTGTATTTATTTGACACCTAGCCCTGTACTGTATTTATTTGACATCTAGCCCTGTACTGTATTTATTTGACACCTAGCCCTGCACTGTATTTATTTGACATCCAGCCCTCTACTGTATTTATTTGACACATAGCCCTGTACTGTATTTATTTGACATCTAGCCCTGTATTGTATTTATTTGACACCTAGCCCTGTACTGTATTTATTTGATACATAGACCTGTACTGTATTTATTTGACACCTAGCCCTGTACTGTATTTATTTGACACCTAGCCCTGTACTGTATTTATTTGATACATAGACCTGTACTGTATTTATTTGACACCTAGCCCTGTACTGTATTTATTTGATACATAGACCTGTACTGTATTTATTTGACACCTAGCCCTGTACTGTATTTATTTGACACCTAGCCCTGTACTGTATTTATTTGACATCTAGCCCTGTATTGTATTTATTTGACACCTAGCCCTGCACTGTATGTATTTGACATCTAGCCCTCTACTGTATTTATTTGACACCTAGCCCTGCACTGTATGTATTTGACATCTAGCCCTCTACTGTATTTATTTGACACCTAGCCCTGTACTGTATTAATTTGACATCTAGCCCTGTATTGTATTTATTTGACACCTATCCCTGTACTGTATTTATTTGACACCTAGCCCTGTACTGTATTTATTTGACACCTAGCCCTGTACTGTATTTATTTGACCTCTAGCCCTCTACTGTATTTATTTGACACCTAGCCCTGTACTGTATTTATTTGACATCTAGCCCTGTACTGTATTTATTTGACACCTAGCCCTGCACTGTATTTATTTGACATCCAGCCCTCTACTGTATTTATTTGACACATAGCCCTGTACTGTATTTATTTGACATCTAGCCCTGTATTGTATTTATTTGACACCTAGCCCTGTACTGTATTTATTTGATACATAGACCTGTACTGTATTTATTTGACACCTAGCCCTGTACTGTATTTATTTGATACATAGACCTGTACTGTATTTATTTGACACCTAGCCCTGTACTGTATTTATTTGACACCTAGCCCTGTACTGTATTTATTTGACACCTAGCCCTGTACTGTATTTATTTGATACATAGACCTGTACTGTATTTATTTGACACCTAGCCCTGTACTGTATTTATTTGATACATAGACCTGTACTGTATTTATTTGACACCTAGCCCTGTACTGTATTTATTTGACACCTAGCCCTGTACTGTATTTATTTGACATCTAGCCCTGTATTGTATTTATTTGACACCTAGCCCTGCACTGTATGTATTTGACATCTAGCCCTCTACTGTATTTATTTGACACCTAGCCCTGCACTGTATGTATTTGACATCTAGCCCTCTACTGTATTTATTTGACACCTAGCCCTGTACTGTATTAATTTGACATCTAGCCCTGTATTGTATTTATTTGACACCTATCCCTGTACTGTATTTATTTGACACCTAGCCCTGTACTGTATTTATTTGACACCTAGCCCTGTACTGTATTTATTTGACCTCTAGCCCTCTACTGTATTTATTTGACACCTAGCCCTGTACTGTATTTATTTGACATCTAGCCCTGTACTGTATTTATTTGACATCTAGCCCTGTACTGTATTTATTTGACACCTAGCCCTGTACTGTATTTATTTGACCTCTAGCCCTCTACTGTATTTATTTGACACCTAGCCCTGTACTGTATTTATTTGACATCTAGCCCTGTATTGTATTTATTTGACACCTAGCCCTGTACTGTATGTATTTGACATCTAGCCCTGTACTGTATGTATTTGACATCTAGCCATCTACTGTATTTATTTGACACCTAGCCCTGTACTGTATTTATTTGACACCTAGCCCTGCACTGTATGTATTTGACATCTAGCCCTCTACTGTATTTATTTGACATCTAGCCCTGTACTGTATGTATTTGACATCTAGCCCTGTACTGTATGTATTTGACATCTAGCCATCTACTGTATTTATTTGACACCTAGCCCTGTACTGTATTTATTTGACACCTAGCCCTGCACTGTATGTATTTGACATCTAGCCCTCTACTGTATTTATTTGACATCTAGCCCTGCACTGTATGTATTTGACATCTAGCCCTCTACTGTATTTATTTGACACCTAGCCCTGTACTGTATTAATTTGACATCTAGCCCTGTATTGTATTTATTTGACACCTAGCCCTGTACTGTATTTATTTGACACCTAGGCCTGTACTGTATTTATTTGACACCTAGCCCTGTACTGTATTTATTTGACACCTAGACCTGTACTGTATTTATTTGATACATAGACCTGTACTGTATTTATTTGACACCTAGCCCTGTATTGTATTTATTTGACATCTAGCCCTGTACTGTATTTATTTGACACCTAGCCCTGTACTGTATTTATTTGATACATAGACCTGTACTGTATTTATTTGACACCTAGCCCTGTACTGTATTTATTTGACATCTAGCCCTGTACTGTATTTATTTGACATCTAGCCCTCTACTGTATATATTTGACATCTAGCCCTGTACTGTATTTATTTGACACCTAGCCCTGCACTGTATGTATTTGACATCTAGCCCTCTACTGTATTTATTTGACACCTAGCCCTGCACTGTATGTATTTGACATCTAGCCCTCTACTGTATTTATTTGACACCTAGCCCTCTACTGTATTTATTTGACACCTAGCCCTGTACTGTATTAATTTGACATCTAACCCTGTATTGTATTTATTTGACACCTAGCCCTGTACTGTATTTATTTGACACTTTGGCCTGTACTGTATTTATTTGACACCTAGCCCTGTACTGTATTTATTTGACATCTAGCCCTGTACTGTATTTATTTGATACATAGACCTGTACTGTATTTATTTGACACCTAGCCCTGTACTGTATTTATTTGACACCAAGCCCTTTACTGTATTTATTTGACATCTAGCCCTGTATTGTATTTATTTGACACCTAGCCCTGTACTGTATTTATTTGACACCTAGCCCTGTACTGTATTTATTTGACACCTAGCCCTGTACTGTATTTATTTGACACCAAGCCCTGTACTGTATTTATTTGACACCTAGCCCTGTACTGTATTTATTTGACATATAGACCTGCACTGTATTTATTTGGCATCGGAACATACCAAAATGACGAAGTACCATAGTTAAAAAATGATCAAAGAAATGAATGACAACTTAAAAATGTTCTATGGCTAATATCTGAGAGCAAAATATTTGAAAAGCAATGAATTAAAAAGCCTCTTGGTGTTTTTTGATATATGTCAGTAAAGACAGTGGGGGCCTGCTGGCTGCTATTTATGGCCCCTGGGGGCTGGTGATGTGATCATGGCTATTTGTGATAACCGATAGGCAGTTGGCCCCCCTCACATTGGCACCCACATGTGGGCCCACAGACCCTTGACAACATGTCCAGACTGCAGCCTTGCTCTTTATCAGTGAGCTGACATACTTCTCAACCACTCTTTTACACTAACCAGCTAGACTCTTAACCACTCTTCTAGACTAACCAGCTAGACTCTTGACCACTCTTTTACACTAACCAGCTAGACTCTTAACCACTCTTCTAGACTAACCAGGTAGACTCTTAACCACTCTTCTAGACTAACCAGCTAGACTCTTTACCACTCTTTTACACTAACCAGCTAGACTCTTAACCACTCTTCTAGACTAACCAGCTAGACTCTTGACCACTCTTTTACACTAACCAGCTAGACTCTTAACCACTCTTCTAGACTAACCAGCTAGACTCTTAACCACTCTTTTACACTAACCAGCTAGACTCTCAACCACTCTTTTACACTAACCAGCTAGACTCTTAACCACTCTTGTAGACTAACCAGCTAGACTCTTGACCACTCTTTTACACTAACCAGCTAGACTCTTAACCACTCTTCTAGACTAACCAGCTAGACTCTTGACCACTCTTTTACACTAACCAGCTAGACTCTTAACCACTCTTCTAGACTAACCAGCTAGACTCTTGACCACTCTTTTACACTAACCAGCTAGACTCTTAACCACTCTTCTAGACTAACCAGCTAGACTCTTGACCACTCTTCTAGACTAACCAGCTAGACTCTTGACCACTCTTCTAGACTAACCAGCTTGTGATATTTATCTCAATTAACACTTTTTAAGGCAATCATTGAACTGCTAAGAAACTCTCAATTCTACTCCCTTAAAATGATTTTATGATTTTACCAGACTTTTCTTTTAATTTCAGTCATTTCTTTCTATTGGATTCATGTATCATACATAGACAAGTCATACATCTTGTACATCTATTTCTGTCATTGAAGTCAACCTGAACATAGCATTACTGAATAAGTGTCCAAACAAAAGTATTAGGGTGTACAAAAAAATAGATTTACATCCCAATCGCTATTGTTATTCGTCCCGATACAAAACTCATAACTTTTCAAAAAATCGATCTGTGTTGGTCCTGAGATGAGGTAGCAACTTGTCCAGGGTGTACAAGTGCAGGTGGGATAGGCTCCAGCCCCCCAATCACCCTGAAAGGAATAAGTGCTAGAAAATGTATGTACATACATACACACATACACATGTGTGTATATATATATATATATATATATATATATATATATATATATATATATATATATATATATATATATATATATATATATATATATATATATATATATATGTATGTGTGGGAAAAAAATCACAAGACTATTTCATCTCTGAGATGAAATAGTCTTGTGATTTTTTTCCCACACATACATATTACGCTCTACCACGGTATCGAGCACTATTTTTTGGATAATCTAATTAAGACATATATATATATATATATATATATATATATATATATATATATATATATATATATATATATATATATATATATATATATATATATATATATATATATATATATATATATATATATATATATATATACATGTGTGTGTATGTATGTGTATATGTATATATAGTGAAGTGAAGTGAATTATAATTATATAGCGCTTTTCTCTAGTGACTCAAAGCGCTTTACATAGTGAAAACCCAATATCTAAGTTACATTTAAACCAGTGTGGGTGGCACTGGGAGCAGGTGGGTAAAGTGTCTTGCCCAAGGACACAACGGCAGTGACTAGGATGGCGGAAGCGGGGATCGAACCTGCAACCCTCAGGTTGATGGCACGGCCACTCTACCAACCGAGCTATACCGCCCATATATATATATATATATATATATATATATATATATATATATATACATGTGTGTGTATGTATGTGTATATGTATATATATATATATATATATATATATATATATATATATATATATATATATATATATATATATATATATATATATATATATATATATATATATATATACACATACCAAAGACTATAAAAATGGGAGCCATTACCTCCCTGCTTGACACTCAGCATCAAGGGTTGGAATTGGGGGTTAAATCACCAAAAATTATTCCCGGGCGTGGCCACCGCTGCTGCTCACTGCTCCCCTCACCTCCCATGGGGTGATCAAGGGTGATGGGTCAAATGCAGAGAATAATTTCGCCACACCTAGTGTGTGTGTGAAAATCATGGGTACTTTAACTTAACATACGTGTGTGTATTTATGTATATATATATATATATATGGACGTGTGTGTGTGTGTATATATATATATATATACACTACCGTTCAAAAGTTTGGGGTCACATTGAAATGTCCTTATTTTTGAAGGAAAAGCACTGTACTTTTCAATGAAGATAACTTTAAACTAGTCTTAACTTTTAAAGAAATACGCTCTATACATTGCTAATGTGGTAAATGACTATTCTAGCTGCAAATGTCTGGTTTTTGGTGCAATATCTACATAGGTGTATAGAGGCCCATTTCCAGCAACTATCACTCCAGTGTTCTAATGGTACAATGTGTTTGCTCATTGGCTCAGAAGGCTAATTGATGATTAGAAAACCCTTGCGCAATCATGTTCACACATCTGAAAACAGTTAAGCTCGTTACAGAAGCTACAAAACTGACCTTCCTTTGAGCAGATTGAGTTTCTGGAGCATCACATTTGTGGGGTCAATTAAACGCTCAAAATGGCCAGAAAAAGAAAACTTTCATCTGAAACTCGACAGTCTATTCTTGTTCTTAGAAATGAAGGCTATTCCACAAAATTGTTTGGGTGACCCCAAACTTTTGAACGGTAGTGTATATATATATATATATATAAATATATAAATATGTGTATGTATGTTTATGTACAAACCCCGTTTCCATATGAGTTGGGAAATTATGTGAGTTGTAAATATAAACGGAATACAATGATTTGCAAATCCTTTTCAACCCATATTCAGTTGAATATGCTACAAAGACAACATATTTGATGTTCAAACTTATAAACATTTTTTTTTGTGCAAATAATCATTAACTTTAGAATTTGATGCCAGCAACACGTGACAAAGAAGTTGGGAAAGGTGGCAATAAATACTGATAAAGTTGAGGAATGCTCATCAAACACTTATTTGGAACATCCCACAGGTGAACAGGCAAATTGGGAACAGGTGGGTGCCATGATTGGGTATAAAAGTAGATTCCATGAAATGCTCAGTCATTCACAAACAAGGATGGGGCGAGGGTCACCACTTTGTCAACAAATGCGTGAGCAAATTGTTGAACAGTTTAAGAAAAACCTTTCTCAACCAGCTATTGCAAGGAATTTAGGGATTTCACCATCTACGCTCCGTAATATCATCAAAGGGTTCAGAGAATCTGGAGAAATCACTGCACGTAAGCAGCTAAGCCCGTGACCTTCCATCCCTCAGGCTGTACTGCATCAACAAGCGACATCAGTGTGTAAAGGATATCACCACATGGGCTCAGGAACACTTCAGAAACCCACTGTCAGTAACTACAGTTGGTCGTTACATCTGTAAGTGCAAGTTAAAACTCTCCTATGCAAGGGGAAAACCGTTTATCAACAACACCCAGAAACGCCGTCGGCTTCGCTGGGCCTGAGCTCATCTAAGATGGACTGATACAAAGTGGAAAAGTGTTCTGTGGTCTGACGAGTCCACATTTCAAATTGTTTTTGGAAACTGTGGACGTCGTGTCCTCTGGACCATCCGGATTGTTATAGGCGCAAAGTGTAAAAGCCAGTATGTGTGATGGTATGGGGGTGTATTAGTGCCCAAGACATGGGTAACTTACACATCTGTGAAGGCACCATTAATGCTGAAAGGTACATACAGCTTTTGGAGCAACATATGTTGCCATCCAAGCAACGTTACCATGGACGCCCCTGCTTATTTCAGCAAGACAATGCCAAACCATGTGTTACATCAACGTGGCTTCATAGTAAAAGAGTGCGGGTACTAGACTGGCCTGCCTGTAGTCCAGACCTGTCTCCCATTGAAAATGTGTGGCGCATTATGAAGCCTAAAATAGCACAAGGGAGACCCCCGGACTGTTGAACAACTTAAGCTGTACATCAAGCAAGAATGGGAAAGAATTCCACCTGAGAAGCTTCAAAAATGTGTCTCCTCAGTTCCCAAACCTTTACTGAGTGTTGTTAAAAGGAAAGGCCATGTAGCACAGTGGTGAACATGCCCTTTCCTGACTACTTTGGCACGTGTTGCAGCCATGAAATTCTAAGTTAATTATTATTTGAAAAAAAAAAAAAAAAGTTTATGAGTTTGAACATCAAATATGTTGTCTTTGTAGCATATTCAACTGAATATGGCTTGAAAATGATTCGCAAATCATTGTATTCCGTTTATATTTACATCTAACACAATTTCCCAACTCATAGTGTGTGTGTGACTATCATTGGTACTTTAACTTTAACTTAACTTTAATGACAAAAAGCTGACATTTTACATTTTGTCACTTATAACACAAGTTTTGATATATAATTCTGTTTGTAGCATTTAAAAAAAATATATCAAAATGTCCCTCACATACTTAGACTTTTCAACGTTTGGATCAAATTTTCAGATTTTTTTCATTACATTATGTTTTTGTGTGCTATTTTTCCTACATTTTTACTAGGGCTGCACAAAAAAATCGATCCGCATCTGATGTTGATTAAAATTTTAGATCGATTCATAATTCATAATTTTATTTTTTTATAAAAAGAAAAAAAAATAGTATACATTTAAAAAAATATGTTTTCAGGCCATCTCCATGCAACCAGAAGGAGCCTTTCTAAACTGTATCCTGTTTCGAAAAGGTTTCATTATAATATATATAACTCAGTGGTGTAGTGGTTAGAGTGTCCGCCCTGAGATCAGTAGGTTGTGAGTCCAAACCCCGGCCGAGTCATACCAAAGACTATAAAAATGGGAGCCATTACCTCCCTGCTTGGCACTCAGCATCAAGGGTGGGAATTGGGGGTTAAATCACCAAAAATGATTCCCGGGCGCAGCCACCGATGCTGCTCACTGCTCCCCTCACCTCCCAGCGGGTGAACAAGGGGATGAGTCAAATGCAGAGGACACATTTCACCACACCTAGTGTGTCTGTGACAATCATTGGTACTTTAACTTTAACTTAACTTTAATTATTGTACCAAATAATACATTGCAAATCAAGAATCGACTCTGAATCGAATCGGAATTGGATGGAATCGTTAGGTCCCCAAAGATTCAGTCCCCTACAAAGCACGCGTGGGCTATTTTATCTTTTTGTTTTGGGAAAAAAAAACTTAAAACAGACATTTCCTGAACATTTAAATATGAAAAATTGTTTAATTTATTAGTTATTTTTCAGCTTTTACAGCTTTTGTCTTACTTTTTTTTTTTTTTTTTTTTTTCGACAATGTGCTGCAGGCCAAAAATGGCCCCCGGACCGCACTTTTGGACACCCCTGTCATAGCACATACCTTTCTGGTAACACTTCTCTCTATTTTTATCAGCAACTTGAAACAATACATTCAATAAAAACATTGATATTTATCAAGTTTGAACACATACCTATTCCACACAATGACAAATACTAATTGTTTTTAAATGAAAAATAATGATAGTTTATAAATGTTTGTCTGGTAAACAAAGAACGTACTTACTCCCTTAGTGCTGCTGGCGTTTACGTCCAAAAAAAGGTAATAATTCCCGAGAAGGTCGGCGTGTAGCAAAGTGCGCAGAGTGGAGTTACTGCTGCCGTCACGTGCGCCTTCCGGAAAAAGTCGCCCGCTCTCTCGTGAACGCGCATTTCCAGGCGAGCGTTACCCACTTCAGCTGTCGCCTCGTGCGCGGGGTTCACGTGCACGCCCCTGTCGCAGCTGGGAAAATACACGCCGCCAAAAATAGGACTCAAACACTTGGATAGCAATGTTAGCCTGCTTTCTGTGTGCGTCGCTCATCAAACTCTTCAGTCGTCGTTTTAATGATTTGTTCTTTCACATCAACTTTACTGGCGCAGGACGCTCTTATTTGCTTCTGAACATGCTGACATTTCTTGCCCCAGAATAGAGCGAAACCATTCTTCATCCAGGATGAATACTTTGGATCCCGCACCATCCTCTCAGATTAAAGCTGCCCTATCTAAAGCTGTCTCAGCTTCCCCTCAAACAAGAAGAGTTATGTTGGCCTGCAGTATATTGTGGAACTACAAGCGAACAAAACAAGAAATTATGCAAGAAAAAAAACCGGCAAAAAGATATCATTTAGTGCAGAGGTGTCCAAAGTGTGGCCAAGGGCCATTTGTGGACCACAGCTCGAGTTCTGTTGGTCTACGGCAGTGGTCCCCAACCCCCGATTGGTACCGGGCCGCGCAAGAAATAAAAAATGTTTTTTTAAAAAAAAAAATGTTTAATTTTAATTAAATCAACATAAAAAACACAATATATACATTATATATAGGGATGTCCGATAATGGCTTTTTGCCGATATCCGATATTCCGATATTGTCCAACTCTTTAATTACCGATACTGATATCAACCGATACCGATATCAACCGATATATGCAGTCATGGAATTAACACATTATTATGCCTAATTTGGACAACCAAGTATGGTGAAGATAAGGTACTTTTTAAAAAAAATAATAAAATAAGATAAATAAATTAAAAACATTTTCTTGAATAAAAAAGAAAGTACAACAATATAAAAAGAGTTACATAGAAACTAGTAATGAATGAAAATTAGTCAAATTAACTGTTAAAGGTTAGTACTATTAGTGGACCAGCAGCACGCACAATCATGTGTGCTTACGGACTGTATCCCTTGCAGACTGTATTGATATATATTGATATATAATGTAGGAACCAGAATATTGATAACAGAAAGAAAGGGGGAGGGAGGTTTTTTGGGTTGGTGCACTAATTGTAAGTGTATCTTGTGTTTTTTATGTTGATTTAATTAAAAAAAACAAAAACAAAAAAAATGATACCGATAATAAAAAAAACGATACCGATAATTTCCGATATTACATTTTAACGCATATATCGGCATCTCTAATTATATATCAATATAGATCAATACAGTCTGCAGGGATACAGTCCGTAAGCACACATGATTGTATTTCTTAATGAAAAAAAAGAAAAGAAATTGCACCCCGGTTTTCTAGCGTTGACCGGTCCCCAGCTACAAAAAGGTTGGGGACCACTGGTCTACGGTATATTGTTGAAATAAAAGCAAACACAATCATAATAATATGACCCCTTTAATGCGCCTTATAATCCGGTGCACCTTTTGTATGAAAATAGATAAATGGGTTATACTTGTATAGCGCTTTTCTACCCTAAAAGTACTCAAAGCGCTTTGACACTACTTCCACATTCACCCATTGTCAGGTTCAAACACTGATGACATCTATTAAACAAGACAAGAAGCAAGATATTAAAAAGAGACAGAATTCAATTTGGCTCAATTGAGGAGAGACGTCTGGACTGTACTCTTTGGACAGTCTCACCACGCTCTGACGAAAGATTGTACGCCTCCTCTTTTATTTGGACTTTCCCTGATTACAAGGCAACAGCTGTTTCTAAGGGATGGGGGTCGTAAACAGCCACTGCCTTTGGTTACAAAACAGTTCAAAGAAAAGGTCGTAAAACAGTTCAAAGAACAGGTCGCCTGGAGGGGAGTCTGATCCTGCTTCCGCTCCGCTTTGTAGTTCTCGGGTCAAGACAAAATCTTTCTGTGGATTACAATACATCAAAGAAACAGAACACCTTCATGTTGCTTCCCGACCTACACAGTGGAGTTTTACAAGCATTCTTCTTGGTAGGATCAAAGACAGCTTTGGTCCTCTCGCCGGGAACTCATTGAAACACAAAGTTTTGTTATAACTTAGATACAATTTGAGGAGAGACGCTTGGACACCTGTACCCTTGTACAGTGTCATTACGCTCTGCCAAAAGATTGCACGCCTCCTTGTTTTATTTGGACCTTCCCTAATCACATGGCCTTAGCTGTTTCTAAAGGACAAAGGTCGTAAACAGTTCACGGAAAAGGTCGGTTCAAAAAAGAGGTTGTAAAAGAGTTCAAAAAGAGGTTCGTAAACCAGTTCAAAAAGAGGTTCGTAAAACAGTTAGAATAGAGGTCGCCTGGAGGGGAGTCTGGTCCTGCTTCCTCTTCGCCTTTGTGGTTCTTGGGTCAGACAATATCTTTCTGTTGATTATAATACATGAAAGAAAACAGAAACACCTTCATGTTGCTTCCCCCCTTACACAGTGGAGTTTTACAAGCCTTACTCTTGGTAGGTTCAAAGACAGCTTTTGGTCTTCTCGCTGGGAACTCATTTCAACACAGAAGGTAAAACAAGTTGCTTTTGCATAATATTGTGAAACAAAAGGCCAGATAATATGTCTTACCTTATACACACACCATAATAATTATCCTATGTTTAATGCGCCGGCAATCCATCAAGCGGTGTGGCTTCATAGCTTACCAAAGTCGTACTAAAACATTTTGAAAAATGTTTGAGTGCCATATGTAATGTTCTATATTTACAATGGAATATTTAAAATGTTGGTGTTGCTTACTTGAGTTATATTGCGGTCTACACGTATCTCTTATGTGTGACTGTCGTCATATTGCAGTCTACACATATCTCTTATGTGTGACTGCCATCTACTGGTCACACTTATCATTAGACCATGTACCAAATAAAATTGCTCCGAGGTCGGTAAGCACAACCAGTATTATCCCGTACATTAGGCGCACCGGGTTATAAGGCGCACTGTCGACTTTTGAGAAAATTAAAGGATTTTAAGTGCGCCTTATAGTCGGAAAAATACGGTAATTTAGTGCAGAGGTGTCCAAAATGCGGCCCGGGGGGCCATTTGCATTCCGCAGCACATTCTAAAGATATTGTTACAAAAAATAACATACAGTAAAAAAAGTGGAATGAAAGAGCAAACAGGTGAAATGTAACAAGAAAAAGTTGCAATGGTGACTGTAATAACTGTAGAGAATGCATATATTTTTGATATACTTTGATGCTTTAGTACAGGGGTCACCAACGCGGTGCCCGCGGGCACCAGGTAGCCCGTAAGGACCAGATGAGTAGCCCGCTGGCCTGTTGTAAAAATAGCTCAAATAGCAGCACTTACCAGTGAGCTGCCTCTATTTTTTAAATTGTATTTATTTACTAGCAAGCTGGTCTCGCTTTGCTCGACATTTTTAATTCTAAGAGAGACAAAACTGAAATAGAATTTGAAAATCCAAGAAAATATTTGAAAGACTTGGTCTTCACTAACTGACAAAGAAACAGATAACAGATTTGGTGTCCAGTTCAAAGTGTGACATGATTTATTTAAAAATTTGAGAGTTGACTTTTGTATTTTACATGAGTTATTATTTGTACAAACATGGTGCAAAGTAATTCATGATTTGTTAAAAAATGTTAGTGGCTAGCTAGTTAAAATGGGATATTGTAATTTCACAAGACTGTTTTAGAAGTGATCATTTGAAAATGTTCAATTTGAAAAATGTGCACTTAGACTAAAATATAAAAATAAAGTGTTGCATATTGATATTTATCTGTTTCTATATATATTTATTGTGAGAAATCATTAAGATGATCAGTGTTTCCACAAAGATAAATATCATTAATTATTAATAATAACACAGAGTCAAAGGTAAATTGAGCAAATTGGCTATTTCTGGCAATTAATTTAAGTGTGTATCAAACTGGTAGCCCTTCGCATTAATCACTACCCAAGAAGTAGCTCTTGCTTTCAAAAAGGTTGGTGACCCCTGCTTTAGTATAACATTGTATTGTGTGATCATGCTCTTG
>NC_084749.1:8960733-9018233 GCF_033978785.1 Entelurus aequoreus
GAAAAAACGAAACTCAGTTGACAGTAAAAAGTCGTTGTCGCAATTGTTGGATATGACTTTAAACCATAAGCAAGCATGCATCAATATAGCTCTTGTCTCAAAGTAGGTGTACTGTCACCACCTGTCACATCATTTGGAGTCTTTTGGTGTTTTCCTTTGTGTAGTGTTTTAGTTATTGTCTCGCGCTCCTATTTTGTTGTTGATTGTCATGTCATGTACGGATGTACTTTGTGCACGCAGTCTCCGCTCCACACGCTTTAAGTTTTTTCTGTCGTCCAGCATTCTGTTTTTGTTTACTTTGTAGCCAGTTCAGTTTTACTATTGTTTTGCATAGCCATCCGTAAGCTTCAATGCCTTTTTCCTAGCGGGACTTGCCTTTTGTTCATTTTTGGTTTAAGCCAGGCCTGGGCAATTATTTTTACTCGGGGGCCAAATTTAGAGAAAAAAAATGTGTCTGGGGGCCGGTATATCTATTTTTTAGGAGAACTAATACAAAACCTCACCATAAGGTCTGATTGAATGCTCAAAATGTTATGACAGACCGCCTTAAAAACGGAATGGAATTTAAAAAATTTCTATGAACGATAAAACCCTGAATATTGAGAACATATGAACGTCACACCCCCTCTCAATCGACATATTTTACAATCAAGCCACAGCCACACCCACACTGCTTGGTGCCTCGTCTGACCTGCTGTGACGTAGATTACCATAGTAACTATACAGGGTTGTATGGTATGCGGGTATTAGTATAGTACCGCGGTACTAATGAATCATATTCGGTACCATACTGCCTCTGAAAAGTACCGGTCCGCCGCAGCCTAAGATTTTTTGTTAAAATAAAGCCAATATTGCAATTTTTCCTGGTCCCCTTTATTTAGAAAAGTACCGAAAAGTATCGAAATAATATTGGTATCAGGACAACACTTAGTCAATAAAATATCATGCAAAAGCACAGATTCCAACCATAGAAATACTCAGTATAGTTCAAGACTTACAGTCATTAGAAAACATCACTGCACATCATAATGGCAGCTACACTTTCCATCTTAAAGATGTAAAAAAATTATTTGGGAATGCCCGGCGGGCCAGATTGAAAAGCTTAACGGGCCGCATGTGGCCCCCGGGCCTTAATTTGCCCAGGTCTGGTTTAAGCGTTACATACTAAAAAAAGGTTGAAAAACACTGCGCTAGACAAAGGCACATTATTATAATTATTGATTTGCAAAAAATATTTTTTGGACCAATTAGGTGAAGTTGCATAATTTCCCACGGCACACCAGACAATATCTCACGGCACACTAGTGTGCCGCGGCACAGTGGTTGAAAAACACTGGTCTACATCAGGGTTTTTCAACCTTCTCTGAGCCAAGGCAAATTGTTTTCATTGACAAAATCTCGAGGCACACCACCAGCAAAAAACATTAAAAAATGAAACTCAGCAGCCGATTTTGACAGTAAAAAGTCGTTGTCGCAATTGTTGGATATGACTTTAAACCATAACCAAGCATGCATCAATATAGCTCTTGTCTCAAAGTAGGTGTACTGTCACCATCTGTCACATCATTTGGAGTCTTTTGGTGTTTTTCTGTGTTTTAGTTCTTGTCTTGCGCTCCTATTTTGTTGTTGATTGTCATGTCATGTACGGATGTACTTTGTGGACACATCTGCTGCTCCACACGCTGTAAGTCTTTGATGTCGTCCAGCATTCTGTGTTTGTTTACTTTGCAGCCAGTTCAGTTTTAGCTTTGCTTTACATAGCAATCCCTAAGCTTCGATGCCTTTTTTTTAGTGTCCCTTGCCTTTTGTTTATTTTTGGTTTAATATTCATGTTCATATTGTTGTTACTTCGCCAGCGTTTGTGGGTCTAATGGACCCGTTGCATTTTATGGCTTTTAATGCCTCACAATCAAACACTTTTATGTTAAAATACTGAACAGATGTTTACCATATCCCAATAAACATCTGTTCAGTATTTTAACATAAAAGTGTTTGATTGTGAGGCATTAAAAGCCCCAAAATGCAACGGGTCCATCAGACCCACAAACGCTGGCGGAGTAACAACAATATGAACGTTGCACGGAAAATTTCTATGCCAGTTTCTGCATCCCACAGGGATTCTTCTTTTGTGTTTCTGCACCTGCGGTTCCCACACAAGGTTGCAACATTGTTTGTCAACACTGTCTGCTCTCATTTTCTCGCACATTTGACCCTCTGATGTTCTGTGTACCTACACTCTGTCCTCCTCCTGTCTAGGCCTACTGTGGGTGTGTGTGTGCGTGTGGTACACAGAACATCAAATTCCACACTTCTATTAGCCCCGGACATCTTATATGTAATAGAAATGTGTAGGGGGGGTGTGGTCATTAAATATGTATTCTGATATATGCTCTTCACAGAAAATGAGCCGAAGTCAGTGAGTCTCAGTTTGAAAAATGTATTAATTGTATGATTTTTCTTTTAATAAAAAATGAAAACGGGTCCCACAGAGCCGAACACCACACAAGGGTTGAGCATTAGATACCTTTGTACCTGCACGCTGCCCCCCGCTGTCTTCTACATATTGTGATCACGACAAACCATGTTCCCAATATCTACAAAGCAATCAGCTACCTGCTGCCAACTACTGATATGGAAGAGTATTCCATGGTTACTCTGCCGATCTCTAGACTGTACAGACACTCAACAACGGCACATTTGCGGATTATAATTACTGGGGCAGCACAGTGGAAGAGGGGTTAGTGCATCTGCCTCACAATACGAAGGCCCTGAGCAGTCCTGGGTTCAATCCCGGGCTCGGGATCTTTCTGTGTGGAGTTTGCATGTTCTCCCTGTGACTGCGTGGGTTCCCTCCGGGTACTCCGGCTTCCTCCCACCTCCAAAGACATGCACCTGGGGATAAGTTGATTGGCAACACTAAATTGGCCCTAGTTTGTGAATGTGAGTGTGAATGTTGTCTGTCTATATCTGTTGGCCCTGCGATGAGGTGGCGACTTGTCCAGGGTGTACCCCGCCTTCCGCCCGAATGCAGCTGAGATAGGCTCCAGCGACCCCAAAAAGGGACAAGCGGTAGAAAATGGATGGATGGATGGGTTAGCAAAAATATTTTTAACCCAATTAGGTGAAATTACATTATCTCCTGCTGCACACCAGTCAATATCTCACGGTACACTAGTGTGCCGCAGCGTAGTGGTTGAAAAACGCTGGTCTAAAATGCGGGCCCTGGGCTTATTTTGAGTCTGTGTCTCGCTTTTCAGTGGCCCTCGGCAATTCCCGTGTGTTGTAATTCAGTATTATTGAGATATCCGTATTGTTAACTAAGATGTATGTTTTGTTCAGATAGCTCACAATATATATTGAGCTGTATTTGGAACTGCATTTATCACAGTGGCATCCTTCCATTTTTCACACCTGTACAATTTTTGGTGCAATAACAGTGTAGTGCAGTGTTTTTCAACCACTGTGCCAGTCTGGTGTGCCGTGGGAGATTGTCATTTCAGCTATTTGGGTTAAAAATATTTTTTGCAAACCAGTAATTATAATGCGCAAATAATGTGCCGTTGAGTGTCAGTGCTGTCTGGAGCTCGGCAGAGTAACTGTGTAATACTCTTCCATATCAGTAGGTGGCAGCAGGTAGCTAATTGCTTTGTAGACGTCGGAAACATGGTTTGTCATGATCACAATATGAAGATGAGAGCGGGAGGCAGTGTGAAGGTAAAAAGGTATCTAATGCTTAAACCAAAAATAAACAAAAGGTGAGTGCCCCTAAGAAAAGGCATTGAAGCTTAGGGAAGGCTATGCAGAACGAAACTAAAACTAAACTGGCTTACAAAGTAAACAAAAACAGAATGCTGGACGACAGCAAAGACTTACTGTGGAGCAAAGACAATGTACATCCAGACATGACAATCAACGATGTCCCCACAAAGGAGGATAAAAAGAACTGAAATATTCTTGATTGCTAAAACAAAGTAGATGCGGGAAATATCGCTCAAAGGAAGACATGAAACTGCTACAGGAAAATACCAAAAAAAGAGAAAAAGCCACCAAAATAGGAGCGCAAGACAAAAACTAAAACATTACACACAAGAAAACAGCAAAAAAGTCAAAATACGTCAGGGCGTGATGTGACAGGTGATGACAGTACACCTACTTTGAGACAAGAGCTACATTGATGTTCGCTTGGTTATGGTTTAAAGTCATATCCAACAATTGCGAGAACAACTTTTTACTGTCAACTGAGTTTTGTTTTTTAATGATTTCTGCATTTTTGTCAACGCAAAAAATGTGCCTTGGCTCAAAAAAAGTTGAAAAACACTGATATAGAGGATCTTTGACATGTTTTTTTTTTCAATTGGTCAAATAAAACAGCAGAGCGCTCCTGTCATACAGAGGATCTTTGACTAGCATTTGCCCTTTAGGGCAGACCTGGGCATTCTGCGGCCCATGTCCCTGTCCGGCCCGCGTGAGGCCAATTATAAATTACAAAATACATTTTAAAAAGTATCTATGTCGAGTGTGCAATACAACGGTGCTGCTTTTGTTTTGAAAATCGTTATTTGTATTACTTCCGTGTGGACGTATGCGTGATTGTGAGTGAATGTGAACAACTGCAGTCACAAATTACAAAATAAAGTTGAAAAAACATCTATGTCGTGCACGCAATACAACTGTGCTGCTTTTATTTTGAAAAGTATTATTTATGGGCGTGTGTCCGTGTGTAACCTGCGAGTGAAGGTGCACAGCGACAAGTGATGCACGGTTTACACCCGAGACGCTAAAAAGAGAAATGTTGATGATGAATGGCGTGTTTCCAACAAGACATGAACTGCAAAGCAACGTTCCCTCTAAGGTGCGTGCCTGTGCAATTGTGCACTGTTCAAGCGTCCGCTGCGCGCAGCAAATATATGCCGCGCACCAAATCAAATCCCATCTGAATTCTAAACAAAATAAACATATTTATTCGATGTAATTTTGCAATGCAACTTTGAGTGACAGTGACAACAAGTGGCCCGAACGGTGTTCGTCAACACCGTTCAATTGAACACTGTTCAATTATTGTAACGTCTATCGAGATGCTTCAAGGACAGGAATTATATCGATCACTTTATTGAGCAAAACTGTTTATATTCGGACATAACCACACCAAAAACATGAGTAAAACAATTCTATCTCGAAAAACTAGTCATTTTCTGCCGTACAAACCAGGCCAAAACCAACTTGTCATCTGTCACCAACACGCATAGCACTAAACCACTGGTGCGTTTATGGCCACACAAAAAGTCGGACAACTCAAACACCACACAAAGTTACACTATGACTCCTCAGTCATACGTGTGCTTATTTTACTGTCATTTATTATTAATGTTAATTTATTTATATTAGTCATGGAATGCTGTTACACACACTATGTTGAAGTATTACTATTAATTATTATTATTATTATTATTATTATTATTATTATTTATCTTACGGTATATATCAAAAATAATATTGAGCAAAATTTAATTGAAATATTGTCGATGTGGCCCTCCAGCAGTGCTCGGGTTGCTCATGCGGCCCCCGGTAAAAATTAATTGCCCACCCCTGCTTTAGGGCCTAAAAAACAATAGAGTACTCTTCATATATACTGTGGAAGATTGTTGGCTTTTTTTTGACTGGTCTCTTCAAACAAAAGAGTACGCCTAAAGGATCTTGGGCTTGCGTTTTTGCATGTTGTCCCTGTAACAGCAGAGCGCTCCTGCTGTTATGGTTTGAATTCATATTCAACAATTGCGACGACGACTTTTTACTGTCAATATCGAGTTCAATTTTTTTAATGATTTTTGCTGGTGGTGTGCCTTTTGGATTTTTTCAATGAAAAAAATGTGCCTTGGCTCAAAAAAGGTTGATGTAGTGGATAAAGTGCATTTCAGGCACCTTTTTTTTTTTTATTTAAAAAAATGTGAAAAGCGTTTTTCTCCCCTTCACAAGACATCTTTTGGGGTATGGCATACACTCTAACACAACAAGTTTATCTTCACGCCAACCATAACAACATTTGACCTCTGTCTTGCACGCCGTCACAGCCTCCCTAGGGGATGAGACTCCATCCTTCATATCAGTGTCTGCGGCTCTGGGATCGTTGACAACCTTGGCTGCGCGTTGGCTCAGGATGGCGCATGGAGGACCCCCGCTTGACCACGTCCTGCAGGACCTCAAGCAGCGCTTCCCAGAGATCCCGGAAGGGGTAGTGTCACAATGCCTTTTGCAGGTACATGCCTAAAACCCCTAAACCCCGGCATTACGTTCAACAAATTGTATGTTAGTGTGAATTGTGATTGTTTTTGTGCGACCATATTTCGGTCTGTACTAGGGATGTCCGATAATGGCTTTTTGCCGATATCCGATATGCCGATATTGTCCAACTCTTTAATTACCGATACCGATATCAACCGATACCGATATCAACCGATATATACAGTCGTGGAATCAACACATTATTATGCCTAATTTGGACAACCAGGTATGGTGAAGATAAGGTACTTTTTAAAAAAATGAATCAAATAAAATAAGATAAATACATTAAAAACATTTTCTTGAATAAAAAAGAAAGTAAAACAATATAAAAACAGTTACATAGAAACTAGTAATTAATGAAAATTTGTAAAATTAACTGTTAAAGGTTAGTATTATTAGTGGACCAGCAGCACGTACAATCATGTGTGCTTACGGACTGTATCCCTTGCAGACTGTATTGATATATATTGATATATAATGTAGGAACCAGAATATTAATAACAGAAAGAAACAACCCTTTTGTGTGAATGAGTGTAAATGGGGTGGGTTGGTGCACTAATTGTAAGTGTATCTTGTGTTTTTTATGTGGATTTAATAAAAAAAATTTAAAAAACGATACAGATAATTTCCGATATTACATTTTAACGCATTTATCGGCCGATAATATGGGCAGACCGATATTATCGGACATCTCTAGTCTGTACCTAACCGTCTGCTAGTAGCATGGCGTCGTTTTCATAATGCATGAAGCCACATTCGCCGAGCACTTGAATAAGTACACCTGCACAGTCCAAGTCAAACATATGGCCTTTGTAGACAAAAAAAAACTGTTAGCAACATGTGTATATTTGTAGTGTAGTTTGTTGTTGGTTGCTAATAGAGGAACTTAGTGTGATGTTAGTGCTACAAAGTGTGGAGTTTTAAAGGAGTACTTCTCTCTGTCAATGTATAAATGAGGAACAAGGTTGGAGCTAGGGCTGGGCGATATGGCCTTTTATTAATATCTCGATATTTTTAGGCCATATCACGATACACGATATATATCTCCATATTTTGCCTTAGCCTTGAATGAACACTTGATGCATATAATCACAGCAGTATGATGATTCTATGTGTCTACATTCAAACATTCTTCTTCATACTGCATTAATATATGCTCATTTTAAACTTGCATGCAGAGAGGGAAATCACAACTAAGTCAATTTAGCAAAAGTGTATTTATTAAACTGTTATTAAGCAGTGTCACAAACATTCATGTCATTTCCAAAACAGAAAGTGCAAGATTGTCGGAGACATTTTAAAACAAGCTATTAGTGCACTTTTGTGCATGACGTCACTAAGATGACATATTAAAATGCACTTTTTGTACAGAACGCCACTACAATAGTTTAAAACAAATAAAGTGCACTTTTGTGCATGATGTCACACAAGATATTTCAATAAGTGTCAAATAAAAATGAGCTGCATAATAGGAAATCAAATAGTGTATGTCCTTCGCTATGTGGTAGGTTCCTGCGGACGTTATCTCCATCTGTTGTTGACTATTTTTTTCATACGGTGTTGATGTGGAAATGCTTCGGCATTTTGTTGGTGTGGCACCGGCCGAGATGTTGACGAGGAGTTTCAAGAACTCTTCATTCTCTAGCGGGTGACTTTTCAAATGATGCTACATTAGCAGTGCTGCTACTTTTTGTAGCAACGCTTTTGCCGCATACTTGACATATTACGGTTGTCTGTTCGACATCTTTCCGCTTGAAGCCAAACCACCGCCAGACGATGGACTCCGTGCTGTTTTTCCTAGGAATTAATTCTTCTTCCTTCATTTGTTACCAGATTCGCACCTTCTTTCTCTTGTATTACCACTCGCACCGCACCGTTAGCACCACAGCTAATGTTACCCGTGTCGCTACCTCTCTGCTCCGCGAGGGCGTGTTATGTGCAACGTCATGTTGCACGCGCGACAGTATGTGACGTATGTAAGAAGGTGCGCTCGTTTTACGTCTCAGTGAGAAGTTGAGACAATAAATAGTGAGAAACGCCTGTAGTGTAATGCCCGCAGCTAAAAACAACTGCGTGAGAACTAGGGGTGTAACAATACACAAACATTTCGGTTTGGTACGTACCTCGGTTTCGAGGTCACGGTTCGGTTCATTTTCGGTACAGTAAGAAAACAACAAAATATACAATTTTTGGTTATTTATTTACTAAATTTGTAAACAATGGCTTTATCCTTTTAACATTGGGAACACTAATAATTCTGCCCGCGTTAATCAACATTAAACTGCCTCAAGTTGTTGCTCAGATTAAATAAAATGACAAAACTTTCTTCTACATATAAAAAGTGCAACATTAAACAGTTTCAAGTCAACTCATCATGTTTAATTTATTAAAGCATTTGGGAAGCCAGTAGTTGATTTGTATTATGTAAATGTTATATTTGTATCAACATGTGATAGCAGGGACCCTGACATTCAAAACTAGGCTGCTGCATTACTAATGATTAATGTAACTATAGCTGAAAAAATAGTACAATAGCAATAGGAGGGACTATTCATCCCTGAACACCATGGAGTTCATGTAGGCTTAATGATGCAGTTACATTATTATATCAACTATCAGAGGCAGAAACTCTTCATTTAACATAATGTCCTTTTTTTGTTGCTTCAACACAGCTCAATCAACACAGAAAAAGGTAAATTGAAATAACAGACAGACAGGGCTTTGCTGTCCGTAACACACACACACACGCACACACACACACACCGCAAAATGAGCTAACGTTACGCTAAAAGCGAATTAGCCTTCACCTCAAGCCAGGACTGCGAGCGAGCTGAGCTGCCTTTTATATTTCTAGAAGGTCAACGGGCTCATAGTGATGTTACTAGTAGTTGACTGGGAGGTGTTTATTATAATTTGGGGAGAGTCAGCTGCCTGATGCTTACCTGCTAAACGCTAAGCACTGACTACATGCGCTCTGAATACGCACTGCTGATTGGCTGTTACCGCTCTGTTTGTAACCAATCAGATGGTTGTGTTGGTGGGACAATGCTGGGTGCTGTGTAGAGGACTGATAGAGACAGAGGCAGAAAGAAGCGGAGGCGGCTACTTAATATGTCCGTGTGGAATCTCGTTCGGTACACCTCCAAACCGAAACCCCCGTACCGAAACGGTTCAATACAAATACACGTACCGTTACACCCCTAGTGAGAACGCATACTCGAGTGTCACGATATAGTCATTTTCTATATCGCACAGAGACAAACCCGCGATATATAGAGTATATTCCATGTATCGCCCAGCCCTAGTTGGAGTCTAAGGCCATGTCCACACGGATACTTAAAAAACGCATACCGTATTTTCTGGACCATAGGGCGCACCGGATTATAAGGCGCACTGCCAACGAGTGGGTCTATTCAAGTCTCTTTTCATACAAAAGACACAGCGGATTATAGGGTGCATTAAAGGGATTTTTTTCTAGATGTAAAATACTTTCTTGTGGTCTACATAACATGTAATGGTGGTTCTTTGGTCCAAATGCTGCATAGATTATGTTTTACAGATCATCTTCAAGTCGCTTTCTGACAGTCTCTTCAGGACGCGCCGTTTTGTGGCCGGTCTTATTTACGTGTTTTGGATACGATTGCTGTCGGACCTCCAGCTGATGGGACAACTTTGACAAGCAAGACTTTTTGCTCTGCGTCACAAGAAATGTGCAACATTATCTTATGTTTTTAATCCTTATGTAACGACAGATCATGAAGTTAACTTGCGTGTTGCTTCCATTTGTGTAGATGGAGACGGGCGCGACCGAGCGACTACAAAAAACAATGAAGTAGCCTCCTCCTTGTAGTGTGTACTGATGTTAAAGACAATATACACTTTTAATATATCACTATATCCTCCTTGTAGTGTGTACTGATGTTAAAGACAATATACACATGTCATATATCACTATATCCTCCTTGTAGTGTGTACTGATGTTAAAGACAATATACACTTTTAATATATCCTCCTTGTAGTGTGTACTGATGTTAAAGACAATATACACTTTTAATATATCACTATATCCTCCTTGTAGTGTGTACTGATGTTAAAGACAATATACACATGTCATATATCACTATATCCTCCTTGTAGTGTGTACTGATGTTAAAGACAATATACACTTTTAATATATCCTCCTTGTAGTGTGTACTGATGTTAAAGACAATATACACATGTCATATATCACTATATCCTCCTTGTAGTGTGTACTGATGTTAAAGACAATATACACTTTTAATATATCACTATATCCTCCTTGTAGTGTGTACTGATGTTAAAGACAATATGCACTTCATTGCACATGTAATATAACACTACATTGATTACTAATACAGTGTTGGCGCTAGGAATTTTCATCAAGTCATAAAAATGGAGTCCCACCGTACATTTTTGGGGTCCCACTTTTTTGTAACCGTTTTGAAAACAAATGATAAATGTATGCATTATCCTGTTGTATCTCACGTTCTATGTTGTTTTCGAAAAAGGTTGTCATAAACGTTACTTAATTCATTATAAAAATAATACAAAAGAAAACAAATTTTTATGCATTTGTAAATTCATTCAGTTATAAACGTTCATTCACTTTCTTCTTTCCTTCGTGGATGTAAACTTTATCGCTACGCCCCAAAAATCAAAGTTCTCTGGCTGACGAGGACCGCTGACTGCATATTTTACCAGAATACCCTTATGAGCATTACATATATCAAAATCAAGTACCTACTGTACTGTTTACTTGTTGAAATACCTTTTTTTAGAGCAAATATCTACCCCAACGACCAGTTTGCTGCTGCCAAAAATTTGAAGGGTATTTCAACAAGTAAATATTACAGTAGGTACTTGATTTTGATACATCTAATGCTCATAAGGGTATTCTAGTAAAATATGCAGAGATAAGATGTGTCAGTATCAAAATATTACTTGAAATCAATTTTTGGCAGCAGCTAAGTGGTTGTTTAGGTAGATTTTAGCTTTGTAAAGAGTATATCAACAAGTAAACATTACAGTAGGTACTTGATTTGATATATGTAATGCTCATAAGTAGAGATGTCCGATAATATCGGCAGGCCGATAAATGCTTTAAAATGTAATATCGGAAATTATCGGTATCAGTTTCAAAAAGTAAAATGTATGACTTTTTAAAAGGCCGCTGTGCACACGGACGTAGGGAGAAGTACAGAGCGCTAAAAAACCTTAAAGGCACTGCCTTTGCGTGCCGGCCCAATCACATAATATCTACGGCTTTTCACACACACAAGTGAATGCCATGCATACTTGGTCAACAGCCATACAGGTCACACTGAGGGTGACCGTATAAACAAGTTTAACACTGTTACAAATATGCGCCACACTGGGAACCCACACCAAACAAGAATGACAAACACATTTCGGGAGAACATCCGCACCGTAACACAACAGAACAAATACCCAGAACCCCTTGCAGCACTAACTCTTCCGGGACGCTACAATATACACCCCCCCCCGCTCCCCCCTGTGATGCCCCGCTGGATGCATTAAACAATAACAAGGTTTTCCAAAATAAATCAACTCAAGTAATGGAAAAAAAGTGCCAACATGGCACTGCCATATTTATTATTGAAGTCACAAAGTGCTTTTTTTTTTTTAACATGCCTCAAAACAGCAGCTTGGAATTTGGGACATGCTCTCCCTGAGAGAGCATGAGGAGGTTGAAGTGGGCGGGGTTAAGGCGGGGGGTGTATATTGTAGCGTCCCGGAAGAGTTAGTGTTGCAAGGGGTTCTGGGTATTTGTTGTGTTGTGTTTAGGTTGTGTTACGGTACGGATGTTCTCCCGAAATGTGTTTGTCATTCTTGTTTGGTGTGGGTTCACAGTGTGGCGCATATTTGTAACAGTGTTAAAGTTGTTTATACGGCTACCCTCAGTGTGACCTGTATGGCTGTTGACCAAGTATGATTGCATTCACTTGTGTGTGTGAAAATCCGTAGATATTATGTGATTGGGCCGGCACGCAAAGGCAGTGCCTTTAAGGTTTATTGGCGCTCTGTACTTCTCCCTACGTCCGTGTACACAGCGGCGTTTTAAAAAGTCATACAGTTTACTTTTTGAAACCGATACCGATAATTTTCGATATCACATTTTAAAGCATTTATCGACCGAGAAAATGCCGAGATGCCTAGAGATGTCCGATAATATCGGACATCTCTAGTTGCGGCTTTATATTATTGTGTTGTGTTGTTTGTATTTGTTGTGGCTTTTGCATTTGTGCTGTAGCTGAAAGTTTTTGTGTTGTAATTTGTGACATTGTCTTGTGGCATTTGCATTTTTTTTTTTTTTTTCTTGACCACCCTAGGTATCCGCCATTTTTGTTTTGATGACGCCACAGACGGCAGACAGACTTAATGTTTAACGTCATTAAAATTGCTAAACTTCATGTAAAGTCTGCGGTTTTTCAATGTTTTCTTTTTTCTAGTATTGATAAAATCGATCAATGCCTATCTGGCAAACTTGCGGAGCACAGATCGACATACTTGAAATTTAGGAATATAAACCGATCTATTGCTGTATCGTTTAATCACCACACCCCTTTTAATACACTGTTTAAGACCTTTTAAATACCATGAACATAATCGGAGCCCTCTAAACATGAAACAGCCTTATAGTCACCTCTACACCTATTTCATCCAATATGGTGTGTGTTGGTTACGCTACTCACTCGTAGCATGGAAAATCCTTCAAGCGTCATTGCGATGGTTGTCACCCGGCCACTACAACACGACCACGACTTGGAAACACTTCATCACGTCTTGGGTCATTCCTCTAAGTTAGAACTGGGCCTTGAGTGCTGAAACCTTGTTGTTCTGCCAAAACTTCATAGCTACGATCATTAGCATTGTGTGTCCTGTATTGTCATTTCTAAAGCCAAGGCTATGTTATTGATGTGGAAGAAGAAGTGCATCAACAGAGTTCATCTCCACTTAGCATTGCCCAGACTGCTAATACCTGAGAGCAGTCTTGTTAGCATTAAGTATTGCTACTGGTCCGTTTCACGGCTCGTCTTTTCATCTTGCTCACGTCGACGGCCCATCAAAAATGGGGTGATCTGAGATTGTCGCGGTGGAGACGCTGTAGCACCAAGATTAGCCGCCTGTTAGCAACCTGGAAACGGGAGTACCGCCTTGTGAATATCTTCACGCCATTATCACAACATCGATAATAGAAAGTAAGACAAGTACTGCACTGTAAGGCGTAGGTTTTATTGTCAACATTAGGTTAGTCGAGTTATTTTGTCATGGCTGTCGTATGCACGCCTTCAATTTAACACTGCAGTTGCTGCTGAATGAAGGTCAAATGAGTAAAACATCATTTAAATGCGTTGCCTGTTGACGCAGTAATCATTCTTGGGACGGTTTCACCTGACAATGACTTTCAACTGCACCCGCAATTAAGTATTGACTCAGCAGCACCTTGATCATGTGACACTGCCAATTTTTTTCTTGACTGTGATTTGGCAGGTAAAACACACCTTATGAAAACTTTTAGTGGGCAAACTAAAGTGGCTACCAATTGTGTTCTTAACCAAAAATGGTATTGTCTGCGTACAGCATGAAAACTAACGCACACAAACTTTGTTGTATGCATTCTAACTGGTAGGGCTGCAACAACTAATAGATTAAAATCGATTATAAAAATAGTTGGCGATTAATTTAGTCATCGATTTGTTGGATCTATGCTATGCGCATGCGCAGAGGCAATTTATTTTTTTAATTTTTTTAAAATAAACCTTTATTTATAAACTGCAACATGTACAGACAGCTGATAAACAATCAAAATAAGTATGGTGCCAGTATGCTGTTTTTTTTCAATAAAATACTGGAAAGGATAGAAATGTAGTTTGTCTCTTTTATTCGATTATTAATCGATTAATCGAATTAACAATCGACAGATTAATCGATTATCAAATTAATCGTTAGTTGCAGCCCTAATAACTAGTAAATAAACTCTTGCAAAAGTCAGCTAACAATAGTCAACAGGAGTCGCTCTATTCCGCCTATAAAGCGCTCAAAAAACCTCCATCGAGATTTTATGTACAAAACTCAAAAGCAGTGAAGTCACGTTGTGTAAATGGTAAATAACAACCGAATACAATGATTTGAAAATTCTTTTCAACTTATATTCAATTGAATATGCTGCAAAGACAAGATATTTAATATTCAAACCGAGAAACTTATTTTTTTTTTGCAAATAATCATTAACTTAGAATTTAATGGCAGCAGCACGTTGCAAAAAAGTTGGCACAGGGGCCTTTTTACCACTGTGTTACATGGCCTTTCCTTTTAACAACACTTAGTAAAGGTTTGGGAACTGTGGAGACACATTTTTGAAGTGAAATTCTTTCCCATTCTTGGTTGATGTACAGCTTAAGTTGTTTAACAGTCTCCCTTCTGATATTTTAGCCTTCATATTGCACCACACATTTTCAATGGGAGACAGGTCTGGACTACAGGCAGGCCAGTCTAGTACCCGCACTCTTTTACTATGAAGCCACGCTGTTGTAACACGTGGCTTGGCATTGTCTTGCTGAAATAAGCAGGGGCGTCCATGATAACGTTGCTTGGATGGCAACATATGTTGCTCCGAAACCTGTATGTACCTTTCAGCATTAATGGTGCCTTCACAGATGTGTAAGTTACCTATACCTTGGGCACTAATACACCCCCATACCATCACAGATGCTGCCTTTTACACTTTGCGCCTGCAACAATCCCAATGGTTCTTTTTCCTCTTTGGTCCGGAGGACACAACGTCCGGTTTCCAAAAACAATTTGAAATGTGGAATCGTCAGACCACAGAACGCTTTTACACTTTGCATCAGTCCATCTTAGATGAGCTCGTGTCCAGCGAAGCCGGCGGCGTTTCTGGGTGTTGTTGATAAATGGCTTTGGCTTTGCATAGTAGAGTTTTAACTTGCACTTACAGATGTAGCGACCAACTGTAGTTACAAACAGTGGTTTTCTGAAGTGTTCCTGAGCCCATGTGGTGATATCCTTTACACACTATCGCTTTTTCATGCAGTACCGCCTGAGGGATCGAAGGTCATGGGCCTTGCTGCTTACGTGCAGTGATTTCTCCAGATTCTCTGAACCTTTTGATGATATTACGGAGCGTAGATGGTGAAGTCTTTAAATTCCTTGCAATACCTGGTTGAGAAATGTTTTTCTTAAACAATGTGCTCAGGCATTTGTTGACAAAGTGGTGACCCTCGCCCCGTCCTTGTTTGTGAATGACTGAGCATTTCATGGAAGCTGCTTTTATACCCAATCATGGCACCCACCTGTTTCCAATTAGCCTGTTCACCTGTGGGATGTTCCAAATAAGTGTTTGATGAGCATTCCTCAACTTTCTCAGTCTTTTTTGCCACTTGTGCCAGCTTTTTTGAAACATGTTGCAGGCGTCAAATTCCAAATGAGCTAATATTTCTAAAAAATAACAAAAGTTTTCCAGTTGGAACGTTAAGTATCTTGTCTTTGCAGTCTATTCAATTGAATACAAGTTGAAAAGGATTTGCAAATCATTGTACTCTCTTTTTATTTACCATTTACACAACGTGACAACTTCACTGCTTTTGGGTTTTGTACATGCTATAAATATATATGTAATGTATAGCAACATTCATAACAACATGTTATATTTACGTATTTAGCTCATTTTAAGCATACGGTGGCGCATTAATTTCAGAGACGCATCACAACGTTCGCTTTCCCTTCAACAACACTACTAATTAGAGGTGGGGGAAATAATCGATTTTTAGATACATCGCAATTCGGACATTGTTTAGTAAAAGTCAATAATCGATTCTCCATTTATTTATTTTTTATATGTAAATAAAGTAATGCAGACATTTCTCAAATTTGGCTGACTGCAGCGAGCCACCTCTCTGAGAGAACCAACTAGCGCCTTTATTTTAGGACACTTATGTTCCAGTTCTGCACACATTTCCATTAATTTCATAAATGTAATGGGATTTAATTGAACCGTTTATTACAAATGCACCGTTTTTTTAAAGTTGCAACTTGCAAGTGATAAACGCTTATTTAGTGACGAGGAAATAAATGTAAAACTGCATTAATATATATATATATAAATTAAAGATGCATCAATGTTGGATTTTTAATCGAATCATAGCTCCTAATTGTAATTGAATCGTGAGGTGCCAAAGATTCCCACCTCTACTACTAATCCTGACAGACTTCCAGGGAGACATAAACTTATATTTTTAGCCTGAATATGAGGTGGTTGAGCGAGAAGTTTTAGAGTGCTAAACAGATGCAGCTTTAGTGAAACACTAAGCATCATGTAGCAGTATTGCTAAATGCTAAGCAAGAAATACAAACAATAAAACAATCACTTATTGCACAATGTCTCCTTTCACTGGGATGTTTACTGTATTTTCCTGGCCATAGAGCACACCAGTATATAACCGGCACCCACTACATTTTTGAAGAAAAAAATAATTTTCCCGTATATTCGCCGCACCGGACTATAAGTCGCAGATATACACGTTGTGAAATGAGTCATTTACATAGAAATATTCTGTAAATGGTTATTTACGTACCTTTTAATTGTTTTCAAACAGTGTCTGTAACACGGCAGTAAAACGGCTGATTGAACAAAACAGAAGTCATGGTCATAGACCCACTGGCTGAAAAAATAAAAAATAGCAGTATTGCTAAATGCTAAAGAAAGGAGCAAAAACTACGGACATAATAAAAAAAATCACTTACTTTAAAAAAAAAAAAAAAAGACCCACTGGCTGTGCAAGCTAGCTCTCCAATTAGCTAAACAGACCCAATAACTCCACGGCGACGTTTTACTCATTTTACTGAGGAATTTGTGAAAATGAAACAATACAAAAAGAATGACATTGTAAGTTAATAATACAGACACTCGTAAACATGTTAGCATATTAGCTAATGCTAATGACGCTAGCTTTATCACATTACAATAGCACGTACAAATATGCATGAAAACACTCCTACAGACATCACACATGGGAAGGTTTAGTGAGTGAGAATTGTTAGTTATATTGTAAAACTTACAAACATTGCTTTGAGTGATGAATGAAGAATCGTTTTGAGCAGAAACCCTGTGGACGGTTTTACTTCCGGTTTAAAGCATTAAAACAAGAATAACATTTTCAATCCGCAATACTTGCAGTGAGCGAACTTGTCCAAAAGATGGCACCATAACACAAACAATAACACACCTTTTCAATGTCTTTGCTTGGGTTTTCATGTAAACTTTTGAACACGAAACATTATGGCTGTTGGCAAAAAAAAATCCATAAATTAGCCACAGGGTTAAAAGCGTAGGAAAAACTAAGTGGTTTACAGTCCGGAATTTACGGAATATCTTCTCGTTTAGATGAACAATTACTCATAATCCTCACACAGGTTTAAGAAAAAAGAGGTGCCGCAAACCAGCGTCCTTTCCTGTCTTTTTTGCCATCTTCGGTTCTAAGTTGAATGTCAAAGTTGACCAACTTCTCGGTTTATGTCCACAACCTACTATACAGGTGAGAGACATGATGTATAATCCAGAACAGTGGTCACCAACCTTTTCAAAAACCAAAGCTAGATCTACCCCTGCATCCACTGTTATAACTATGTTGTTATCATATATACATGTGTTCATCCTATGCTTACTTATGGGACATGAGTCACATGGTTGTCTTACGTCAGAACCGGGAGTAGTGAAACCAGCTGTTCACCTAGCGGGTTTATCCTGTGTGATAGAAGAAGTTCTTCTTTAGCTGCCGCCTTGTTTTATCAAGAGCTGTTTAATGTTGGATGCAAGAAAATGTCCGATGCGTTGCAACAGTCCGCCTTGATGCATTGTTGCAGCGCGATGATTTATGAGCATGTCATGCAGTGTGCGGGTTTGCAAGACGAGCGGGTGTAACGCAAGGCCGCGCTCGGAGGGTGTGGCCGCGCTGTGGAGAGAGGCTGAAGAGAAAGAGGCGAGGCATATTCAGGTGTTAAAATGCTTGCCTGATAGCGGGTCTGTTGGTAATTCTCTGGGTGGGAGTGTCATAAAAACACATAATTTTTTCTGATATTTTTGCGATCTACCGGGAGGGACCCAAAGATCGACCGGTCGATCGGGATGGCGACACTTGATCTAAAATGAACGTTTGCCAATTTAGAGGCCATGCAGCATGTTATAATGGTCTCCTGCTGGCCCCACTCTCACTATTATGTTAGATCCACTATGGACTGGACTCTCACTATTATGTTAGATCCACTGTGGACTGGACTCTCACTATTATGTTAGATCCACTACGGACTGGACTCTCACTATTATGTTAGATCCACTATGGACTGGACTCTCACTATTATGTTAGATCCACTATGGACTGGACTCTCACTATTATGTTAGATCCACTATGGACTGGACTCTCACTATTATGTTAGATCCACTATGGACTGGACTCTCACTATTATGTCGGATCCACTATGGACTGGACTCTCACTATTATGTCAGATCCACTATGGACTGGACTCTCACTATTATGTTAGATCCACTATGGACTGGACTCTCACTATTATGTTAGATCCACTATGGACTGGACTCTCACTATTATGTTAGATCCACTATGGACTGGACTCTCACTATTATGTTAGATCCACTATGGACTGGACTCTCACTATTATGTTAGATCCACTATGGACTGGACTCTCACTATTATGTTAGATCCACTATGGACTGGACTCTCACTATTATGTTGGATCCACTATGGACTGGACTCTCACTATTATGTTAGATCCACTATGGACTGGACTCTCACTAGTATGTTAGATCCACTATGGACTGGACTCTCACACTATTATGTTAGATCCACTATGGACTGAACTCTCACTATCATGTTAGATTCACTATGGACTGGACTCTCACTATTATGTTAGATCCACTATGGACTGGACTCTCACTATTATGTTAGATCCACTATGGACTGGACTCTCACTATTATGTTAGATCCACTATGGACTGGACTCTCACTATTATGTTAGATCCACTATGGACTGGACTCTCACACTATTATGTTAGATCCACTACGGACTGGTCTCTCACTATTATGTTAGATCCACTATGGACTGGACTCTCACTATTATGTTAGATCCACTACGGACTGGACTCTCACTATTATGTTAGATCCACTATGGACTGGACTCTCACTATTATGTTAGATCCACTATGGACTGGACTCTCACACTATTATGTTAGATCCACTATAGCAGACGCGCTATCCGACGCTAGCCGCCGACCGCATCGATGATCGGGTGAAGTCCTTCGTCGCGCCGTCGATCGCTGGAACGCAGGTGAGCACGGGTGTTGATGAGCAGATGAGGGCTGGCGTAGGTGGAGCGCAAATGTTTTTATCATAGCTCTGACGAGGTCCCGTAGCTAAGTTAGCTTCAATGGCGTCGTTAGCAACAGCATTGCTAGGCTTCGACAGGCGGCACAGCATTAACCGTGTGGTTACAGGTCCAGTGTTTGGTTCGGTGTCTCCTGATAGTAGTATTGTTGATCTTCTGTCTATCCTTCCAGTCAGGGGCTTATTTATTTTGTTTCTATCTGCATTTAAGCACGATGCTATCAAGTTAGCTCCGTAGCTAAAGTGCTTCACCGATGTATTGTCGTGAAGATAAAAGTCACTGTGAATGTCCATTTTGCGTTCTCGACTCTCATTTTCAAGAGGATATAGTATCCGAGGTGGTTTAAAAAAGATACGTCCTGCACTGCACTCCAGTCCTTCACTCTCACGTTCCTCATCCACAAATCTTTCATCCTCACTCAAATTAATGGGGTAATCGTCGCTTTCTTGGTCCGAATCGCTCTCGCTGCTGGTGTAAACAATGGGGAAATGTGAGGAGCCCTTCAACCTGCGACGTCACGCTACTTCCGGTACAGGCAAGGCTTTTTTATCAGCGACCAAAAGTTGCGAACTTTATCGTCGATGTTCTCTACTAAATCCTTTCAGCAAAAATATGGCAATATCGCGAAATGATCAAGTATGACACATAGAATGGATCTGCTATCCCCGTTTAAATAAAAAAAATTAATTTCAGTAGGCCTTTAACCTGGGTTCGATGGAACCCTAGGGGTTCGGTGAGTCGGCTTCAGGGGTTCGGCGGAGGTCAAGACACACCCGACTCATTGTGTAAACAAAAACTTCTCCCTATTGGCGTATTGTGGATACCCTCAAACAATGTTCCCTCTAATTTTCCATATGCGTGAGCAAACGCAAAAACTCCTTGAGTATTCAGTGGAGCACATGTGAGCACACCTGTCCCAAACCTGACTAAATTACAAATGTTTTATTATTATAATCAAATGACAGCTGTCATTTCCATGAGATTATTTTAAAATACAAGTGTTTTGGCCCACTTGCAATGACAATAACAAAAAATATTGTTTTTCATGAGCTGTGTACTAGTATTGTGTCTGGGTGGAAAACGAAGAAAAGGAACAGACTTTGCTGTGAAAATAGATAAATAATTTTATTTTATCGTTTATCATTTAAAATGACATGAGAGTGGCACTTGCAAGGGGAAGCCACGCATATCTGAACTGGTCTCTCAAAGGCAACAGCAGAAGTCACACTGATTTGCAGTTGTGTAATTTGTTGTGAGTTCATGCACTGTGTTGGTTTTGTTCTTTGAACAAGGTGATGTTCATGCACGGTTCATTTTATGCACCAGTAAAAAAACATAACTTTGCCTTGAACTGGATAAGTTTGCTAAGTATAAAAATGAGCCGAAATTTTGGAATGAAAGAAACCGCTGTTCTAAATGTGTCCATTAGATGTTGCAATAACAATTATTTGTATTTTTGTAGCTTATGCTACATATGTAAAAAAATAAACCGCATGATGTTAGTGCACCAGTCGAGGAAAATTATCAAACTACTAAAATAACATCCTGTAATTTGATTTTGATATAATTTTGTTATCTTGATAGATTGGAAATTAACACTAATGAGCAACCCCGAAGGGAATAAGCGGTAGAAAAATGGATGAATGGATGGAGTTGACTGATGAACATTATCACATAATTTATTCAGAAAGTATAAATAACGACAAATAAAGATAGAATACTATTAACAGCAACATGCAAGTGTAAAAAAAAAAACATGATTTGTCCATTTTCAGAATGTGCTTGTTTGATTTTTAAACAAAGAAAACCATCTGAAGTTGTCTTTATTTTTAAGTTATCGTGCCGCGATTTTACCAATTTGGCCCATTTGGGAGTAGATTTTTCTCCATGTGGCCCCCGGTCAGGCCTGGCCCTAACCAATCTGGCGCCCTAGGCAAGATTTTAGGTGGCGCCCCCCCCCCCACATCGGCAGTGAAGTGTATATACTCACAAGAAACTGAATAGCTTTGTCTTTGACCTTTTTTTTACTTAAAGAAAGCAAATTAACATATTATATGAGAATGTTATGTTATGATTATCTTTAACCGAATCACAGCAGTGCTCAAATTAAAAAAACAGCATTCCCTCTTATGTGATATTGCTTAATTAACATTAATGATGTGCACTTTAACAACTATAGGCTTACAACTATGGAACTATGGAAAAGTGACTATTACCTGCAGGGCAAACATTAGCTAACCAGTAGGCAATAACAATGTAAACAAAAAACACCTGCTTAAAAGATCTAATACAAATGTCCCTGAGGAATGTAAGGTGGGAGTACTGTAATTACCTAACGTTACATTATTTTCCATAACAATTTAACCCCCTCCACAATATTAACCCGACGTTAAAACAGAACTAGCTATTTATTGATTAGCAATTGCCGAATCATGTAACATTAGCTTAATGCTAAAAAGCCAGGTTACTATCACATTCTGTAACAAACAAATAATTTCATGTAGGCTAACGTTACCTACCTGCTACCTCTGTCTTTTTCTCGTTTCTCCTCTTCTTTTCTCTTTTTTCTTCCCTGGGTACCTGACAGTTTTGGCCGTTTTGATATCTTGTGTTGATTTTTTGATGTGGTGACGTCCAAAAAGAGTCATGATACGCGTGGCGCCCCCTGATGGACGGCGCCCTTAACATTTGCCTATACGGCCTATGCCACGGGCCGGCCCTGCCCCCGGTCTAAAATGAGTTTGACACCCCTGCATTAGATGCATTGTTAGCCACCTTGTTCTTGCCATATATTACAAACTAGAATGCATGAAAAAAGAAAAATGTGTTCTTATCTTGCATTAGGATTGTGAATGATAGGCAAAATTCCAGTTCCCCTTTAACAAGTGTGAGATAAACAACATATCTTGTGATTGATCATTTGATGAGTTTGTAGTACAGCTGGTCCATTTAGGAAAATACTGACTGAATGATTCTGTTCCTCTCAGAACAACAACAACCTAGATCGCTGCTGCCACCTGCTGACCCTGGAGAGTAACCGATACCTCTACGGGGATTTCCATCACAGTCCGGAGGAGGTGAGTCGCAATCACATGCTCCACATTAACCTGGGCTACCAGGGCTCGGACGTCAACAAGCCAAATGGAGCGGCGGCAGGGCGCTCGCTGGTCCACAGCACCAGTGACAGCCACATCGATCCCCAGAGACCCAACTACCCCGAGCCCCTGTCAGCGCCCGCCGCCATGGCCCCCTCCGCCGGTTACAATGCTTTTTTCATCAACGACCAGAGCCGTTCGGCGAGCACCCCCACCCCGCCGCCGATTCAGAGTATGTCCCCCACCTTCTCCCCCGTCACGCGCTATACTATGAACCCTATCGCGGTAACACTTTCGCAAAGTATACCCAATGCCCCACAGGCGTTGCAGATACCCCCCGGGCACTATGCTAACAGTGGCAGCACCATTTATATCCGACCCTCGCCCTCCCAGAGCCCACAGCCGCCACCGTGGCCGTCCTCGGGTACCACCGTTTATCACCACCAGTCCCCCTACAGCACCCCTACTTATGGCTCGCCGTACAGTTCCCCCCAGCATCAGGTGCAACCCCAGCCTCAGGTGCAACCTCAGCAGCCGCCCCAGCACCAGCAATACGTCTTCCTCCCCATTAACTCGCCGACACACCCCAGCATGTCCTACCACCACCAGCAGCAGCCCCCCGTCTACAGGCCCTACCACTCCCACAAGAACCAGATTGAGATTACCCTGGAAGGACCGCGGCCTCGCAGCAACTCCCCCGTGCACGCCCCCCACCCCCAGGGAGCGCTTTACATGACCACCAATCCTTCGCCCAGCTCGCCTTCCAGGGGCGTCGCCCTAAGTGGACCTCCGGGATCGGCGCCCTACCACGCGGGAAAGTACCTGCAGCACCACAGCCCCGCGAGGCCTCGGCCCGCCTCCTCGCCGCAGCCGGGCCAGTCCGCGTACACCTTCCAGATCAAAATGAGCGGAGGGCAGGCCCAGAGACCGCCCAGCTCGCCTCCCGTGGCTGAGGCCGAGTCGCTCCTCAACATCGTCGACCAGGGGGAGAAGAATGCCGCCCCTCCGCCCATCCTGCCCATCTCCGCGCTGCCAGGGAACGTGGCCAGTCAGTTTCGCCAAACGCACCGACGTTCCAGCTCGGGCTCCGATGACTACGCCTACACTCAAGGTAGGGGACAGTTTGATGTGTTGTGGATTATCTACATCAGTCAGCCATTTTATTAGGTACACCTGCACGATCCATCAAGCTTCACTGCAAAAAGTGAAATCTAAGTAAGATGAAATCTCAAATAAGGGTGATATTTGCTTATTTTCTGTCTGATAAGATCATTCTTCTCACTAAGCAGATTTTATGTTAGTGTTTTACTTGTTTTAAGGGCTTTGGTTCTAAATGAGCTCAGTAAGATATTACAGCTTGTTGCAGAGATTTGATGACCTATATTGAGTAAAACATGCTTGAAACTAGAATTTTAACTGTTGCAAAGCTGTGTAATCAACACTCACAAGTAGGGATGTCCGATAATGGCTTTTTGCCGATATCCGATATTCCGATATTGTCCAACTCTTTAATTACCGATACCGATATCAACCGATACCGATATCAACCGATATATGCAGTCGTGGAATTAACACATTATTATGCCTAATTTGGACAACCATGTATGGTGAAGATAAGGTACTTTTTAAAAAATAAAAAAAAAATAAAAAACTAAATTAAAAACATTTTCTTGAATAAAAAAGAAAGTAAAACAATATAAAAACAGTTACATAGAAACTAGTAATTAATGAAAATGAGTAAAATTAACTGTTAAAGGTTAGTACTATTAGTGGACCAGCAGCACGCACAATCATGTGTGCTTACAGACTGTATCCCTTGCAGACTGTATTGATATATATTGATATATAATGTAGGAACCGGAATATTGATAACAGAAAGAAATAGGGGGAGGGAGGATTTTTGGGTTGGTGCACTAATTGTAAGTGTATCTTGTGTTTTTTATGTTGATTTAATTAAAAAACAACAACAAAAAAACGATACAGATAATAAAAAAAACGATACCGATAATTTCCGATATTACATTTTAACGCATTTATCGGCCGATGATATATCAGCAGGCCGATATTATCGGACATCCCTACTCACAAGTATAAAACTGCTTTTTTAAAGTAATAATTTCTTACTTCAAGCATGAAAAAAAAAATCATGATGCCGAGCGCATATCATTATGTCAAGATAATGGCACTGGCATTTACTTAATTTTAGAATATTTTTCAACATATTGAGCAAAAAGGTCTCTTTTTTTTCTACCAAGAAAAGTGCACTTGTTATTAGTGAGAATATACTTATTTTAAGGTATTTTTGGGTTCTTTTTTTTTTTTCATTTACCGGTATTTATTTATTTCAGGCAATGACATAAAAAAGTACAAAGTTGACAACACATAATACTATAAATCAATATAGTGCAAAAGGTAATGTATAGTACGTAATGCATGATTGTCCAGTTTTGCCTGAAAGGGAGTGGGAAGAAAATGTATTTAATCCCACCACCAGTTCTCCATTCAGTGATTATTCACACGAGTTTCACTGTTACTTTGTTCAAGGATTATAATACAGATGTTGTATAATAGTGGTAACAATAATTATTACACTGTAACAATAATTTGTATCAACAATGTAGGAATAATGAATATACCAACAATGGTAATAGAATAGGTTCATTGAGGTTAGCTATTTTTACTTGTTTTGGAAAGTCTTGACAAGCTGAATTTTCTTGTTCTATTGGCAAATAATTTTGATTAGTTCAAATAAAATACCCCCAATTTTTGTATTTTTTTTGTCTTGTTTTTGAACACTGACTTTTTGCAGTGTAGGAATGGGTGATGTTTAGGGCTTTTGTTTATTTTTATTTTTTTTGTCATACAAAAATACAATCGTGTGCTTACAGACTGTATCCCTGTAGACTATTGATATATATTGATATATAATGTAGGAACCACAAATATTAATAACAGAAATAAACAACCTTTTTGTGCGAATGAGTGTAAATGGGGGAGGGAGGTTTGTTGAGTTGGTGCACTAGTTGTAAGTGTATCTTGTGCTGATTCTTCGCCCCTCGGTCAGGGTCTGGAGTTTTGACACTGGCAGAATTGCATATGCAGAGTTTGTGTGTTGGGTCTTAGATTGTGCAAGTGTACCTAATAATGTGTCTGTCAATATATATTTTACAGCAAGTGATATGAGTTTTGCTTGTGTGACTGTGTGTTTAAGTAAAACTGAGACAAAGTACTACCGGCTCAACTCTATAATAACTGTCCAAATGGACGCTCACAGTGGCTTTTATCATCTCCGTCATCTGGTATGCTTCCCATCTCTTGGTGCCTCCAGCGCTTCTGCTCCACCAGCGAGCCAGGATGGAGCGCCTTCTGAAGGAGCTGCTGATCGAGAGGCAGAAACTGGAGCAAGTGAAGTCGGACGTCAACAACATGGAATACGATGCCCTACAGAGACGCTTTCGTAGAGTCAACTCTACCAGTCTTATACCCAGAGTAAGTGCAACAGTATTGGCAGTGTTTTATTTCAGTGTGGATTGTCCTGATACTGCAGCTGTATCGTTTTGATTTTTGTCATATTATGATGCGTTTTCTTCATGTAAAATACTTCCTTGTGGTCTGCAACAGTCTTTCCTAACCATTGTTGGGTCACGAGCGCCCCCTAGTGGGCCACCAAAATATACACTATATTGCCAAAAGTATTTGGCCACCTATCCAAATGATGAGAATCAGGTGTCCTAATCACTTGGCCCGGCCACAGGTGTATAAAACCAAGCACTTACAGCAGTTTCTACAAACATTTGTGAAAGAATAGGCCACTCTCATTGATTTCCAGCGTGGAACTGTCATAGGATGCCACCTGTGCAACAAATCCAGTCGTGAAATTTTCCTCGCTCCTAAATTTTCCAAAGTCAACTATTGACTTTATTATAAGAAAATGGAAGAGTTTGGGAACAACAGCAACTCAGCCACCGAGTGGTAGGCCACGTAAACTGACAGAGGTGGAGGGGTTAGCGGGGGCTGAAACGCATAGCGCAAAGACTTTCTGCACAGTCAGCTGCTACAGAGCTCCGAACTTCATGTGACCTTCCAATTAGCCCACGTACAGTACGCAGAGAGCTTCATGGAATGGGTTTCCATGGCCGAGCAGCTGCATCTAAGCCACACATCACCAAGTCCAATGCAAAGCGTGGGATGCGGTGGTGTAAAGCACGTGGCCACTGGACTCTAGAGCAGTGGGGATGTGTTCTCTGGAGTGATGAATCACGCTTTTCCATTTGCCAATCTGATGGACCAGTCTGGGTGTGGAGGTTGCCAGGAGAATGGTACATTTCGGACTGTATTGTGCCGAGTGTGAAATTTGGTGGAGGAGGAATAATGGTGTGGGGGTTGTTTTTCAGGAGTTGGGCTTGGCTCCTTAGTTCCAGTGAAATGAACTTTGAATGCTCCAGGATACCAAAACATTTTGGACAATTCCATGTTTGGAGCAGGTCTCTTCCTCTTCCAACATGACTATGCACCAGTGCACAAAGCAAGGTCCATAAAGACATGGATGACAGAGTCTGGTGTGGATGAACTTGACTGGCCTGCACAGAGTCCTGACCTGAACCCGCTTGGGATGAATTGGAACGGAGACTGAGAGCCAGGCCTTCTCGACCAACATCATTGTGTGCCCTCACCAATGCGCTTTTGGAAGAATAGATGAAAATTCCTATAAAGACACTCCGCAACCTTGTGGACAGCCTTCCCAGAGGAGTTGAAGCTTTAATAGCTGCAAAAGGTGGACCCACATCATATTGAACCCAATTGGTTAGGAATGAGATGACACTCCAAGTTCATATGTGACTCAAGGCAGGTGGCCAAATACTTTTGGCAATATAGTGTATATTTCTCAGCTGTGGTCCGTATGGGCCGCAGTGGTACTCGGTTGTGATATACTTTTCCACCACTTGTGGCAGCAATGACAATATCAAACAGAAAAAGTCTGGAGCAAAAGTCATAGGGAAGTTTCTGAAGCCCAAAAATTATGACTAAAGTGGTGAAGCTGTGTTTTCATCCGCACTTTAGTTTTATCGACAGTTTACTTACTTATTTTAGCACTGTTTAGTACAATTTATTTTACATCAGTTTTTATGAGTCCCTTCTTTTGCAGTATATTTGATGAACATTATTTTTTGTAATCAGTCTGGCCTAAGCCTTGATAATTATCTTCATCATTAACACATGCTTTCATATCATTTTGACAAGGTTTATCTGGTTAAGCTGTAAGTATAGGTTTGATGACTAATTCAGTGTTAATATTTGACCGGGCCCCAGGCCCCTCTGTAGTAGAGAAGTTGGGCCCCGGCGTCAAAAAGGTTAAGAACCCCTGCACAAAATATGTAATGCTGGTTCTTTGGTCTAAATGTTGCATGAATTATGTTTTACGGATTATGTTCAAGCCGCTTTCTGACCATCTAATGCCAAAGTCTTCCTCCGTGTATTGCACATGATATCACACACAAGTAAGCACGCTGCAGGACTGCTTGTATCGCACATATCACGTCACACACGTAAACACTCTGCAGGGCTGCTTGTATCGCACATGATATCACACACAAGTAGGGCTGCAACAACTAATCGATTAAATCGATTATTAAAATAGTTGCCGATTAATTTAGTCATTGATTCGTTGGATCTATGCTATGCGCAGTTTTTTGTTGTTGTTTTTTTTATTTTTTTATTTTTTTTTAATAAACCTTTATTTATAAACTGCAACATTTACAAACAGCTGAGAAACAATAATCAAAATAAGTATGGTGCCAGTATACAGTTTTTTTTCCAATAAAATACTGGGTAGGATAGAAATGTAGTTTGTCTCTTTTATCCGATTATTAATCGATTAATCGAAGTAATAATCGACAGATTAATCGATTATCAAATTAATCGTTAGTTGCAGCCCTACACAAGTAAGCACACTGCAGGACTGCTTGTATCGCACATGATATCACACACAAGTAAACACTCTGCAGGACTGCTTGTATCGCACATGGTATCACACAAGTAAACACGCTGCGGGACTGCTTGTATTGCACATGATATCACACACAAGTAAGCACTCTGCAGGACTGCTTGTATCGCACATAATATCACACAACTAAGCACGCTGCAGGACTGCTTGTATCGCACATGATATCACAGAAGTAAACACGCTGCAGGACTGCTTGTATCGCACATGATATCACACACAAGTAAGCACGCTGCAGCACTGCTTGTATCGCACATTTTACATGCAAGCCCATACAACCCCAAACTTGTTTAGTGCTGACTTGGGACCAGTATCAATATCTGAGCGGGACAGGCCTGGTGTGAATGTGTGTCCCTTCAGTGTGAATGTTGAAGTGTTTGTTTGGTAATATTTGGACTTTGTCAATGATCCACTGCAGCCTGAGGAGATGACTCGATTGCGGACCCTCAACAGACAGCTCCAGATTGATATCGACTGCATGCTGAAGGAGACAGATCTACTGCAGTCCAGAGGTATCCAAACAAAGCGCGCAGCATCACTCATAATGCTAAAGCATAACTCCAAATTCATTTGAGAGCATTGATCTTGGAACAGCCCAGCCTGGAAGCAGGCACTGGTGTCCTCAGTGATGGATGAAGCTTCATCCTCAGGACAGATGCAGCCTTCTAAAGTGCCCCAATGATCCGTAACAGCAATTAAGTCTGGTCCACGGGTGGCTGCTTGCTTAGTCCATGGCTAGTTGTATCTGTTCCTCCCTAGTCTCCTATCCACACGGTCTTAAAAGCATCCCACTAACGTGTGACTTATTATTATGTCATTATTGAATCATGTTTCCTAGCGGTGCATACAAGGCTTCTTTATTCACAGGGAAGTTTGACCCGCAAGCCATGAACAACTTCTACGACAACATCCAGCCTGGACCAGTGGTGCCGCCCAAACCAGGAAGGAAAGGTCAGACTGCTTTGTTCTTTCCCACATCGACATGCTTCATTGCTTTAGCATGTGTTTGATTACAACTCATGAACAATTATAGCCTGTTACTTATTTCCGTGTTTTTCAACCTTTTTTTGCAAATTTTTTGCTTTGAAAAAATGCGGAGGCACACCACCAGCAGAAATCATTAAAAAACGAAACTCAGTTGACAGTAAAAAGTCATCGTCGCAATTGTTGGATATGACTTTAAAGCATAACCAAGCATGCATCAATATAGCTCTTGTCTCAAAGTAGGTGTACTGTCACCACCTGTCACATCACACCCTGACTTATTTTGAGTTTTTTGCTGTTTTCTTGTGTGTAGTGTTTTAGTTCTTGTCTTGCGCTCCTATTTTGGTAGCTTTTTCTTTTTTTTTGGTATTTTCCTGTAGCAGTTTCATGTCTTCCTTTGAGCGATATTTCCCGCATCTACCGTATTTTTCGGAGTATAAGTTGCCCTGGAGTATAAGTCACACCGGCCGAAAATGCATAATAATGAAGGAAAAAAACATATAAGTCGCACTGGAGTATAAGTCACATTTTTTGGGGATATGTATTTGATAAAACCCAACACCAAGAATAGACATTTGAAAGGCAATTTAAAATAAAGAATAGTGAACAGGCTGAATAAGTGTACGTTATATGAGGCATAAGTAACCAACTGAGAACGTGCCTGGTATGTTAACGTAACATATTATGGTAAGAGTCATTCAAATAACTATAACATATAGAACATGCTATACGTTTACCAAACAATCTGTCACTCCTAATCACTAAATCCCATGAAATCTTATACATCTAGTCTCTTACGTGAATGAGATAAATAATATTATTTGATATTTTACGCTAATGTGTTAATAATTTCACACATAAGTCGCTCCTGACTATGGGAAAAAAACGCGACTTATAGTCCGAAAAATACGGTACTTTGTTTTAGCAATCAAAACATTTTCAGTTGTTTTTATCCTTCTTTGTGGGGACATTGTTGATTGTCATGTTCGGATGTACATTGTGGACGCCGTCTTTGCTCCATAGTAAGTCTTTGCTGTCGTCCAGCATTCTGTTTTTGTTGACTTTGTAGCCTGTTCAGTTTTAGTTTCATTCTGCATAGCCTTCCCTAAGCTTCAATGCCTTTTCTTAGGGGCACTCACCTTTTGTTTATTTTTGGTTTAAGCATTAGATACCTTTTTACCTGCACACTGCCTCCCGCTGTTTCCCACATCTACAAAGCTATTCGCTACCTGCTGCCACCTACTGATATGGAAGAGTATTACATGGTTACTCTGCCGAGCTCTAGACAGTACAGACACTCAACAACAACACATAATTTGCAGACTATAATTACTGGTTTGCAAATAATATTTTAACTCAAATAGGTGAAACTAGATAATCTCCCACGGCACACCAGACACTAGTGTGCCGCGGCACAGTGGTTGAAAAACACTGACTTATTTGTCTCGTGCAGGGGTGTTTAAAGTGCGGGCCTGGTGCCATTTGCGGCACGTAACAAATGTTTTCACGACCCGCGGCACAAGGGTTAACATTTTAATATTAGCTTGCTAGTATTTTTGCTAACTTTGCAGGTATACACATCAAATATTTTGTTACTTGACAAATGTTACCTGTTAGTATAACGGGTCTGGTTTTGTGATGAGTTTGTCGACAGCGATCACACCATGGGCTTCTTTACAGGAGGTTTTATTCTGAAAATAAAGTAAAAATCACATAAACTCCTTCTGTGACTCCTTCTCTCGCTCTGCTTCCTCATCATCGCAAGTAGCGAAGTCAAAGTTTAAATTTTTTTGAAGAAATGCACACTATCTTTATACAGCATTGACTCAATACAATATGTAAAAAGCAAACACTGCAGACTGGTGGCCAAAATAAATAATAATAATAATAGATTTTATTTGTAAAAAGCACTTTCCATTGGGCAAGCAACCTCAAAGTGCTACAGTGTATTAAAAAAATAAATAAAAAGATAAAAATAAATAAGAACTAGAACGCATATATCTAAAAAAAAAAAAAAAAGGCTTTTTTAAAAAGAAGGGTTTTTAAGCCTTTTTTAAAAGCATCCACAGTCTGTGGTGCCCTCAGGTGGTCAGGGAGAGCGTTCCGCAGACTGGGAGCAGCGGAAGAAAAAGCCCGGTCTCACATTGTTCGTAGCTTTGTCCTCGGAGTTAAAGAACTGCGTGGGGAAGGAGTTAAATAAAAGCAAGACAACGTGCACATTTACAGTGTTGCACATACAGTACCTGAAAATGAAATCACAACTCCTTCTCTGTGACTCCTTCTACCGCTTCGCTTCCTACACACAGAAGACATACTTTTTACCAACAGGAAGTAGTGGTCACGTGACATGAAAGAGGACCGCTTCAAACAAATCACGCCAACACTGTCACTCAAAACGCTTGTAGCGCTCAAAATAGCGGTTAAAATAACACAAAAACACTTGGTATCTTAAGGGTACATAAAAACTAAACACTATACGGCAAGAATTACAAAAATAAACCGTTCGTTTTTTGTTAGAAAACGGCACACAGCACGACACCAATTTGGACACAACTCACCTCGGCATCGCAAGCAGCGAAGTGGGGAGGAAGAGGAGGAGCCACAGAACTATAACACACCTTTTCAGTGTATTTGCATTGTGGCCGTCGGTGAAGAAAAATCTATAAATTAGACGCAGCGCTTTCTAAGCCGCAGGGTTCAAAGTGTGGGAAAAAAGTAGTGCCTTTATAGTTTGGTGGTTTTTTTTTTGGTTTGTTTGTTTTTTGTTTTAAAATTTTTATTAATCAATCAACAAAACAATACACAACAATACCACAACAATGCAATCCAATTCCAAAACCAAACCCATCCCACCAATGTTAGGAATAACAACAAACAGCAATTGAGAGCAATTGAGGACACACAAACATGACACGGAATAATACAAATGTAGTGAAACAAAAATTAACATCATCGACAACAGCATCAATACCAGTAATAATTTCAAAATAGCAGTGATTTAAAAAATAAAATAAAAAAAAACCTCATTGATATTATCATTAAAAACATTAATAAAAAATAATTAAAAAATTAGAAATGAACAATAGTGTCACAGTGGCCCACACCTGCATCACATCTCACAAGCCCGACAACACACCGTGTCCAACACTTTCCACAAAGATATAATAAGTCATATTTTGGTTCATTTAACAGTCGAAACAAATAAAGTGTGGGAAAAAAGTAGTGCCTTTATAGTTTGGTGTTTATTGAGCAGCTGTGAAATGGAATTATTCCTTACAAGTGTGTGCTGTTTGTCCCTGTGTGTGTCAGACGGGGATCATACCTCCAAGCAAGTGTCGGTGCCTCAGAGGGACGAAGACTTTGAAGGCGCACAGTGGGGCTGTGAATACTGCACCTTCCTCAACCACCCCGCTCTCAAACGCTGTGAACAATGCGATATGCCGCGCTACACCTGAGCTGAAAACGCCGCATCCGCCTGCCGCGCCCTCCTAGAATGTGGAGGAAGTGGCCTGTCAATCAATATTTAAGAGCCTGCTGAGGAAGAGCCACCATCCCTCCCTGGCCAACTTGTCCTGCTCTTATCTGCTACTCCTGTGCACTTTGATTTCATCCTCTTGTTTTTATTTCAGGGGGGGGTTGGCGACTCCGATGGCTAATCTTTTTAAAAGGACTAAGAAGCGCGCACTCGGGCAGCGAGTGTCCCGCGGAGTCAGAAAGGTCAAAGTTAATACAAGGATGGACTTGTGGTTTACCTGCAAACATTCCATGCGGAACGAGGGACTGTCCTGTTTACACAGCTGCATCCATTCCCGCTCTCCGCTCCAGGAACGGTATCTTATTTCTCTCTCTTGCTGACAGTGGAATAATGCAAGGTCTGACTAATGCAAATGTAGACTCTACACTGTATGTGGCTCTGGCTTCAGAGCTGGGGGGGGAACAAGAACACTAAAAAAAACAACATATGAGTATATCCCTGGTACTTTTATGGCACCCTCTGTATTACGTGATGGTTTCCTGTGCGAATGCCTCAACTTGCTGTAATTAATAAAGGAGCGGATTCTGTGACGTGACCAAAGTGGGCTGGCATGTCCTTACAATAACAGCGAGACAAAGAAGACCTCCCTACATATGGCACCATGTACTGTAAGTCTTGTGTATCCATAATTATTGATGTTTTTTATGACCTATGGAAAATATATTTTATTTAAAATGTAACTTTCCTGTGATTATAACCCCTCAGCTATCAGGGCAGAAAGGAGATGGCAACACAAGCATGGAAAACAATGTAAACAACATATTTAACACTTAACAGTAAGATCTTAGGAATATGTAAGAAATGCTTGATAAAGTGTAAGAAAATAGTGAGAAAATGGAAGCATTGAGAGAACTATTTTCTGCAGGTTTAGTGGCAGGAAGTTACAGCTGTGCTCTAAAGGGTGAGCGCGGCTAATGTGATGTGGTATTAGTGGTCTTGCCTTGCATCATTTACAGACCACATTGGTCTGACTACGGCATACTTGCCAACCCTCCCGATTTTCCCGGGAGACTTCCGTTTTTTCAGTGCCCCTCCTGAAAATCTCCCGGGGCAACCATTCTCCCGAATTCCTCCCGATTTCCATCCGGACAACAATATTGGGGGCGTGCCTTAAAGGCACTGCCTTTAGCGTCCTCTACAACCTGTCGTCACGTCCGCTTTTCCTCCATACAAACAGCGTGCCAGCCCAGTCACATAATATATGCGGCTTTTACATACACATAAGTGAATGCAACGCATACTTGATCAACACCATACAGGTCACACTGAGGGTGTCCGTACAAACAACTTTAACGCTGTTACAAATATGCGCCACACTGTGAACCCACACCAAACAAGAATGACAAACACCTTTCGGGAGAACATCCGCACCGTAACACAACATAAACACAACAGAACAAATACCCAGAACCCCTTGCAGCACTAACTCTTCCGGGACGCTACAATATAACCTCCCCCCCCAAAGCCCCTCCCCCCATCTCCCGAATTCGGAGGTCTCAAGGTTGGCAAGTATGGACTATGGTTCCTATAATTATAATCCCTCAGCTATCAGGGCAGAAAGGAGATGTCAACACAAGCATGGAAAACAATGTAAACAACATATTTAAATCACCTTGAACACTTAACAATAAGATCTTAAAATAAGGAATATGTAAGAAATGCTTGATAAAGTGTAAGAAAATAGTGAGAAAATGGGAGCATAGAGAAAACTATTATGCTAGATCCACTCGACGTCCATTGCACCGGTCGCCCGGGGTGGGGGGTCCCCACATCTGCGGTCCCCTCTAAGGTTTCTCATTGTTATCCCATTGGGTTGAGTTTTTTTCTTGCCCTGGTGTGGGATGTCGTTGTGGCTTGTGCAGCCCTTTGAGACACTCTTAGGGCTATATAAGTAAACATTGATTGATTGATTTAACTATTTTCTGCAGGTTTAGTGGCAGGAAGTTACAGCTGTGCTCTAAAGCAGTGGTCCCCAACCTTTTTGTAGCTGCGGACGCTTGAAAATGTATCCCACGGACCAGTGGGGGTGGGGGGGGGGGGTGGGGGGGAGGATTTAATTCTTTTTTTTTTTCTTTTTTTTTTTACATAAATAAATGCAATCATGTGTGCTTCCGGACTGTATCCCTGCAGACTGTATTGATCTATATTGATATATAATGTATATATTGTGTTTTTTATGTTGATTTCATTAAAAAAAACAAAAAACTTTTTTTATTTTTTTTATTTCTTGTGCGGCCCGGTACCAATCGGTCCGCCCGGTGGTTGGGGACCACTGCTCTAAAGGGTGAGCTAAGGTGGTGTGGTATTAGTGGTCTTGCCTTGCATCATTTACAGACCGCATTGGTCTGACTACGGTCCCTTAGGGAAAAAAACTAAGTGTCCACGTGACTTTTCCTCTTTTATCCACAATTTCTTCATTTTGACTTTCTCTTCTAACTCCATGCAAAGAATCAACCAAACATGATAGTTGATACTGTCACCTGATTGGCTGTGATCACTTCCTGCGTTGCTCGGTAACCACAGAGTGTTTTTGTTTATGCAACCAACCTTGCTTCCATACTTCAGCTTTCCTCCCACATGAGAACAAATATGGAACGCACTTCGTATTGCTATAGAGTATGTGTCCATCACAATATATATTGATGTGGTTTTACCGCCCAGCCCTGGGTTATCATGTCACAATAGTCCCAATTCCTCGCATAATCGTACATTAAGTTAAGACTGCACAGTTCTGCAAAAAAGTGAATTTCAATTGTTTTGCTCAGAACTGAGATGGCGAGTCTGTCTTGTTCTTGGTGGGGAGGGACACTTGAGGATGGAATGGAAAGACTGAAACTGATCCATCAAGTCAAAAGGTCTGCGTTCTCGCTGACTGCACACAATAAAGACAAGTGAAAGTGAAAGTACGTTCATGAGTGCCATTGCTCCTCCTCTGAGGTGATGCCGACCAGGGCAGGAGAGCCGACTGGCCCTGGTTCTTGCAGCGGATGGGGTGAGTAAGAACAATCAATCAATAACATAACTTTTTTTTTTTTTTTTTAATTATTGTTATTCTGGCGAGACAGCTTTTAATCCCCAAATGTTCATATTTTTTTCACACTGTAAAAAAACAAAACATTGAATGTGTAATGGTGTAATATCTATAATAAATATCTACATTTATAGTTGTATATATTAACATATATATTCACTGTTAAAGCGGCCTTCTGAAAACTAGTTTCACTCCCTGACTTTATGCTCTGTATTTTATAAAGCGCTGTACTCGGGCAAATAGGTGCCGATCTACATTTCTGCCAGTGGGTGCTCGGTGTGTGTGTATTAGTGTTGTCCCGATACCAATATTTTGGTACCGGTACCCAATGTTATTAAAAAAAAGTATTGCTTTTGAATCGAATCGAAATGTTACTCCCAAGACTCAAATCAAATCGGGTTTTTTTGGGTTTTTTTTTCGTGAGAACACTCTATGAAGGGGCCAACATCATAACAGAAGAACAAGATAGAAAAAAAGAAGAGAGGTACATAAAAAATGGACTCAAAAACTGACAATATCCGACCCGGGCCATCAAATAAGGGGAACAACAAGGGAAGAAAGACGAAAACCCTGAAATAAAGATCAAAGTGGTCATAACCTTAGCATACATTAGGGGAATAACTGAACCAATACAGCGGGTCATGAACAAACACAAAATAAACACAACAGTTAAACCTCACACAAAAACAAGTCAGTTACTTGTACATCCAAAAGACAAAATAGAACAAGACGAGAAATGCAATGTCATTTACGAAATCCTGTGTAAATCATGCAAAAAATCATATATGGGAGGTAAGAACATCAGAAAGAATGCGAGAAAGAGACAACTGGAAGGTTTACAAGAAGCCTAAAACAAAAATCTTAAAATCAGCCATATCAGATCATTCCAAAACAAATAACCACATCCTGGACCGGGACAACAGCAAAATCATGGGCCAGAAAGTAACTAATTCAAACGACGGATTAAGGAGGCGATCGAACTAAGGAAGCGGCCCAAGGAAACCATCAATCGGGATGAGGCAGTGTTCCTGGGACTCCTTCCTCCACTAACCATCAAGCCAACCAGGTAGACTTGACAGGTGTGCCTGCTTGGCCACGCCTATAAGAACAGCTGATAGGCAACAGTGGTCAAATGACCCTTCTGAAGAAGACTGCAGATGACAGTCCAAGCATGTCAAGTAAAAATTCCATCTAATCTACCCAAAATATTGTCTGATTACAAGAACATTTGAAAAGTGTATGAATAAGAAGAAGTGCTCAGAGGGTATGGGGTAACGGACTGTCTGATTGTGGCGGTCCGCTTCCTGTACGATCAGTGTCAGAGCTTGGTCCGCATTGCCGGCAGTAAGTCGGACCCGTTTCCAGTGAGGGTTGGACTCCGCCAAGGCTGCCCTTTGTCACCCATTCTGTTCATAACTTTTATAGACAGAATTTCTAGGCGCAGTCAAGGCGTTGTGGGGATCTGGTTTGGTGGCTGCAGGATTAGGTCTCTGCTTTTTGCAGATGATGTGGTCCTGATGGCTTCATCTGGCCAAGATCTTCAGCTCTCACTGGATCGGTTCGCAGCCGAGTGTGAAGCGACTGGGATGGGAATCAGCACCTCCAAGTCCGAGTCCATGGTTCTCGCCCGGAAAAGGGTGGAGTGCCATCTCTGGGTTGGGGAGGAGACCCTGCCCCAAGTGGAGGAGTTCAAGTACCTAGGAGTCTTGTTCACGAGTGAGGGAAGAGTGGATTGTGGGATCGACAGGCGGATTGGTGCGGCGTCTTCAGTAATGCGGACGCTGTATCGATCCGTTGTGGTGAAGAAGGAGCTGAGCCGGAAGGCAAAGCTCTCAATTTACCGGTCGATCTACGTTCCCATCCTCACCTATGGTCATGAGCTTTGGGTTATGACCGAAAGGACGAGATGACGGGTACAAGCGGCCGAAATGAGCTTCCTCCGCCGGGTGGCGGGGCTCTCCCTTAGAGATAGGGTGAGAAGCTCTGTCATCCGGGAGGAACTCAAAGTAAAGCAGCTGCTCCTCCGCATCGAGAGGTGCCACCCGAACGCCTCCCTAGGGAGGTGTTTTCGGGCACGTCCGACCGGTAGGAGGCCACGGGGAAGACCCAGGACACGATGGGAAGACTATCTCTCCCGGCTGGCCTGGGAACGCCTCGGGATCCCCCGGGAGGAGCTGGATGAAGTGGCTGGGGAGAGGGAAGTCTGGGCTTCCCTGCTTAGGCTGCTGCCCCCGCGACCCGACCTCGGATAAGCGGAAGTGGATGGATGGATGGATATGGCTAACTTCCTGTTAACCTGGCAAACTTCCTCGTAACTTGTCTATCATCCTAGTAACCTCTTCCTGTTAACCTGGCTAACTTCTTGTTAACCTGGCTAACTTCCTAGTAACATGGCTAACTTCCCATTAATCTGGCTAATTTCCTATTAACCTGACTAACTTCCTAGTAATATAGCTAATATCCTGTTAACTTGGCTAATTTCCCAGTAATTGGGCAAATTTCCTGTTAATCTGGCCATTTTCTTGTTAATATGGCTAACTTTCTGTTAACCTGGCTAACTTCCTAGTGATCTGGCTAATTTCCGGATGAATAAGAAGACCTAATGAACCTTTTCGAGCAACGGATCAAATGGTGCAGTGCCCAAAGACTCACACTCCTAATTTGTTACATAAATGATTCCATCAAGTTATCATTCATTTCCGTGAAAAGTGTCCAGTCTGCCAAAATGAATAACAAAATGTTGTCCAAACTTTGGTACTGGAAGTAACTTTTTAATTAAATAATCTTCATGCAGTGTCACCATTCACTACTGCAACACAGACAGTGGTGTTTTATTACTACAATGATGGTCTTTGACCAAAACAAGCCATTCAGGCATCACATGAGATGCGTGAGGCATCCACTGATCATCTGCCATCTTTCATAATGTCCTGATATTTCACAGGAATGCAGTGTTTGTGTGTCCTGTTTGGTCTAACTCCATCTTCCTTCCTGGAGACCTGTGAGGTCACGTGATGCATCTAAAGAGGAATACTACTTGGATTCATTTGTAACTAATAATCCCAAGGTAAACGAGAGCATGCCGTGTTTCTTCTCCCCTGAAAGTTCTCTCCCCCCCTGGTCTCTAGTAGTAGTCTTCGTAGTTCTTGGAATTGAGGCAGTAAAGGATGGCGCCTCCAAAGGAGAAGATGGTGGACCCCCAGCCCAGGCCGTAGCCCCAGTTGAACTCGTGGTACACCCGCAGAGTCACCGCCTCGATGAACTTGATGGGGAACAGGACCAGACTGCACAGCTGGAGCACCACTGGGAAGGAAGCAAGGTGACGTAAGCACATATTCTTGCTACAGAAATAGTTGAATGGCAACATTCCTCTACAATAAATAAACAAAACAACTGAGTATATTTCAACGTTTATGAGGCTACTTCCTGGTTCATGAACAGGAAGTTTATTTGTGTGAATGACGGGAATGAAGTTCAATTTAAAAAATTTAGATTCTAACCAGCAATTAAAATTTTTAGTGAAATGTAAGTAATAAATTATATTTTTATTTATTCAATGATTGAAATATTTTTTATTACGGTATGAATAAAGTCATCCATAGACCATATTCAGCATGTTTTTGTTAATATTTTGGTTTCTGACGGGAGCACAAAAGGATCCAAATATTTTATTTCATTCATTCATCACAATAATTTAGCTATTTAAATGTATGTTGCTAATGTAATTAATTTACCCATACATTCTAAATCTTTATTTTGTATTTATAATGTATATTTATTTACTTAATAGACGTAATGATATTTTTTGTGAAATGTTGCAATTGTAATAAATAATTTTTATTCATTCACATTTCAGAGTTTATTTTTGTTGTTGTTAAAACAGTGTTTATATTACTTTCTTGTTTATACATCTATATTTTGGTTTCTGACAGCAACACAAAATCAAAATATTTATTTCATACATTTAACCACAAATGATTATTTTTTTAATGGATGTTACTTTCGTGATTCAATCAATGTTTATTTATATAGCCCTAAATCACAAGTGTCTCAAAGGGCTGTACAAGCCACAACGACATCCTCGTGATTAATTCAATCATAACTTCTAAATATTTATTTTGTGTTTTTTATTGACTTGACATCATTCTTAATATATATTTTTAGTGAAATGTTGCAACTGTATTTTTATTCATTCACATTTTATGGTTTTGATCATTTTTGTTATTACGGTATGAAGAAAATCTTCCGCAGATCATGTTCCAAGCTTATGTTTGTTTGTATTTTGATCAAGATGAATATTTAGTTAATTCAGTTAATCACAAATGATTTGTTTTTTAATGGATGTTACTCCTGTGATTAATTAAATCATACAATCTAATTATTTATTTTGTGTTTATGTATCATTTATTGACTTGACATACTCATTTCTATATAATTTGATTTAAATGTTGCAACCGTAATCACATTTTTATTTATTCATTATTATTATGGTATTAAAAAAAATTCCCCGCAGATCATATTTCAAGCTTATGTTTATTTTTGTAATTTTTCTGATTTCTGACAGCAACCCAATACAACTATTTAGTTCATTCAATTAATCGCAAATGTTTTGCTTTTTTTAATTAATTAAATCATGCAGTCTAAATATTAGTTTTGTATGTTTAGATTTGTTGAATCGACATTATCATTAATATAAAAAAAAATTTTGGAACGTTGCAACTTGTATCATTTTTATTTTTTCACATTTCACAGTTCGGCTTTTTACAGTATTTTTCTATTGTTATGGTATTCAAAAATATTCCATATTTGAAGCTCATTTTTATTTATTTTGTTTATAATATTTTGGTTTCTGAGAGCAACACAAAATAATGTGAATATTGAATTTGATTAATCACACATTTATTGCTATTTTAATGGGTGTTACTATTACAATGAATTAAACCATTTATTCTAAATATTACTTTTGTATTTTTATTTTTTCACATTTCACAGTTCGGCTTTTTACAGTATTTTTCTATTGTTATGGTATTAAAAAATATTCCATATTTGAAGCTAATTTTTATTTATTTTGTTTATATTTTGGTGTCTGAGAGCAACACAAAATAATGTGAATATTGAATTTGATTAATCACACATTTATTGCTATTTTAATGGGTGTTACTATTACAATGAATTAAACCATTTATTCTAAATATTACTTTTGTATTTTTATTTTTTCACATTTCACAGTTCGGCTTTTTACAGTATTTTTCTATTGTTATGGTATTAAAAAATATTCCATATTTGAAGCTAATTTTTATTTCTTTTGTTTATAATATTTTGGTTTCTGAGAGCAACACAAAATAATGTGAATATTGAATTTGATTAATCACACATTTATTGCTATTTTAATGGGTGTTACTATTACAATTAATTAAACCATTTATTCTAAATATTACTTTTTATTTTGTTTTATATATTTTTATTGAATTGACTCGATAAATAATGAATTCATTTGAATAATGGAATGAAATCACATTTTAATGACATGTATTCTTAAAAAAAGTAACTTTTTTACTGTTTTTGGCTTTTTTTACGTTCCCACTTTTATTTCGGCAAAATTAAACAAAACCTCCCATCGATCATAAAGCCAATTGCAATATTTTGACCAAATAAAGTGTCCATATAGAGTGAAAATGTGTCTTTTCTCCATCTTGGGTGTACCTGCAGAGAAGAGCATGACGGCCACAGGCTTGTAGTAGCGACTCCTGGAGCTGCAGCAGAGGGACAGCAGGGCCGCCAGGAAGGAGAGCAGCGTGAGGACGGCACCGCCCAAAAGCAAGGCCAGCGTGGCGATCTGCCAGTCTGCAACACACACCACCATGGAGGTGAGTACACACGGGCGACATGCGACAATCATGGACCCCACCCACTGTTCACCATCACAGTTTGGACACAAGGTTTTCGTAACATTTTCCTGATGACAATGAGCAGCAGCGTCAGAAACAATGTGAGGTGAGTCAGGTAAGGAGTATTCATCCCTCTTGACCCATGCCAGCTCAGCAACATTCTCAGCATTTTATTCAGGCAGGGGGGAAAAACAACAACCTGACTTCTCCCTTCCCCATCTTGACTAAAAATCCAAATAGAAAGAACCATTTCATTAGGTACACCTGCATAGTACATAACACATTTTCTTCTGAGAGCTACTTTTATGATATTTTGATAACATTTATTTTTAAAGCTTATTTCAACCAAAAATAAAACTTAATATTGTTTTGTCAGAACATGACCAAAACTCGTATTTTGTTTTAAAACTTAAACTATTTTGCATCTAGTATTTCAGTATGGATTTATTTTTAGTGTGTGTCACATTATGAAGTGAAAAGATGCTCAATGTTACATATTTTACTGACTCATACACAACATATCACAGTAAGCTTATGTTAACTGCAATGAGTATCATTTGGAAGTAGTCTTTGCCATTAAGTTGGATGTGCCAGTCCTTTGTTGAGTCCTACAAAGTGTTTATACTACTGCTGTCATTTCTTTTTAATCAGATTAATGATACTTTTGAATATGGATTATTCATGATTAATCACAAGTTACTACTTGCTTGCGTGATTTGAATTCACTTAAAAAAAGACCCCTATATGTCGACACAAATGCAGTTTTATTGTCAGATTGTCATCCAGGGACATGTTTTAAATGTTTTACTTGAATGTATATGTTTTATTTGTATTTAGTTATCTTATTTATTTAGTTAATATCAAAATTTGCCAGCGAGTACCCCAGTCGAAATCTCCTTACTAATTTCTGCACTGTTGTATGATCACTGACTGTCTAATAATCTGCGCCACTTTTCAAGTAACCGTGCGTGTGCGTGTGTGTGTATATATATATATATATATATATATATATATATATATATATATATATATATATATATATATATATATATATATATATATGAATATGAATCAGAAATACTTTATCAATCCCTGAGGGGAAATTTAAATTTTCAGCACATATATAATAATTACTGAAAATTATATATATATATATATATATATATATATATATATATATATATATATATATATATATATATATATATATATATATATATATATATATATATATATATATAATTTTTTTTAAATTATTTTCCTGAGGGAACTCTCCTGAAGGAATCAATAAAGTACTATATATATATATATATTTTTGTGGGTTACTTGTTTGGGGTTAAAACGGAACATTTGACATGTATAATATTTCTGTCCAAAAAATTTAATTAACAGATATTTTAAAAATAAATTAAAAAAAATGTTGCTTAATTTTTCATGATTAATGTGATAATTTTTTGTGATTAATCACATGAGTTAGCTTATTTTTGACAGCTGTAGTTTCTACTGTAAGTATTGTACCTTTTACACCCCAGTTGTTCGGTTGTAACGTGCACCTTATTTGTAGTTTTCATTAACACATTTGGAGGCATTAAAATCGCCATGTAAATTCGCTAAAGCTATCAGTAGAGCATTTTGAAATCTAAAGCCTTACTTTTGAATACTTTCCATCAGGCAGTATGGCTGAACACGATATAAGTGTTTCATATTGGTCGATATCGATAATTATTGATATTTTTTATGACCTATGGAAAATATATTTCATTTTAAATGTAACTTTCCTCTAATTTATAATCCCTCAGCTGTCAAGGCAGAAAGGAAATGTCAACACAAGCATGGAAAACACTCAATGTCAACAAAATATTAAATTCACATTGAACACTTAACAATAATTTTGTTAAAATAAGGAATATGTAAGAAATGCTTTATAAAGTGTAAGAAAATAGTGAGAAAATGTAAACATAGAGAAACCTGAGAATAACTATTTTCTGCAGGTTTAGTGACAGGAAGTGACAGCTGTGCTCTAAAGGGTGAGTGGGCTAAGTTGGTATTGTATTAGCGGTCTTGCCTTGCATCATTTACAGACCACATTGGTCTGACTACAGTCTTTCCTCTTTTATCCACAATTTCTTCATTTTGACTTTCTCTTCTCACTCCATGCAAAGAATCAACCAAACGTGATAGTTGATACTGTCACCTGATTGGCTGTTAGCGTGTCACTCCCACTGATGAGTGATCACTTCCTGCGTTGCTCGGTCACCAGAGAGCAGAGGTGTGGACTCGAGTCACATGACTTGGACTCGAGTCAGACTCGAGTCATGAATTTGATGACTTTAGACTCGACTTGACAAAATGTAAAGAGACTTGCAACTCGACTTAGACTTTAACATCAATGACTTGTGACTTCACTTGGACTTGAGCCTTTTGACTTGACATGACTTGCTACTTTCCCCAAAACCCAAACCTTAAAAAGTTATTTGGGAGCGCTCCGTATCTTTCATTTTATACGTCTGTGTCTATAAGCGTGTGTGCTGCTTGTCAGCGTGTGTGCTGTCAGTACAACAGCCAATCAAATTAAATCTACGTTGTTTTCATCACACAGCTCTCATCCAATCCAATTGCAGGACAACCACCGAACATGAGTTGTCAAACAATGCGGCAGTGAGAAACAATTATGCCAAAGTTGGTTTCGTTCGGGTATAACAACTACGACTTGGTCAACAAAAAACGAATTGCCGTATGCAAATCACGCAGTTCGAATATTACAGACGGAGACGCAACAACTTCCAACTTCGTTCGACATTTGAAGTTGCACAAAGAAGGGTAAGTTTTGAATGTAAGATAACGTTTATTGGCTAAGTAACATGACTTTTATTTGCTGTGTAGTTAAATCAGTGAGGCTGCAAACTCACTGCTAACGTTATAACCATAGACATCTTATAAGGGTACGCAGCATTGAGCGCTACTGCCTACTGGCGCAGACGAGACGCGGAGCCGCCATCTTGGAGTGGTGATCCTCTCCACTCAGTGCAATTCATTTGGCAGGAGCAATGAACTGTCAGCGCATTTAATTCATCTTACCTCACTGAATACCACTGATTTTCACGCGTTTTTTTTGTCATACGTGTAGCTATGATAACGGACACATGTTTTGGCGTTTTTATTATTCATAGTTTGCTTAACAGTAATATAATATTCTTATATGCTATAAGTGACCAGACGTCCGAGATCAAAACTGGGAATATAATCCCAGAGAAGGGGGAAAAAAACGGTCAGCTATTTTTAAGTTGAAGAAACAATATGATTATGTTATATATACATGCGTATATCCTACATAAACAATGTATGAATACATTAGATATCTATATATTTTAGGGACCTATAGTCTGTAACTCTGTTGCTGCAGCAGCAGAGAGTTTATTCTGTCTTGACACTTTGTATTGATATTTTGTATTACATTCTTCCCTTAAATGATAATGTTTACAGTGATTGTTTTATATCTATTTTTTATGTATGTCGCTATGGATAAAAGCGTCTGCCAAATACTTAAACATATATAAACACCTGAAAGTCTTTATATCAGCTAAAACCACCAATCTGTTTCACTGGATTCAGAATAAAACCAAATGCTGTCTTACCCAACAATGTTAGTATTTGAATATTGTTACTTGAAGACTTATTCCTGGTTACAATTATACTGTTAAGAAAGTATTGTCTTATACTTTGCCTAAAATGAGAATGCATCATAATCAGTGGCGGCTGGTGAATTTTGTTTTAGGTGGGGCTGAAAGTTTGTAAACCAAACCCCTGTAGGGGTGTCATCCTCCCCCAGAAGATTTCTTTGTGATTCTCACATACAAATATTGAAGATCTTTGCTCCTTCTCAACTTTGTGGTAATGTTATTTTCATAAAATACAACCAATAGTATGTTAATGTTTGTTTTTGCAAATGTGTTTATTCTGTAAAGGAATGAGTTAAATGTTTAAAATTGTTTAAACTGTTAAAATGACTGGTTAATAGTGCTATTATGAATTGCAATGTCAGCACTATTTTTTTTCCTGCAATTTCAAACGCACTTGTTTTAATAAATAAATACAGCGTTTTAAAAGCATACACAATCTGTGTAAAAATATTAGTCTGTGGTTAAAAGGACTTGAAAGGACTCGAAACTCAAAATGCAGGACTTGGGACTTGACTTGAGACTTTCTAGTCTTGACTTTGGACTTGACTCGGGACTTGCCTGTCTTGACTCGGGACTTGACTCGAGACTTGAGGGCAAAGACTTGAGACTTACTTGTGACTTGCAAAGCAATGACTTGGTCCCACCTCTGCCAGAGAGCGAGTGTTTTTGTTCATGCAACCAACCTTGCTTCCATACTTCTGCTTTTGAATATTTTATCGAATGCTTTTGTCATTGATATCAATTACGTGTCTAACATGATCGATATAGATATCGTTTTATCGCGCAGCCCTAATCAGACATGTTGGCGTGAAAAATTGCAACTTTGTCGAAAGACAGTTCGATACTAATACGCCTGTTTGCCCGCCAAGTGCTTGAGTCTGTGATGAGTCTGCAGCCGGATGTGATGTCACATGCAAGGAAATATGGTACGCTTTGATTTGACGTGATTGGGTGCCCGGTAGTACCGATGGAATTCGATCGGTACCTAAAAAAAGTACAGAATTTGGTACCCATCCCTTCATGAGATGCCAGTTTTTCCCCCCAAAAGGCACATTTTTACATTTCACCCCTTTAAATAAGCCTTGTCAGAACATTTCCAGGAACGTTGATGGTTGTGGTTCACCATGACAACCATTGAAGATATTATGATTTAAAAAAAAAAAAAAAAAAAAAAAGGTATTTCAGTCGCCACAATTTTACTGTCAAAATAACAGTGGTGCTGTTTTTCAATTGACAGAACTACAGTATAAAAAGCAGCGTAAATGTCACTGTTGACTTATTATTACAGTGCAACCAGGGCTTGTTGACATTACAGGAAGTCAGAGCAGAGTTGTGTGTAAACAGCTCGCAGGAAGTCTGCATGTCAGCTGCTTAAAAGCCTGAGACTAAAGATGTCGGCCTGGGTGCTGGCACAAAAAAAAACGTATTTCTTAGCAGAAAATGATGACAAGTTCCATCAGCAAAGTGAGGGACCATAATCTTCTTAGAGGATGGTTCCCACTCTTGTCGCTGCTCTGGTATAAACAAACACGGACTACTTTTCACCAAATATGGTGCAGGGTTGAGTGTTTGTGTCACTACAGGATGTCAGGAGGCGCTCCACACAAAGCAGACATCTTTTCCTTGCACTTTGTCTAAACATGAGGCCTCGTTAGTGGGAATAGTAGGACTGGACCCTGAGGTGTCATCACAGCACAGCACCAGTGTGGAGCCCCTCTATGTCCACAACCCCTCTACGTCCACAACCCCTCTACATCCACAACCCCTCTACATCCACAACCCCTCTACGTCCACACCCCCCTCTACGTCCACACCCCCGTCTACGTCCACAACCCCTCTACGTCCACACCCCCGTCTACGTCCACAACCCCCGTCTACGTCCACCCTTCCCTCTACGTCCACACTTCCCTCTACGTCCACACTTCCCTCTACGTCCACAACCCCCTCTACGTCCACAGCCCCTCTACGTCCACACGCCCTCTACGTCCACAGCCCCCTCTACGTCCACAGCCCCCTCTACGTCCACAGCCCCCTCTACGTCCACAGCCCCCTCTACGTCCACAGCCCCCTTTACGTCCACAGCCCCTTCTACGTCCACAACCCTCTCTACGTCCACAACCCCCTCTACGTCCACACCCCCTTCTACGTCCACACCCCCTTCTACGTCCACACCCCCTCTACGTCCACACCCCCTTCTACGTCCACACCCCCTTCTACGTCCACAGCCCCTCTACGTCCACACGCCCTCTACGTCCACAACCCCCGTCTACGTCCCCAGCCCCCTCTACGTCCCCAGCCCCCTCTACGTCCACAGCCCCTTCTACGTCCACAACCACTTCTACGTCCACAACCACTTCTACGTCCACAACCCCCTCTACGTCCACAGCCCCCTCTACGTCCACACCCCCTTCTACGTCCACACCCCCTTCACGTCCACAGCCCCTCTACGTCCACAACCCCCGTCTACGTCCACAACCCCCGTCTACGTCCACAGCCCCGTCTACGTCCACAGCCCCCTCTACGTCCACAACGCCCTCTACGTCCACACCCCCCTCTACGTCCACACCCCCCTCTACGTCCACACCCCCCTCTACGTCCACAACGCCGTCTACGTCCACAACCCCCGTCTACGTCCACAACCCCCGTCTACGTCCACAACGCCCTCTACGTCCACAACGCCCTCTACGTCCACAACGCCCTCTACGTCCACAACCCCCTCTACGTCCACAACCCCCTCTACGTCCACAACCCCTCTACGTCCACAACGCCCTCTACGTCCACAACGCCCTCTACGTCCACAACGCCCCTCTACGTCCACACCCCCCTCTACGTCCACACCCCCCTCTACGTCCACAACCCCTCTAGGTCCACAACCCCCGTCTACGTCCACAACCCCGTCTACGTCCACAATTCCCTCTACGTCCACAGCCCCCTTTACGTCCACAACCCCTTCTACGTCCACACCCCCCTCTACGTCCACAGCCCCCTCTACGTCCACAACCCCTCTACGTCCACAATGCCCTCATTTAAAAATGTGCTTATCATAACTGCTGTCTAGTTGTTATATCTTGTTTTATTATCACATTTCATAATTTATAGTGTTTTTGTTTGTTTTCGTGACGCCCTCAAAAGTGGTCGTACTGTAAGTATTGTACTTGTTATTTATTGTAACATGCATCTTAGTTTTCAATAACAAAATTTTAAGTGTTGAAATCGTCATTTACAACTCCTTTTCAACTTATATTCAATTGAATAGACTGCAAAGACAAGATATTTCATGTTCACACTAGAAAACTTTATTTTTTGCAAATATTAGCTCATTTTGGAATTTGATGCCTGCAACATGTTTCAAAAAAGCTGGCACAAGTGTCAAAAAAGACTGAGAAAGTTGAGGAATGCTCATCAAACACTTATTTGGAACATCCCACAGGTGAACAGGCTAATTGGGAACAGGTAGGTGCCATGATTGGCTATAAAAGCAGCTTCCATGAAATGCTCAGTCATTCACAAACAAGGACCGGGCGAGGGTCACCACTTTGTCAACAAATGCCTGAGCAAATTGTTAAAGAACAACATTTCTCAACCAGCTATTGCAAGGAATTTAGGGATTTCACCATCTACGCTCCGTAATATCATCAAAGGGTTCAGAGAATCTGGAGAAATCACTGCACGTAAGCGATGATATTACAGACCTTGGATCCCTCAGGCGGTACTGCATCAAAAAGTGACATCAGTGTGTAAAGGATATCACCACATTGGCTCAGGAACACTTCAGAAAACCACTGTCAGTAACTACAGTTGGTCGCTACATATGTAAGTGCAAGTTAAAACTCTACTATGCAAAGCCAAAGCCATTTATCAACAACACCCAGAAACGCTTCACTGGGCCTGAGCTCATCTAAGATGGACTGATACAAAGTGTAAAAGTGTTCTGTTGTCTGACGAGTCCACATTTCAAATTGTTTTTGGAAACTGGACGTCATGTCCTCTGGACCAAAAAGGAAAAAAAACATCCGGACTGTTCTAGGCGCAAAGTGTAAAAGCCAGCATGTGTGATGGTATGGGGGTGTATTAGTGCCCAAGACATGGGTAGCTTACACATCTGTGAAGGCACCATTAATGCTGAAAGGTACATACAGGTTTTGGAGCTACATATGTTGCCATCCAAGCAACGTTATCAAGTTTACTGAGTGTTGTTAAAAGGAAAGGCCACGTAACACAGTAGTAAAAATGCCCCTCTGACAACTTTTTTGCAATGTGTTGCTGCCATTAAATTCTAAGTTCATGATTATTTACAGAAAAAAAAGTAGTTTCTCAGAGTGAACATGAAATATCTTGTCTTTGCAGTCTATTCAATTGAATATAAGATGAAAAGGATTTGCAAATCATTGTATTCTCTTTTTATATACCATTTACACAACGTGACAACTTCACTGCTTTTGGGTTTTGTATATACATATATGTGTGTGTGTATATATATATATGTATATATATATATGTATATGGTGTATATATGTATGAATAGTGTATGTTGTCAGTTTGGTGCCTTCATCTCAATGCGGTCCTGAGACTGCAGCATGGAGTGGTGGTGTGGTGGTGTTATCGTTTAGCAGGAAGCGGTGAGCAGAAATCATTTCATATTTGGAACAGACCCACACAGTCGGATCCGGAGCGCTTCAAGTCCCCACGAGCAGGAGGTGCCAGAGCGTTGGTCTGAGACGACAGATGGAAAAAGCAGATACCAAGATCCAATCTGCGGCTTTGCACTTCTGATGGGTAAATATCCTCCAGCCTGCCAAACTTGTGTGGGACAAGAAGATGTGTGTCATAGAAGGGCCTCGAGTCTCGCTGCTAAACGGGAAGTTGTCGGGTTAAGCCGAGAGATAACACAATCTCAGCGATACAGAAGTGATATCAGGAACAATGACTTCCTCACACACCGGCGTCAACATTCCGTCCTCAAACCTCTGACCCGCCCGTCCTCGGAACTCTGCTGAGCGTGTCAGACCTAACAGGATTTAGCATGACACCCAGTGGTTACACATCACTGACGCTACCATCGCACCACGCTAGAGGAGGCGGGCGCTTGAAGCCTTCACGGTGTGGTATGCTGACACCTGGGTGACATGTCTTTATTTGGCACCTGTGCAACTCTTAAAGGAGTTCTTGTCACAGAAACATGCTAGAGTGGAAGCAGCTTGGTGTTTACTTCAAATCTCACTTTTAAAACTTCCCGATTAAGTTCGCCAGCCAAAGAGTAAGTTTTATTTATGTCCATGTTACTCCAGACAACTACAACCCTAGACTAAAACCCTCCCCCCACCACATCCCACCTCCCCAGACTGTAAACTGTAAATAATCAAATGTAAATAATCAAATGTATATACTTGTTCTTATGCTTTCTGAGCTCACTATGTTCACTGCTCGCTGTACATATCCTACCAAGTCAGACCTACACTGTTACAATGTCCATTTCTCTGATGATATTATTGTTGATGACTGAAGTGCTGATATCAACCAAACCTAATCATAGTGGTTGATATCATATATATGTGGTTTAAAATACAAATCCGTGATCTACAGTGGAAAAAGGAGAGAGTGTGGAATCCAATGAGCCAGCTTGTATCTAAGTTACGGTCAGAGCGAAAAAAGATACGTCCTTCACTGCCTCTCTAGTCATTCACTCTAACGTTCCTCATCCACGAATCTTCCATCCTCGCTCAAATTAATGGGATTATCGTCGCTTTGTCGCTCCGAATCTCTCTCGCTCCATTGTAAACAACGGGGAATTGTGAGGAGTACTAGCTCCTGTGACGTCACGCTACTTCCGGTACAGGCAAGGCTTTTTTTTTATCAGCGAGCAAAAGTTGCGAACTTTATCGTCGATTTTCTCTACTAAATCCTTCCAGCAAAAATATGGCAATATCGCGAAATGATCAAGTATGACACATAGAATGGATCTGCTATCCCCGTTTAAATAAAAAAAATTCATTTCAGTAGGCCTTTAAACAAGTTGAAAAACTTTTTGGGGTGTTACCATTTAGTGGTCAATTGTACGGAATATGTACTGTACTGTGCAATCTACTAATACAAGTCTCAATCAAAAAACTGCTCGCACTCCAACCTGCCGGCCAGTCGACGGAAAGTGACCTTTGCCTTTAGCACACAGCTTAGCTCGCGGCGTCATTATTAATGCTAAGCTTACAGGTGGATATTGAAACATAACTAGGGGTGTCAAAAAATATATATTTTTGAATGACCCGTGATTCTTATTTGTAACGATTCTTAATCGATTTAAAAAACAAAAACGTTTTTTGATTTGTCCAGATAACATGATATAGTAGATGTAAATCAGAATCAGAAAAGTTTTAAGAAAAGTTTTATTGCCATTGTTTGAGAACGGGTTCACAAACTAGGAATTTTTTAGATGATCTGCTGTACACATTTACTTTTAGAAAAGAGAAGTGTTGGATACTTCTCTTGTTGCCTTAATTGTATCTGACTCTATTCAATGTTTGGCTAGAATTTTATTCAACAAAACCAGTTTTCTTTTCATAAATATAACAAATTATCAGAGCTGTTTTATGAGGAATGTCGTTAATCATAGGACTGCCACCTGATGTTATTAAAAAAGTATTGATTTTGAATCAATAATCGATTCTGATTCGAGAATCAATTTGAATCAAGAATCAATTTTGAACCGAGAATCGATTCTGATTTGAGAATCGATACTGATTCTGTGTAAAGGAAATGTCATATTTTTAGGAAGCTCATCTTGTATTTGACATTGTTTATAGCAGTGGTCCCCAACCACCGGTCCATGGATCGAATGGTACCGGGCCGCACAAGAAATAAATAAAAAATAAAATAAAATAAAACATTTTTTTTTTTATAATTAAATCAACATAAAAAACACAAGATACAATTAGTGCATCAACCCAAAAAAACCTTCCTCCCCCATTTACACTCATTCACACTCATTTGCACAAAATGGTTGTTTCTTTCTGTTATTAATATTTCTGGTTCCTACATTATATATCAATATATATCAATACAGTCTGCAAGGGATACAGTCCGTAAGCACACATGATTGTATTTTTTTTTTTAATGACAATTAAAAATAAAATAAATTACTTAAAACGATGATTTGATCAAATTAAGTAGAACTAAAATCATGCTGCAAAACATAAAACCTTTTATCATATCAGTATTTAAAATAAAAAACGCTCTGCTTCTTCCTACTCCTTTTTGGACTTTGACACTGTGAATATGTGCTGCATTGTTGCGCAATTGTGCCACCATGCCCAAAATAAACATAAAAAATCCCAGTCGAATAGTCCAAGTTTGTGTGTTTGTTTTCCAGATAATGTCCCAAGTTCATATAAAAAGAGAAACAGATATGTTTTATAGGTCCGGGGGGAAAAGACAATTCAAAACTGCTATGGCGATTGGCCATACATTTGAAAAGTCAACAAAACATAAGAAATGGGTAAAAACGAGGAAAAATCCAAAGTTATTTAGATATTATAATAGGGATGTCCGATAATGGCTTTTTTGCCGATATTCCGATATTGTCCAAATCTTAATTACCGATACCGATATATACAGTCGTGGAATTAACACATTATGCCTAATTTGGACAACCAGGTATGGTGAAGATAAGGTCCTTTTTTTAAAAAAAAAATTATAAAATAAAATAAATTAACTAAAAACATTTTCTTGAATAAAAAAGAAAGTAAAACAATATAAAAACAGTTACATAGAAACTAGTAATTATTGAAAATTAGTAAAATTAACTGTTAAAGGTTAGTACTATTAGTGGACCAGCAGCACGCACAATCATGTGTGCTTACGGACTGTATCCCTTGCAGACTGTATTGATATATATTGATATATAATGCAGGAACCTGAATATTAATAACAGAAAGAAACAACCCTTTTGTGTGAATGAGTGTAAATGGGGGAGGGAGGTTTTTTTGGTTGGTGCACTAATTGTAAGTGTATCTTGTGTTTTTTATGTTGATTTAATAAATAAAAAAATTTTTTTAAACGATACCGCAGGGTTTCCCACACATTCATTTATTTGTGGCGGCCCGCCACGAAAGAATTACGTCCGCCACAAATTAAAAAAAAATATATATATATATTTTTGTCCTCTCCAGCTTCTCAGGCAAATCATATAGTTGATGTAGATGCCCATATCGGCTGTTCAGATTTACTTTACAAAAGAGAAGTGTAGGATACTTCTCTTGTTGCCTTATTTGTATTTGACTTTATTAAATGTATTTATATTAGAAACACAACATGTGTATATAACAAAGGGTGCAAAGTCTGCAGGCAGTAGGAAACACATGGTTAAGTGTAGGGAGTAAAACTGATGGCAGTCTAAAGTTCAAGATTTTTGGAGCTCTTTGTTCAGTGGATCAGATGTTTGATGAAGCTCTGTGTCTATCTACCACCACTACTGGTTTCTGTTTATTTGTTACTGACAGTGGCAGGACACTTCTGCCTCTGTTTCACTTTATGTTGCTGGTAAATAATATGGTTGTAGTAGTAGGCTAAAGTTAAATTATTTAATATGCACTAATTAAAGGGGCAGAGCTTTGAGACATTTTAGCTTTTATATTTTATAAGATATATTTTTTGTAAGAACCACAATTAATTTCAGTGAATAACTTATTGTTCAAATCTGTATATAAATATGTACATAAAGTGTTGTAATTATATTGTAAAATGGATGGATGGATGGACGTTTAAAACAAAACTGTTATTATTAATTAGTAAGTATACATTTTTTGAGCCTTTTTAGAGAAAATCAAATCATTGTAGTAAATTATGCAAATTACTCGATGATGTAATGGTGACCACGCCCATAGCCACGCCCCCACCGCCACAGGTATCTTGGCAGTTTATGGGAAACACTGATACCGATAATAAAAATAACGATACCAATAATTTCCGATATTACATTTTAAAGCATTCATCTTTATATTATATCTTTGGTGGAAATGTTCGGCCACAATACAAACATAAATATTAGGCTGCTTTTAGAAATAAAGCTGTAAATCTCTCACAGTGACAGCGTTCGGAGCGATGCTAAATTAGCAATTAGCCCTAAGGAGTTTTGAATGGAAATGTAGATTTGAACTAAAACTATTCCAAAGACTCACAGCAAGCATAACATGAGATGATTCATCAAAGTAAACAAGAAACACCTGCAGAGCTGGATCAACACCATCATGTGTTGTGGTCATGAACAATGTTTTTTGCCAGGAGCTGGCCCACAATCCCCTCCATCCAACAATGGACGTCACAACATGAATATTCTCCAAATATGAGGCCTCCTCACAGAAACATGTTACTGGAGGAAAGGAGCATTTGTGGAGCGCCACAGTGGTCTCCCAGGTTACTAATCTGCAGGCATCTGGACCTCTTGGTGTCTGCTTGTGGGCCCGTTGTAGACCCACACAAAGACTCATTCTGCCAGCAACAAAAGGCCCAGCTGGATGGCTCCTGGCTGGCCTCCATTCCCACATCATTCTCCAGACTAATATTTAAAGAAAAGCTTAACCTAGATGGAAATTTGGAATTGGGTTCTCTCTGCTTTGATATGAGGCTGGAGAAGGAAGTTTATTTCCCACATGTGCTGCTCACTCTTTCATGTGTGCATGAAGCACCAATTATGTCAAGTCATGAACATACACCCCCAATTCTACAGAATCACAGCTTATTTCATCAAAACCCTTTCTCCTAATCTATTAATATCTTTTAGACTTTTTACTCAATTAATAAAGCATATATAAATATCATAGTGACCCTGTATCTTTACATGTTTTAGTATGCAGCCTTCGGAGGAAGAAGTTTGGACATGCCTGCTTTGCATCATTTTAGCATGAATAAGTATATGTATATATACATATAGATTTATATAGATATATTATTATTTTTCCACCCAAAAACACTTAAAATATGGCGATAATATACTTTTTTTTCCCCCACCCAGCAATGTTTCTAAAAGTGATTTAGATCTAAATAGGACACTAAATGTCTATAATAATATACATACAGTATATATGTATATGTATATATATATATATATATATATATATATATATATATATATATATATATATATATTTATTCCACCCATCAATGTTTTTAAGTGTTTTAGATCGAAATAGGACAATAAATATGTCTATAATATACATATGATATATTTTCCACCCAGCAATGTTTTTAAATTTGATTTAGATCTAAATAGAACACTAAATATGTCTATAATAATATACGTACAATATACATATATTTTTAAACCCAGCAATGTTTTTAAGTGATTTAGATCTAAATAGGACTCTAAATATGTATATAATAATATGCATATAATAAATATATTTTTAAACCCAACAAAATTTTTAAGTGATTTAGATCTAAATAGGATACTAAATATGTATATAATAATAATATATATATATTTATTTTTATTTTTATTTTTTTAAACCCAGCAATATTTTTAAAAGTAATTTAGATCTAAATAGGACGCTAAATATGTATATAATAATATACATATAATATATATATATATATATATTTTTTATTTTTTTATTTTTAAACCCAGCAATGTTTTTAAGTCTTTAGATCTAAATAGGACACTAAATATGTATGTAATAATATACATATAATATATACATTATATATTATACCTGCTATACATATATATATTATGCATATAATATATATATTATACATATAATATACATATATATACATATATATATATTATATTATATTATACCTGCTCAGTGGCCTAGTGGTTAGAGTGTTAAGAGTTCAAACCCTGGCCGAGTCATACCAAAGACTATAAAAATGGGAGCCATTACCTCCCTGCTTGGCACTCAGCATCAAGGGTTGGAATTGGTGGTTAAATCACCAAAAATGATTCCTGGGCGCGGCCATCGCTGCTGCTCACTGCTCCCCTCACCTCCCAGAGGGTGACCAAGGGTGATGGGTCAAATGCAGAGGGTAATCTCACCACACCTAGTGTGTGTGACAATCATTGGTACTTTTACTTTTACTTTATTTAAACCCAGCAATGTTTTTAAAAGTGATTTGGATCTAATTAGGACACTAAATATGTCTATAATAATCCATCCATTTTCTACCGCTTGTCCATATTTGGGGTCGGGCTGAAGGCGGCGTACACCCTGGACAAGTCGCCACCTCATCACAGGGCCTATATATGTATATATATGTGTGTGTATATATATATGTGTATATATATATGTGTATATATAATGTATGTATATGTGTATGTATATATATGTGTATATGTATATATATATACAGTAAATGTATATATATATATATATATATATATATATATATATATATATATATATGCTGTTTTTGTCAAAGAAAATCCTATTTTATGGCAAAACAAAATATACAATATTTTCCCCTAAGAAAATGTTTGAAATGGAATATTTGATTTGAAGTAATTTGAGCCTTAAATTAGTCAATAATTCATTAAAAAAAAATTGAGCATAACAGTAAAA